>NC_133658.1:286189809-286506684 GCF_037893015.1 Macrotis lagotis
TATAAAAAGAGGGAAAAGTAAAGTCTAATTCTATTTAGAAAATCCCACAGACCATTTCATGGCCCCTTTTCTCACTGAGTCTTCTTGATATGTATCTCCTCCCCCATCCCCAGAATCTCCTCACAATGTTATACTAAGCCACACTCAATGTTCAGAGTATGTCTTAAGGTTCAAGAGAGTCTCAAATATCCAAGCAGACTCTTGGTCTCTTCTTAGAAAGTCAGAAAATTCTGGTGATGATCCTCCTTTAAAAGTCTGAGTAGGTTTACTCCTGAAGAAGAGAATGGGTGGGCATGTTTCTCTCTGACTGCATGTGACTTTGTCACTGATTCAATATGGAGGCTCTTTTTTCAACAGACAAGACTCATGGTCATAATGCCCTTAGAGGCACCATCAAAATGTCATGAGTGAAATGATTTCTAAACACCTACTTTGAGCCTGGCCCTGTGCTAGACACTGTGAACTTGTAGGGCAAGAAGAGAGCTATGAGGAATATATGAAGCTATTTCTCCCTTACAGTTTGCCTCAGGCAAAAAGACCAGTGTTTTGTTTGCTCCCAGATTATCAAGTGTGTGCCCAGCTCAGTGCCACAGACTCTATATGCAAACAGAGCTAGAAAAAAGAAGAATCAGTGAACCTCCAGTAGTCAGGGAGGGCTTCCTGAATGAGTATGCCTTAGGAAGTGCTCAGAAGAGAGGACTTAGTTTGTCTAGGCTGTTGGTCTCATAAGCACTATGGCAATGTTTATCTTTGGCAGGAGTTAGTAGAATACTACCAATGCCACTCACTCAAGGAAAGTTTTAAACAACTGGACACAACCCTGAAGTACCCTTACAAATCTCGAGAACGTTCAACCTCAAGAGCCTCCACTCGATCACCAGGTAAGAGCATGCTGAGTATTCCCCTCCCCTGACAACACTCTAATAAAAGGGCATTCCCCTCTGCTCCTCTTAGTGTTCCTGATCCTCAGATAACCATCTCATTGGAACCTATAACTGCTTACCCTAAAAATCACCATAAGAGTTCTTCCTTTTAAGCTTCAGATTCATATAATGCCTCTCATAAAATCAGGATTTTTTATGCATTGATCATGAAAGAAAGGAGAAAAAGGAACATTTCTGGGAGGGGGAGTAGAAATGGGAGGACTTAAGAATGTGCTTGAGTTTAATTGTAATTTACCTGGACTTTTCCCTGAAAGATATAAGCCTTAGTACCCAGTGTTAGCTCCCACAGGTCCCTGTGGTCAGAGACCCTGGGTGCAGTTGTCTCAAATTGTACCATGCAGGTACTCATTCTTCTACATTATCCTCCTTTAGGAAGATAAGTAAGCATATAGCAAGTAAGATAAACCCTCAGCTTAGAATGAGGATATGAGGGAATGCAGAGCTGATAATAACTGAACTATGAGATAAGGTTTCAGAGAAGACCAACAGATAAAGTATGTTAAGTACTTTCTCTCTACTGAGAAGACAATTCAAGCTAAAAAATATGGAGTTCCTACTTTTAAGAAACTTATATTCTAATGGGGGAAGACAGCACATATGGGGTTCTAGAAAAAAAGGAGAAAAAGGGTCTGATATGGGAAAAGAGAAGGAGGTAGCACCTGGAGAGATTCATTAAGGAAACACCATGGTAAAGTACAAGCAGGAGGCAGGTTCAAATCCACCTTCGGACACTTAGCTGCACCCCTTAACTTTTCTTAGCCTCAATTTATTACACCCAGGTCCAAGACTTAGCAAGTTAAAAAGTTACTAAGCAGAAAAGTTAAAGCAGGAAATCAAAGGAGAGACCCCTCCCCCAAGTCTGGAATACATGGCCACAATAAGTCTAGGAGCCTGAATGTAGTAAATAATAGTGATAACATAATTTGTAGCACTTTAAGATATAAATAGTTACTTCCTTGTAACATTCCTATAAGGTAGGTTGCACAAGTTTTACCATTTCCATTCTGTGAAAGAAACCTGAAGCTCAAGGAAGTTAAGTGATTCAGACAAAATCACACATCTGCCAAGTGTTAGTTCTGCTATTCAAATTCTAGTCTTCTGATTTTAAAGTCTGGAGTTCTCTCTACTATATATCATGCCATCTCTAGGGCTTTAATGTTTTATAAAGCTTCTACCCAGGTATAGAGAGCAGTGATAACATCTGTATTTACAGCAGTTTAGGTGAGGGGCAGAAGAACTTGCCTTAGAGTATCACCACACTTTTAGACTTCCCATTCCAAGTTGTTGTTCCTGCTCCACGAGGGATCCCTGGGAAACCTTTGATTCATTTCTCTTGTCTTGATGACTTTAATTTTTAAATTATAATTTTTGTATTGATTTTCCTTCTTCCTCTCTTTTTATGTGTTCTCTTCAGAGAGCTCATAACATATGGTGGGGGGCAACATGCAAAAAACTGTAGAAACAAGAGGAGAAAATCTCAGAGAGAAGAAACTCAGAGAGAAGAAAGTATTGAGAAGGTATTGCTACATTAAAGAGTATTAAAAGTTATTGCAGAGGGGGGAATTTTAACTGGATCTTGAAAGAAGCCAAGAAGGAGAGATGAGGAGCCAGAGCATCCTAGGCATTGGAGTAAGTGAAAATGCTTGGGAGTCAGGCAATAAGGGTGTGGAATGTGAGGAATAGAAAGCCAGTGCCATCAGACTGCATAGGATGTGGGGGAAAATAAGGTATAAACCAAAAAAGATAGGAAAAAGCCAGATTGTGAAGGTCTTGAAGGATAAACCAGATGATTTCATACTCAAACCTAGTAGTCACAGGGAATCTCTGAAGTTGGGGGATTGTGGAGGTGGGGAGTTAGGATCAGACCTGTGCTTTATAGGAAGATAAATTTGTGAGGTATGAGGTAATAAGGGCCTGTACCAGGTTGGGTGATGGTACAGGATGATCACTGGGTCAGAGGAGAGAAAGATTGTCTATGAGAGATGGTACAAAGATAGTATCAACAGGAATTGATCATAAAATTAGATATAGGGGTTGGGAGAGAATGAGATTTTTTTGGAGGGTGATACCTATATTATGATCCTGGATGACTGGGAAGATGATAGAATTCTCAGTCATAATAGGGACATTGTGAGAAAAAAAAAAGGAAAGTTTTGGAGGGAAGGAAAGGAAGAAGGAAATAATGGGTTCAACTTTGGACATGTTGAGTTAAAATTTCTGTGGGTTGAAGGTACTAGAGACAGTTGGAAATAGGAAAATGGAGATCAGGACAGAAAATTTAGTAGATTATCTCTAAAGTTCTCTCCAGGCCTAAATCCTGTACACCCAAGAGGAATATACAAGTGTCATTGGAAGCCAGAGATGGAGACCATTCTCCTGAAATATTCAACTTTCTCATCTTGGCTCTTTGAAACCTGTCTGTGGAACTTCAGTTTAAGTGTTACTTTCTCCCACAACATAAAAATCAACTCTCCCTTCTCAGGTTGTCTTAGAGAACTTTGGATTTGTCTTTTGTTCCTATCACACATATAATTTAAAAAATTTTTTATTTTATTTTTAATGTGACATGAAATAAGCATTTTTATAACTAATATAATAAAAAAATTGCACAGGAAACTGCAATTATATTATGTACAAATTGCTATTTCTTTTAAATATAAATAAAATTATCATATAATTTTTTTTCCTCCCCTGCCCTAGAGATGGCTACCATTGGGCACAAGTTTGTGTGGTGTGTGTGTGTGTGTGTGTGTGTGTGTGTGTAGGTATGCATACCCACCTAAACGCACATTTTATTTATCTATATCTATATAATATATATATACATAAAATTATTCTATACATAACTTTGTTAATCAGTTCTTTGCTTGGATGCAAATAGTGTCTTCTTACATGTGGTCTTTATAGTTAATTTGGGTATTTATAGTACTCAAAATGACTTATTCATCCAAAGTTGTTCTTAGTATACCACACTCTCTTATTCTGCTCATTTCACTCTTCATTATTTTGTACAGGTTCACTTTTGTAAAATATTATATATATATATATATATATATATATATATATATATATATATTATATACAAAATATTTTTAATTTAGAAAAGTTTTTTATATCATGTTATTGCATTCTATCCTTAATGTGTGAAACATTGTTTTGTTATTTGGGCATCCCCTCCCCCATTCTTTGTACTTATATCCACAGTACCTGATTCATAGTAGCCACTTCAAAAATACTTGTTTATTGAGAGATTAATGGCATATATTGCAGAAAAACACAATACCTACCTTCAAGGAATTTAACTGTTGATGGGGTTCTGACTGAGGGCCTTTAACATTGTTCACTGAACTGAATAAATGTTCTTTGAACTGAATTAAAATGAGTCTCAAATGCAAACTGATCTTGAGCTCCAATTCTGGTCATCCTCCTTCTTGATAGAGGCAGAGATAAAGGAAATAGCCTCCTTTCTCCCTTTGAGAAGGTATTCACTCCCAAAGAAATGACATTCCCTATGCTCTGTGGTCTCCTCTTTTTCAGAACTATATGAATCCTCTGAAGCTGGTGTTGAGCCCCCTGGACATGACAGCCATCTTTATCAACCTAGAGGTAAGAGTCTCAAAGGGGATGTGCTTTCCTCTTTCCAGCTTTTATTTTATGTACCCATTGGTTCTCACTCTATGAAGCTGAAGGGAAGCATTACTGATTCCCAGTGCTCCTGGAACATTGATCCCTAGATCAGATACTTGGCACTATAATTCCAACAAATTTCATAATTATCCTTGTGTTTTGCTGCTAGGAGTTCATTGCTTCTGTATCTCTTAACTTCTTTTTTGAAAGGTAGTTGGACATAGTCAACCGATGTCTGCCAAGTAGATCTAATACTTCCTATCTCACCAGGACTTAAGTGAGAATGTACAAGAAAGTGGTGAGAGACACCACCTTTTAAGGTATAGGAAGTTTAGCCTCTTAATCAGGAAGATTTGGGTTTAAAACTTGCTTCTGACATTGACTTTTTGACCTTTGGCAAGTCACTTAACTTTTCACTACACTAGGCAATGAAGGTGCCATCCTAAAGTAAGTTCCTTAGCTGGAGCTCCTGACCCTGGAAAAAATCACAGGTTTTGCTTTTGGAAAAGCAGTATTAGAAGGGAGAAAAATCCCATGAAAATATTTTGAATTCTTTGGAAAAGAGGAACTGTGAGAATATCAAGGAATATGAAAGGCTGTTTTGACCAATAAGAACTTTCTCAATAGCCTGAGAGAGGCATTTCTCTGCACCTTTAGGGGAAACAGTTTACAGGTATGCACACCTGGAGCTTCATATGAACATAATTACTACAGGGAAGAGGGAAATAATATTTAGGCATGATGTCTCAGAATACACACATTAATGGAGTTTCTCAGAGACTATATGTCAGATTTGTAGCCTAGCTAATCAGCACTTGCTACAGTAGCCAAAATATGTGAACAGTTGACACACTTGCATGGATCTCCTGCTTTGGCCTCCCTCGTTCTCATTGGCACAAGGAGACTAAGAATAGGCAACAAGAACATCTGGACCTTATCTCTCCAAGTGAAATCCTGCTCTCCATCTTGCGTACTCATTGAGGTCAGGATGATGAGAGAGTTCTGTTTGTCTTCAGTTCTTCCAGGGAGCAGATGACCAAAATGCATAATGGAATTCTTATAAGAAACTAGGATGGACCTTTCAAGCAATTGTTATTATCTCTGAGATAATAAATTGTTGAGAAGGTGCTAATCTGCATTGATAGAAAGCTTCCTTCTCCAGGAATTTCTGGTATCAATGACATCTCAGGTCTAGTCCATGGGTAAGGTATAATGTAAATGCTAAGGGATATAAGGATAAATTAGACTCAGGTTCTACTTTCAAAGAGTTTACTTTATAAGTGATGATAAGCTGAGAAACAGCATTACAAATCACTATGTTACAATGAGAGTAAGATGAATAAAAAGAAAAATTCCAAGTGTATTATGAGAAATGTTATGGAGGGCAAGATCATCTTGAGTCTTAGTGTCTTTGTATCCTCAGTGTCTAACCTAGTGCATTGTACACAATAGGCATTTAAGAAATGCTTGTTCATGATGCTGAGCTAGATGAGCAGAACCAGAAAAACATTGTACACCCTAACAGCAACATGGGGATGATGATCAACCTTGATGGACTTGCTCATCCCTTCAGTGCAACAACCAGGGACAATTTTGAGCTATCTGCAATGGAGAATATAATCTGTATCCAGAGAAAGAATTATGGTCTTTGAATAAAGACCAAAAATCATTTACCGTCAAATTAGAAAAAAAGTTGTATTATTAAGTAATTTTACTATCTCATACTTTATTTTTCTTCCTTAAGGATATGATTTCTCTGTCATCACATTCAACTGAGATCAATGTATAGCATGGAACCAATGTAAAGACTGGCAAATTGCCTTTTGTGGGGGGGGAAGCAAGAATGGTGGGGGGAAATTGTAAAACTCAAATAAATAAAATCTTTCTTAAAAACAAGAAATGCTTGGGGGCGGCTAGGTGATGCAGTGGATAGAGAACCGGCCCTGGAGTCAGGAGTACCTGAGTTCAAATCCAACCTCAGACACTTAATAATTACCTAGCTGTGTGGCCTTGGGCAAGCCACTTAACCCCATTGCCCAGCAAAAAACCTAAAAAAAATAAACCAAGAAATGCTTTTTCATATAAATTGGACTATTCTTGGATGTGGGCAAGTTTATAAGATGTATGTAGGAAGGCTTCATGGAGAAAGTGTATCAAGGATAGATGGATGTCAAGCTCAGAAACAAGATATCAAGCTCAAATTGACAGTCAAGTTGAGTAATATCATTTTGTAAAGACAGATAATATTTCTAAAGCAGAAATCTCCTTATCCTCCACCCCCCACCCCAACTCAGCCTCCTCCATTATAAGGTTAGAAGAATTCCTAGTGGGAAATAGGACATGAACTGGCTTTCTGAGTTTTTCTCTCTTTGAATAATGGCTTAAGAAGTAGCCCAAGAAATGGACCAACAACAGCTTGTGCTATTCCATCCTTGTTCATTTACAGTACCCAGGCTACTTGAGGTTCACTACTATATGTTATGACAGGCTAATGTATGCTGTTGGACTCCCATTAGATTTAGTAAAGGGACTTTAATAAGCTCAAAACTCCCATATACATTTATCATTGTATAACCTTCTAACTTAATTACACACTAGTATTTATGGTGATTCAGGGATATATCTTTCAGGAGTCTCTTACATTGCAACACTTAATGGAAACAAAAAGGGATCATAAGATTGTTTACAAGAATTGTGAACCCTTCCTATATGGTGACTGTACAGTAACATGCTGCCTGTTCCTTCATTTCAGGATTTAATTAAAGTGCACAACAGCTTCCTAAGGGCCATTGATGTATCAATGATGGCTGGTGGGAGCAGTCTGGCCAAAGTCTTTCTAGAATTCAAAGAAAGGTAAGTTTCTTTGGGACTTTTTGTCCCCATAGTATCGTCCGCCCTTGGGAAACAATGTGAGTTATTATTTGTTGTTGATGATGGGAAAATGCCCTCAGAGAAAGGGAGCTTAAAGAACAATCCATGGGAGTTCATTTGAGTGAAAAACTCACCAACGTTCTGATTCAGGATGCTAAGAAAAGCTTAGATTTTAATTCACAGGTTACTTCAAAGTTCATACGTTATTACAGTAAGTTCACAAATCATTACATAAAGTTCACATGTGACTGCAAATAGTTTGCAGGTTAACCTCTCTGGAGAAACAGCAAGATAGTAAGCTATTTAAAGGACAGACTGATCAGCAGAAGATAAGGTTAAAAAGATTAAAATGCTTAAGAGGGGAAAAAAAAAAGAAAGAAGTTTAAGTCAATGTAAATCCAGACACATGTAGCTGGGGCTATATTGTTCCATTCACTTGGCCAGATCATGTGAATCTAGTTTAGAGAAAGAGGTGAGTGGAGGTTGCTGGGAGTCCAGAAAAGGGAAGAGAAAGAAGGAAGATATCAAGAGCTGGGCTGAAGTCCACTCAAACACCTTTCTGTTGGGTGGGATGAGAGTGGTGTTTGAGGAGTGGTTTAGCATCTGACTTCAGGTATTCTCCAATGCTACACCACGGGGCTGTCTCCAAGAAGTGTCTAAGATGGTACTCATTGTGCATGAGGGGCTTTCCACTTACTACATACTATGTTACCTTCTCCTGCCCCAAAAAGCATGACCAAAAATGTCCAATGTGGTTTAGGAAATGGAGATCACAAAATGGTTGACAGAATGAAGAATACTCTTCACAGAACAGAAAAGTCTCAAAATATTATATATTTTCTCTGTACCCTACTTCACTATCAGCAATCCTACTCCTAAGGAAATGATGGGCAGCAATGTTACCAAATATAGTTTGATGTAAAACTTGTCAGGAGACTTTGGTTCTACTCCCAACTCACTGGGCCTCAGTTTTCTCATTGATTAAATGGGAATCCTGCCTTATTGTTTTATCAAATTGAATCATATATGTGAAAGCTTTTTGAAAATTATAAAGTGGGGGGCCTCTAGGTGGCGCAGTGGATAGAGCACCAGTCCTGGAATCAGGAGGACCTAAGTTCAAATCTGGCCTCAGACACTTAATAACTACCTAACTGTGTGGCCTTGGGCAAGCCACTTAACCCCACTGTCTAGCAAAAAATAAAGTGATAAAGTGGGGGGCAGCTGGGTGACTCAGTGAATAGAGCAAGGGCCCTGGAGTCAGAATGCCCTGAGTTCAGACCTTATCTGACCTCAGACACATAATACTTACTTAGCAAGTATAATACTCACTTGACCAAGTCACTTAAACCAACACTACCACCCCCATTGCTTTGCAAAACAACAAAAAAAAAAAAAGAAAAGAGTTTTCTGGAAAATCAGATTGTGTTCATCAAATGAGATATTATTTATAGAATACTTAGCCCAGGTGCTGTATAAATGCTTATTATCTTCACTTCCTCCCAGATAAGAGTTATATCATGGACTGTGTCTCAACTATACAAAGAACAAAGAGGATTTCCATTGGCTCAGAATGTTAGAGCAAGAAAAGACTTTAGTGACTCTAATCTAATCTCATTTTACAGATTTTGGGGGGAAGTGACTTGACCAAAGTCACACAGTTAGTTATAGAGGAAAGTCAGTACTTGAATACCAAAAACTTGCTTCTCAACCATGTGTGTTTCTACTATATTATGTAGTTTCCTGGCCAAGCACTCAAGAGCTCCCATATTTTCCCCTTTTCTTCTTTGCAGCTGCCCAATAAGAATACCCAGGAAGCCTGAGAAAAACTGAAATAGTTAGCTTTGATGAATAAAAAATCCTTTAATATTTTTAATCCAATCAGAGGCTAGGCTTCAGCTGTGGAATGATGCCAGGGGGAATTAAACTGGTGTCTAGACATAGAAATATCATTCAGTAGTCAATAACTCTAGAAATATCATCTGCATTAATAACCGACCATTAGGTTAGATACTCCATTATGCATGATGCTTCTTTTAGAAAGTAAATATTTATGATGAAAAGATAGCAAAACTAATTTACAAAAAAAATAGAGAAGATGGATTGATCTCTTTTATGGGACACATTTAGTTATCCCCCCCCCCCTTTGTTATGTTCCTCCTTTCTTAAATAACTCCTTATTATGGTAGTTTTAGAAACCAAATCTTCTGCTCTTCCCTCTTTGTTGTTCTGGGTCAATGAACAATAGGGTTAAGGACTTTAATGTAAAGGGAAGTTCCTGGGACCTAGAATCCAAACTTTCATTCAGGTTAGAGGGCAGGGAGATTGGAGCTCTCAGTGGTTAGGAGAAATCAATAGCCTTCAAAAGAGACAAATCACATTCAGCAAGTTTCAACAGCTAGGACAAACAGAAACTAGGAAATACTTAACAGTTATCTAATCACTTGTATATGGAATTAGAATTAAAGATGAAAGGAACTTCAGAGAACATTTTAGCCTCATTTTACAAAAGAAATCAAGACCCAAGGAGATTAATTTACAGAAACAAAGTCAAAGAATCTTAGATTTAGAGTTAGAAAGGTCCTAAGAGACCAATGAATTCAGCTCCCCATCTCCCTCCTTACCCCCATTTTGCAAAAAAAGAGGACTGAGTTCATAGAGAGCTTAAGCAACTTGCCCAGTAGTATCTGTGGTAGAATCTGAATCCAGGCCCTCCTGACTCCAAGGTCAATATTATATCCTCTTTTGTTTGCTGCAGATCACAGAGGTAGCAAATATCAAAGTCAAAACTTGGATTCAGATCCTTTAAGCCCAGAGTGAGGGCTTGTCCTGTCTCCCGAGGTCCCACTCTTTCTGCCCTACCATGTTGCTTCTTACATGCTTTCATGGAATACTTCTGAAGATTTGAAGGATGAGGTGGGATGTGATCTGGGTATTGAAGGATCATTACAAAATGGTCTCTATGGTTTGACTTCTCCAGTTTCGGTGTTCCTGAAGAGAATGTATTTTTAAGTGTTGCTTTTGATTGGTCAATTAAGGCAGATGGAAGGGTGGAAGTGAACCACTGGAACCATCAGGCCTTGACTCCTTTTGTCCTGGATCTGTGTTCCATTCCTCTGGGACCATTTCTGGAACTGTCTTAAAAAGCAAGCACCTCATTTTTTGGATGACTGAAACAAGTTGCCCCTCCCCTCCAATACATGCACATACATATACTCCTTGCTTCTGAGGGGTGATTTTTCAATTTTAAGAGATTCTACACCTTCCTTCCCCCCACCCCATTTCCTCTTGCCACTTTGCACTGCACTGTGCTTGTAAGAAAAGCTATAAGTTTTGTGGTTTTGTTGAATAAGAAGGAAAATTTAGTGACTCTTTGAAGTGAGGGCAGGTGGGATTTGAGGGTCAAGCAACTCAGCCTGTTTCTCCAGATTCCTTTCTTGTAAGGAATAAATCATTTGTTTATCTAGTTGCCCTCCTCTAGGGACTTGTCTGCCCCTCCCCCTAGGCTCTTAGGTAGCTATGCTCAAATACTGCTTATCCTGATTTGTGCGACTTGAGCTTGGATAGCAGGCCTGGGAAGTGGAACATGGTGAGGAGGTCAGTCCTCTGACCCACTTTTCATAAAGAATCTACAAATAGGTTCTTCCACTTACCTAGAAACCAGCCAGATTCAGAGATGAATTAATCAGCTCTACAGCTGCAGCCTAGACATGTTTGATTGACAGCTAAAAATCCTCCCCCAGGTGGCAGAGACTCAGCTCTCAGGAGAGGAAGACATTTCTTGGAACCTTCATTAGCCAGGCTGTGCCATTCTGCTCCACGAGGCTGAGAGTGTGGGGAGGGCTGCTGATGAGTGGAAGTGTCAGTTGCTTCTTCCTGCATTTCATTAGGATGGCTGCAGTGAACAGGTCTAGCCCTGGGCCTCTGCTAACTGATGACCTTTGTGAGGGAGTCTCTAATTTCCCAGTACACAGAGATCTCAGCCCCATTTAACCCACTGTCTGGCTTATCAGATTCTCTTTGTCTTGGGCTGCCTCATACTGCTTATCAATGACCTGATGGATAGATGCAGGAAGAAAAAAATTGGACCTCCCATTTTGACTGACTGCCTATACTGATATTTCTGCGAATTTTCGGGGGTGGGGGGACTCCTTGGAAGTATGCAGTGACTTCCTATTTTCTTTAGGATAAAATACAAACTTAACCTCACACTTGAAGCCCCCCCAACAAAAAAAAATTCTTCCATTTATCTTGACTCGATTTTCCTTCAAAGAAAGGAAAAGAGAATAGACATTTATAAAATGACTACTACCATATGCCAGCCATTTCACTAAGTGGTTTAAAAATATCATCTCGGGGCGGCTAGGTGGCATAGTGGATAAAGCACCTGTCCTTGAGTCAGGAGTACCTGGGTTCAAATCCAGTCTCAGACACTTAATAATTACCTAGCTGTGTGGCCTTGGGCAAGCCACTTAACCCCGTTTGCCTTGCAAAAAAAAAAAACACCAACCTAAAAAAACCCCTAAAAATATCATCTCATTTTATCCTCACAAAAAGCCTGAAAGATAGGTGCCATTATTTTGCAGTTGAGAGAAGACCAAGGTTAAGTGATTTGCCCAAGGTCATACAGGTAGTGTATGTATGAGATTAGATTTGAATTCAAGCCTTCCTGACTGAAGACCCAATACCTCTCTCCACTGCAATGTCTAACTGCCCTCAAAGCTCAAGTTCTGTATTATCTTCAATGCAAAAGCTTTCCTGATTCCCCCACTGCCATCTTTGCCCACATTCTATACTTTTAGTGAAATGTAATATTCTTAAGGCAGGAACTGTTTTCCTTCCTTGTATCCCCAGCACCCAGCTCTAAACCTTACACATCACAGGCAGTTGATAAAAGCATCTTAAAATGAATTGGTATATAAATTTGAGTTATTATCTGACCTTCCCAACATTCCAGGTGTGTACCCATTAACTTACTTTCAGTCCTTAATCTTTTTTTAATTTTTTTTTTTTTTTGCAAGGCAATGGGGTTAAGTGGCTTGCCCAAGGCCACACAGCTAGGGGATTGTTAAGTGTCTGAGGCTGGATTTGAATTCAGGTACTCCTGACTCCAGGGCTGGTGCTCTATCCACTGCACCACCTAGCTGCCCCCCCCCCCCACTTTATAATTCAGTCCTTAATCTTGAGTTCATCAGTTTTCTCTCTGGAGGTGGACAACATTTTTCATCTTGAGTTCTTTAAAGTTGTAATGGGTCATTGTGTTGATAAAAGTTTCTAAGTCTTTCTCAGTATTAACCCTTTTTCACAGGCAAAGAAGGTCCAGAAGTTAAGTAGTGAATAACTGTCTGTCAGAATGATCTCATGATTCCCAGTTGGGGATTCTTTCTTTTTTATGTTAATATGCTTTATATGATATTATATGATATGATATGATATTACAATACATTACATTATATTATATTATAATATTTTTATGTTTATATATTTTATATTATCTTCACAACCCATATGGAAATTAATACTTAGTATACAATTATTGAATTGAATTGTTCGTACAATTCCAGAATCCCAGACTTTAAAAGGACATCAGGACATCACTGATCACCCAGTTCAATAAGTATCTCATCAAGAATTCTTTCTATAACATTGCTGATTTGCAGTCATCCAGCATTTGAATACAAGCCTCCAGAGAATACAAACTTCCCCTCCAGGGAAGCTTGCTGTCTCTGGGAAGAGTCTTAGTTGACTTTAGGAGAATTCTAAAGAGAATTCTTTTTCTTACATTGAACCACTTCATCATTGAAGCCCCTCTCATACTTGAAGACAGCTTTCATATCCACCCACTTCCTCAAGTCTTCTTTTCTCTTTGCCAAGCATCTCTAGTTTCTTCAGTTGGTTTTCATATTGTCGTGAACTGGAAGTCCTTCACCATGCTCCTCAGCTTCTCAGAAGGAGTTGAGTAATAGAGAGGATTCAGGACAGACATGATTTACAGTCCCCTGCTGCCTTTCATTTCTGACTACAAAGTGGGTTAGCAGTTGAAAGTATACTGTCTGTAAGAGAACCAGGGAGATATTTTCCAAGAAATTTTGGAGAAACCTTTGGGGTCTGATAGCAACATAGTAGATTTTGATCCCTTGGTGTAAGGCTCAGCATTTGGTGTTACTAGTTGTAATACATCTAGTGCTGGTGGTAGGGGTGGAGGTTATAATGTAAGATAAAAATAAATTGGAAATGGCGAGGGAGATGATTTATGAAGGGCTTTGACTGCCAGAGGATTTTCTATTTGATCCTGGAGGTAGGAGAGAACTACTGGAGTTGGGTGAATAGTGGGATGACATGGTCAAATGTGCAATTTAGGAGAATCATTTTGTTAGCTTAGTGGAGAGTAACTGGAGTGGGGAAGAACTTGTGGCAAGAAGTCACTGTAAGAGAAAAGAAAGCAGCATTTCCAAAGGTCTTCCAGGCTCTACTCCCAGCACTCTACCAGCAGTGTCAAACTCAAATAGAAAATATGAATCACTATTCTGTATATAAAGATCCCTGGAGTTCATATATTGTCTTAGTTTTTAAAATGCAATGTTGTTTATGCTTTGTTGTATTTACTTTATTAACTATTTCCCAATTACATTTTAATCTGATTTGGGCGACACTTGTGGTCCATAGATCATATGTTTGACAATTCTGTTCTTTATAACCAAGATCTTCATGACTCTGAAGCTAAACCTCTACTATACTTAAGTGTTGTTAATGCAAGAATAATTATCCCTCATTTAGTAGATGAGAAACCTAAAGCCAAAGAATGGGAAATGACTCACTTAACAGTCATACTGCCAGTAATATTAAAGTTCAGGAATTCTAATGCCACAAGGGTTCCCAGGTTTGAAAATGTTCAATCATAAATTAAGTGATAAATTGTTACTTCTGAGAAGTTGGAGAGTATTCAATTGAAAGGTTTCTTTAATTGGGTAAAGGATTGGACAAATTCCCCAGGTACCCTCTGACTCTGTGAGGCTATCATACTTCATATTTAGTGCCTCTTACCCATTTGTGTTGAAACAACATGGTGATCTCTGAAATCCTAGACATTCTAACCTGGAATGTGT
The DNA here is from genome assembly GCF_037893015.1 of Macrotis lagotis. Classification (NCBI taxonomy): domain Eukaryota; kingdom Metazoa; phylum Chordata; class Mammalia; order Peramelemorphia; family Peramelidae; genus Macrotis; species Macrotis lagotis. Next base: position 286,204,355 of record NC_133658.1, read on the forward strand.
GGGAATTCAAGGAAATTTTATCTTGAAAAACAACTTTGTGAACAATCTTTTTTTGTCCTGGTTCTAGCAATGGACCCTACTCAATGAGTCTATTACTAACTCTGATCCAAGCTTTTACTAACTATATATACAAGCACAGGCTTAGCATAGAACTTAAATGTTTCTGCTTCCAAACAACACTGTTTGGAAAACCTGTTTGTCTGGTATTCTCTTTCTGATCTTCTTCATATCCCTCTATTTCTAGTGGTTTAACAGAGGCACTTTCCTAAATACCTAAATTTCTAAGACAAGGACCTGTAATTTCCCAACCCTCTTCTTTTCCTCTTCCTATAAATCCTTAAGCAAATTAAACAATCATAGAATCAAAGGCTTAGAGCTGTAAGAGACTTTAGAGAGCTCAAGTAACCTACTCTGGATATACTATGAATGATTAAGAAGCAGAATTTTTAGGGAGAGAGTGAGGGGGAATGGGAGAATAGAGCTGAGGAGACTAGACCTTATTGTCTGATGCCCCTTTAGCTCTTTTGGTTTCCTTAAAGTGTAAATGCACATAATTCTATTTATGCCTAAAATTGACATTGCAAAGAAAATATCCTGGGATTGCTTTGCATTGGGGGGGGGGGGCAGCAATTGGGGCTAAGTGACTTGCCCAGGGTCACACAGTTAGTGAGGATCTGAAGCTGAAATTGAACTCAAATCCTCCCAACTCCAGGATTGGTGCTCTATCATTGTGATAACCTAGCTGTTCCTTGGTTTAAAATTTTTTTAACTTTTTTTTTTATTTTTGGTTTTTGTCTTGTCCAAGGCTGTACAGCTAGGTAATTATTAAGTGTCTGAGGTCACATTTGAACTCAGGTTCTCTCAACTCCACTGTCAATGCTCTATCCACTGTGCCACCTAAGCCACCCTGGTTTACAATTTTAATACTAACTATATAAATTCTTTTTTTCCCATTCAACAAGCATTGAGTGTTTGCCTATTATATGCAAAGCTTTGTTAGGTGACAGAAATTAAAAAATGAAAAAATCATACTCCCCCTGACTTCAAAGTTCTTTTAGGGAGCAAATAGACAGAGCCTTAAAGAAAAACTGGAAGAAAGTGAAATTTTTTATCCTCTTGGTTTCCTTACCTATTCAATGAGGTTATTATTAGCACATGCCTCATTGGATTGTTGTGAGACTTGAGTCAAATAACATATGTGAAGAATAAAATTGGGCAAGCCATAAAGTGACCTAGAAATGTCAGCTGATATTGTTGTTGCTGTTGTTCTTATCATTACCACGACTAGGCTCATCCACTTCATTCACTCCAGATATGGGAACTATTGGCTAACTAAATTTTGAAAGAAGTATGTGGGATGGCCAGGAGGTGGCTTAGGGGTTTTGGTGTGGTTTTGGGGGATGGGCTTTGGTCCCCTTCTAATAGAAAAGGAGTACAAAAGAACCTAGTTTCCCATAATTACCTGCAGAATTTTTAGCTGCCCTATAGGGAGAACTGCAGAAGAGTAAGTTGAACCCTTTTCGCATTATTTAAATGAAGATTTGCAGAGGGCTTTCATGCATAAAGCCTGTCAGAATAAGATTAAAGGGACATTTTTACCATCTGTGGCTTTCATGAGTTTTCAGAGATAAGGATTCTGAGACAGGTGAATAGTGACTTCACATTTTGGAATTTGAAACCAGATGATAAGAGGCAATTAGGAGGTGATTAACATTGATTTGAAGACTAGGGTAGTGGGGCTGTGAGCCTTGAAGAAATATCTTTTATCTTTAAAGCTCTCTGTTTTGGTCCTGTTTGGGGACCTAATCCAGAAAGGAGAGCTGGTCTCCCTCCATTCTCATTTTATTAAAGATCAGAGGACAAGTTTGAATTCCAGCTAGACATGCCTGAGGGTAGGGTTTAGATACCAACTTCTAATGGATGGCCCCAGGGAGCTTTCTTTGCAAGGGAAGCTCAAACACAATTTGAGCCCCCTGTTGTCTTTACACTTAGCAGGTGGGAGTTCAAAGCTTGCAAAGATGTCTTTGGAAAATAGAGCATCTGGTGGCTAGGTGGGGTGGCTAGGTGGCCTAGTGGATAGAGCACTAGACCTGAAGTCAAGAGTACCTGAGTTCAAATCTGGCCTCAGACACTTAATAGTTACCTAGCTGTGTGGCCTTGGGCAAGCCACTTAACCCCACTGCCTTGCAAAAACTTAAAAAAAAAAGGAAAGTAGAGCATCCGTAGACTAGTCTGACAAATTTTATACCAGATACAAAAGATGAAGACAAATAATAGTGTTTAAGGACCTCCTCACTACTATTTCTTCTTTACATTGTCAGTACTTAGAATTTGAGTCTAGAAAGTCTAGAAAGGGACCTTAGAAAACATCCAATCCAGGACTCATGGGTATGGTATTGGGGTTGGAGTCAGAAGGACTTGAGTTCAAATACTGTCTCAGAGGCTGCCTATGTGACCCTAGACAAATCATTCATTCTGTACCTCAGTTTCTCCATTTGTATGTGAATTAGGGTGGACTCAATGGCCTCTGAGGTCCCTTAATAGTTCTAAGACTATGATCTTATGAACAAGTACAATCATCTCTTTTTTGGGATTAACATCCTTAGACCTGAAGAGATGAGGCACTTTGCCTAAGGATGCACAGGTATTAGGTACAAGAACCAGGACTTGAACCCAGGTTCTCTGACTTGGAATGTAGTACTCTTTCCATCTTATTTTGTCTTTCTCTGTAGGTCATTCCATAATCTATTCTTGCCATCTCACATCTCCCTTCTGTTGCCAAGTCTTCTTTCTGTCTTCATAGCATCTCTTCTCTGTCTCATCTCCACTGCCCCATCCTGGGACAGGCTCTCATCTTCCAATGTCAGGACAATTGTTTTAGCCTTATTTGAGCTTAGTAATCCTCAAGTCTCTCTTTGCTCCAGTGTATTCTTCACTCAGATACTAAACAGATTTTCCTGGAGCACAGATCTAACTGAACCTTCACCACCATGACCACTGGCCATCAGTTAACTCCAATGGCTCTCTATTACCTCTAAGATCAAATGTAAAAAATCTATGTTTTTGATTTTAAACCCTTCATATTTGTTTCCTTTCTATCTTTCCAGTCTTCTTTAAACTTTATTCCCCTCCCCATACTCTATGATTTAGTAGGTCTTGATCTTCTTTCAGTTTTTTATGCAAGATATTTCATTCCTTGACTCCATGCCTTTTTACTCATTTTTTACCCAAACATCCTTGCCATGCCTGGAATGCCTTTCCTCATTATCTCTACCCCCTGGCTTCCCTAGTTTCCTTCAAGACTCAGCCTAAATACCTTTTGCAGAGGTTTCTCTAGCCCCCCTTTCAAACTTCTCCCTCTTTCTAGTATCTTTCCTCTGAGATTTTTGTTGTTGAGTCATTACAGTTATGTTTAACTTTCTGTGACCCATTTGGAGTTTTCTTGGCAAAGATACTGGAGTAGTTGGTCATTTCCTTCTACAGCTCATTTTACAGATGGGGAAACTGAGGCCAACTAGGTTAAGTGACTTGCCCAGAGTCATCCAACTAGTCGGTATCTGAGTACAGATTTGAACTCGGATCCTTTTGACTCCAGGCTAAGCATTCTATCCACTGTGCCATCTAGCTGTTTACTCCTCTGAAATTTCTATTTATCCTATATACATCTTGTATATGCAATTTTTTGTATGATCTCTCCTTTATTAGAATATGGGATCCTCAAGAATAGAATGTTTTTCTTGTTTTTACAGCACAATGGCTGTCTTATAGTAGGAACTTAAGTGCTCATTGATTAACTGATCTCTAGTCATCACCTCTCTTCAAAGATTAGTCTTGTATTTTCAACTGCCTACTGAAATAGATATCTCACCTACTCCTCAAACTCAACCAATGTCATCATCTTTCCCCTCCTCTTTCTGTTCCCTAGTCATGAATCTTCCTCACCATCTGCAGCACTCTGCCTCTTTTCCACTTCCACTGCTACTACTCTGGCTCAAATCCATAGCAACTCTCACCTGGACTGTTGAAATAGCCTCCTAATTGACTTCCTTCTTTCAGTCTTCCTATCCTAATCATCCTTCTAAACCCCAACCACAGTAATCACAGAGCATTGGTCTTATCACTCCTATGATCAAATCTTTCTTTCAGTGGACTTTAATAATATGGCCCTAACATGCCTTCCTAGATTTACAGGACTTTGGATTTAGAAGTAGAAAGAATTTTCAAATAATCTAGTCCACAGATCCAAGGCCCCACATATAGAGCCAAGAAGGGGCAGAATTGAGAATCAAATAGAGATTCTCTGATTCCATATCCTGAGCTCTTTCCAATGTGCCTTGTTCCTTCCAACCTCATTTTACAGAAGAGAAAACAGACTCTAAGAGGTAAAGGGGCTTGTCCATGTCACACAGGTTGTAAATAGCAAAAGCTGTGCCATCTAATTCCAAATCTGATACTCTTTCTGCTATCTTCCCTTACCCCCCCCCCCCTTTTCTTTTCTAATTCAAGGTAGCTCTTTCATTTTTGGTCTGATGTGGAAAACTTAGATTTTCCCTATAAATATTTTCTGGGTGTATGTTAGAGGATCAGATTATCCTTTCCAAATGGCAAGAGATTTCTAGAAGATATCCAAATGGAGAGTAAAGTTAGTCTGCATTGAAACAGCACTAATCCTGCTTTTTAACATACACATTTAGATACACAGAGGATCAGATCACATTCCTCCAAGTAACCCCATCCTGAAAGTTTTTACAACTTCACAGTCAGTCAGTAAAGTGGGCTAGCCCCATCCCCAGACACCACTCTTATCCCAGGGTTCTCACTCCATTTACTACAAAGCTTTCAGGATTCCAAGTAAAGGGGACTAATGGGAGTTGAGTTAAACTTTTGCTGTGCAGTGTTTTTTTTTTCCTCAAGCTTGAATTCAGTCTCAAGTTACCTCTCCCTCCTCCCTCCCCGCCCCCCAGTCTACAGCACTTTGAATTTTCTATTCAACCAGGGTAAGACATTTTTATTACCCTGTGTGAATGACTTCCCTTGGTGGTGACAATTATTGAGATCCTCTGCAGTGATATTTCTTCAAACTCTCATTTAGAACACATTTGCAAGCAAACTCTGGGAGCCGCTGTCGTTGTGCAAGGAATGTTAAGGATAAGAAGTCAGAGGGCAGTTGAGTGACTAACATAATTTGATGATTTTTTTTTTCTCCTGCATGATATTCTCAGAAACATCAAATGGCAGTTTCAAGATGAATGGCTTCAAAAAAGTTGAAATACCTTAGTTAGAGCTCACCTCTCACCTTCCTCCTCCCCAAATTCTGGATTCTCTCAGTTAGGTCACATCTCAGACTTTGCCTGGAAAACTGTGTCTGGTTTCTATCTAGCAAAGTCACGGCAGGAATTGGCAGGGCTTTTTTTTTTTTTTTTTTTTTTTTTTTGCAAAGTGCCTTGTCAGCAAAGTTATTTGTCCAGGTCCTGAGGTTTAAGCTGTTTACTATAGAAAAGCATTTGAGTGAGGGGAAAATCATCAGATGGACCCTAAAAAAGAAAAGATAGAAGCCTTTATTAAGTGACTATAATGTATCAGGCACTGTGCTAAGTGCTTTATGAATATTATCTTATTAGATGCTCATTAATAACCCTGGATAGTGGGTTATTGTTATCCCCATTTGCAGCTGAGAAAATTCAGGTAGACAGAAGTTAAGAAAGTTGCCCAGGATCATACAATTGGTAGGTATCTTAGTCAAATTTGAACTCAGGTTTTCCTGACACCCCCCGCCCCCAGCACTTTATGGGACAACTTCCAAACCTGAATTCATTGGAGTCCTGTTTCTCAGTTTAACACATCTTTATTATACATCTCATACAGTTAATGCGCAAATACTCCAGTTGCTCTGGAATGTATGAACATGGGATATTTCTCCCATAATGCCCATCATCCATCTTTTCCTGCTTATGTAGCTTGCCCAGGTCCTTCCCATAAGTTTGTTACAGGGGATCAGTTCAGTGACCTGGGATATTGCTTCCTTTCTTCTTCTATCTCAAGGATATCAGTGGAGCACACAGGCTAACCATTGGTTATCCCTTACTTTCTTTCATCTCATGACCCACCCAATCTATGTCCATAATGTATTAGCATGAAATTGTAGGGTTGAACTGTATCTTAATGTTCAAACAACTTGAATGCTAGAAAGGACCTTAGAAGTCATAACATCTTGAGCGAGATGAGCAGAACCAGAAAAACATTGTACACCCTAACAGCAACATGGGGGTGATGAGCAACTCTGATGGATTTGCTCATCCCTTCATTGCAACAACCATGGACAATTTTGAGATATCTGCAATGGAAAATAACATCTGTATCCAGAAAAAGTATTATGGACTTTGAACAAAGACCAAAGACTATTACCATCAAATTGGAAAAATAGCATTATATTATAATATAATTTTACTATCTCATACTTTATATTTCTTCCTTAAGGATATGATTTCTCTGTTATCACATTCAACTGAGATCAATGTATAACATGGAACCAATGTAAACACTAACAGAATGCCTTCTGTGGGGGGTGGGGAGGGAAGAAAGAATAGGAGGAAAAATTGTGAAATTCAAAATAAATAAAATCTTTCTTTAAAAAAAAGAAGTCATAGATGATTTTAGAAGCCACCAAACACCTTGTAAAATATCAAAAATGATGGCTTTTGCTATTTTCATTACCTTAGTTTCCCAGTGTAACCTCTTTCCCCTCCATCCAGAGAGTAAAGATTAAAAGAAAAGAAGGGGTAAGTAAAACAAAAATAACCAACACATCAATCAAATTTGATTTTGTATAGTGTTCCAGTTCCAAGATTTTACAGTTTAGGAAACTGAGGCCCCAACGGATCCTGTGACTATGATTCACCTAATAACAGTGGACCTAAACTGTTGTAATTTTAAGCACTTAAATATTAGTTGAACTGTATTCATTGAGTCAACAAGAATTTATTAAATGCCTGTTATATGTCAAGCATTGTGATGGGAGCAAAGGAAACAAGTATAAATTGAGATCGTCCCTGACCTCAAGGGACTGACCTCTTTCAAGGGCTTTCTTTTTCAAAGGTTATTAAACTTTTTGTGTTCTGGACCCCATTGGCTGTTTGGTGACATCTATGAACCCCTTCTCAAAATAGTGTTTTTAAATGCAGAAAATAAGGTACATAAGTTTGCAAAGGGAATCAATTTTATTAAAGTACAGTTATCAAAAGATTTAAACAAGTTCATGCACTCTAGGTGATGAACTTCTGCCTGGAATGAAAAAGCATTTGGGTGCTTACGATGTGCCAAGACTATGTTAAATTATATAGTGAAAATAAAGAGATTTTCTGTTCTTGAAGAACTCAAATTCTAAACATTGGATATAACACATAAAGAAAGATACTCCAGGAACTGACATGGTTTGTAATAAATCTTAAGAGACTAAAAAATATAAATGTTTGTGTGTGTGTGCATATGAACATGCACATTTAGATATGTACACACACACACACACACATACACACATACACACACACACACACACACACACACACACATGTGTAGCAATACAACCTCCTCCCAGTAGTGTGAGCTCCCTGAGAGAAGGGGACAATTTCAAATGCCTTTGCATCCTGAATGCTTTATACCTTTGCTACAAGTAGTCCATCATTTTTCTGGCATGTCCAACTACAAAGTTCTGTGGTCATATTTGGGGTTTTCTTGGCAAAGACAAAGGAGTAAATTGCCGGTTCTTTCTCCAGCTCATTTTACAGATGAGGAAACCAAGGCATAGAGGGTGAAGTGACTGTCCCAGGGTCACATAGCTAGTAAGTGTCTGAGGCTGGATTTGAAATCAGGAAGAGGAGTCTTCCTGACTCCAGACCTGTCACTCTATCCACTGCACCTAACTGTCCCTTGAGAACAGGGGGCAGTTTCATTGTCTTTGTATCCTGAATGCCTTGCACCTTATAGGCACTTCAATGTTTTCAGAGAACAAAAATAGAGAGAGAGGAGGGAAGGGAGTCTAGGAAGACTGGGGAATAATTAAATTGGAAAGCCTTTTTCCTCAGAGCTGAAGCCTATCATTAACCCCATCAGCCTCAGAGAGTATTGATATTAAGTCATGTAAGAGTTGTCTCCTTAGACTAGCCATCAGAAAAGGGAAGTGACTTGTTCATTGACAAGTAGCAACAGCCTCTAAGTACCAATGGGTGCTTTCACCCCTTTCATACTTCACCTCAGACCTTTAAGGAAGGTCCAAGGTAATGTAAGCAGTAAATTAGCAGAGTTAATTTTCAAACTCAGGACACCTGAGCTCCAGTCCAATGTTCTTCCTGCTTTATTACTTGTTTCCCCAGAGTAGACTCCAGATTCCTAGGCTAACTCCTTCCACTGCTTCCTTCCTCTTTAGCTGTAAGCTCCCGGGGGGTTGGGGTTATTTTTGTTGTTTTTGTATCCTTGGTGCTTGCCACCGTGGCTGACTCTCTGCAAATACTTGGCAATCAAATTTAGCTGAGGTGGCCCTTACACTTTCAGAATCTACAATCTAAGCAAGTCAAGTTTAACTAGACCTCTCAGAAAGTAACTCTGGCAGTCTTCTTGTTGTTATTTAATTGTTTTCAATCATGTCCATCTTTTTTTTTTTCAAGGCAAATGGGGTTAAGTGACTGCTCAGGGCCACAGAGCTAGGTAATTATTAAGTATCTGAGGCCAGATTTGAACTCAGGTACTCCTGACTCCAGGGCCAGTGCTCTATTCACTATGCCACTTAGCCACCCCATGTCCATCTTTTCATGAGCACATTTGGGGTTTTCTTGGCAAAGATGTCAGAGTGGTTTGCCATTTTCTTTTCCAGCTCATTTTTCAAATGAGGAAACTGAGGCAAACAGGGTGAAGTGACTGGTCCAAGGTCATACAGATAGTAAGTGTCTGCTAATATAGTACTGGTCATCTTGACCACAAGACAATACTATAGAATGAGCTTTAAATGAAATAATGGCTCCTTATGGTTCCTATAACTCCCCCATCTTCCCAAAGTCAGAGTTTGTTGTGGATAACTTATAATCATCTCCAAGAGGCTTGCTGCATTCACAGTAACCTTTGATGTAAAAATGTGATGGAGATACTTGTCTTGTTTTGTGTTCTCAGAATCTGACCAATTTACATGTAGTAGATGCTTAAGAAGGTTATTAAATTAAATTAAACCTTGGTCCTAAAGAACAGGGAGCTAGCATATTAGTTTCTTGAAGGTTAGTGTTGATGATTTATGAATTTTATACTTAAATGAATGTTTTAACTTAGGCAACTCAAATTGCTTTTTTAAAATATATGTATTTAAGAATATGTTTTATCGATGACTTTTGCTCTTATATTCCAGTTATGTCCCACTGTCCCTCTTCTAACTAAAACTCCTTTGTGAAAAAGAAAAAGAATTAAGCAGAAAATCTGATATAGAAACCTTGACTGATAGTATATTAAATTTTGCCCTGATAGCCTTCTACTTCTGTAAAGAAGGATAGAGAATGGATTTTTTTAATGTTTTCTAGAATTACCTTTGGTTTTCCCCTTACTTAGAGTTCAACTTACCATTAGTAATCATTTTATTTCCTTTGTTGTAGTCATTGTGTATATTGTCCTCTTGGTTCTGCTCATTTTGATCTGAGGTCCCATGTTTCCCTGAACTCTTCCTGCTTATGATTTCTTAGTTATACAGTAATATTTTATATCATTAATCAGTAACCACTTGGATGCTTGATAAAATTTCAGAATATAAAGGAAAAAACAAGAATTGTCCTTACTCTTAAGGAGTTTACATTATAACTAGAGAGAAAGCATGTATGTTTAATAGGATCATACAAGATACATAAATAGTAGTTTTAAAACTGAGACAGGAAGGTGGAAAATGGGAATGGACTCCTGCAGAAGGGGATGTTTGTTCTGAGTAGTGAAGATGATAGGATGATAACTTAGAATTAAGAAGGAGTTGTATAGATCATCCCATCCAGTCCAACCCATTCATTTTTCATGTTAGATCACTGAGGCACAGAGCAATTAAGTGACTTACTCATGGTCACCCAATAAATATCAGAGGCAGGATATGAAGCCAGATTCTCCCACTTCCATGTCCTGCTTTCCATTCATTATGCTATGCTGCTTCTCAGGAATTCTGAGTTGTGGAGAGGAACAGGAAAGCATTCTTAATAATTGACATAATTGACAAGTGCAAAGTGACAAAGATAGAGGATGCAACATTGTGATCCAGAAACAGCAACTAGGGGGAAATTAGGTGGTGCAATACATGGAGCACAGGTCCTAAAGTTGGGAGGACCTGAGTTCAAATTCAACCCTCAGATACTTACAAGCTGTCTGATCCTGGGCAAGTCATTTGATCCTGTAGCTGGAAGGAAGAAAGGAGAAAAGGAGGGAAGGTAGGAGGCAACTAGTAGTTCTGTAACAGAATGTTTCAAGGGGAGTGATATATTGGAAGATTGGTAAGTAGGGGGAGATCAGATGGTGCAGAACTATACATTTTAAACAAAGGAATTTCTGTTTATTCCTAGAAACCAATAGAGGGCCACTGGAGATTATTGACTGAAATTGAAGTGACTTGGTCATATTCTTTAGGAAAATCACTTTAGCAATTTTGTGGCAAATGGATTGGTTTGGGGAAAGACTTAAGGTGTGGAGACCAATTAGAAGTTTGTTGAAATCTTACGATGAACAGGCATTGGAGGTCTAAAATAGGGGGTTGGTTATTTGAGCATGACAAAGGTCTTCTTGTATATAATACTATCAAGGTAGAAATGGCTAGATTTGACAATTGATTGAGTAGAAAAGTCAGAGATGACATCCAGTTTCAAAGGTTGTCTGAGAAGATGGTAATTATCCTGGACGATAATAGGGAACAATAGGAGAGGGTTTAGGAATGGGATGGGGATGAAGATAATAACTTATGTTTTGAATGTTATCTTCTATTAATTTGTGGGATGTCCAGTTCAAAATGTCCAAGAGATAGTGTTATAGGATTAGGGTTCAGGAGAGATGCGTACTAGATATATGTCATCAATATAGAGATGACATAAGAAATGTATTTTGCATGACTACAAGTAAAGCCTATGTAAAATTGCTTGCCTTCTCAATGGAATGGGGGAAGGGAGAGAATTTGCAATTCAGAGATTAAAAAAAAGGAATGTTAAACTTGTTTTTACATGTAGGTGGGGAGAAATAAAATATTAGATTATTTTTAAAAAATAGAGATAATAATTGAACTAATGGGAGTTCATGAGATCACCTAGAATAGAGAGAAAAGGGAAGCAAGCCTGGGACAGGGGCTTGGGATCAACCATATTTACCTCATCATGCATAAAAATCAATTAAAGGAGTTAAAGAAGCAGTAGTCAGAAGGAAAGGAGAACCCAGAAAAAGCACCAGCATCCTGACAACTTAGAGAGAAAAGAGTGTCTAAGAGGGGAAAGTGATCAACAAGGATTAATACTTCAGAGTCATCAAGAATGATTGAGCATACTATGGGAATGATGTAAAGACTATCAAACTGCCTTCTGCCGGAGATGGGGGGAAAATTGTAAAACTCAAAGTCTTTCTAAAATTAAAAAAAATGATTGAGAAAAAGATGTTAGATTGGACAATTAAGAGATTTCATTAACTTTAGAAAGGACAGTTTATGTCCTTTCTAAACTGTACATGTACAGTCTATCAGATTGTTTGCTCACATAAGGAGGGTGGTAGAAAAATGTGGAACCCAAAAGCTTGCAAAAAATGAATGTAACCTATCTTTGCATATAATTGAGAAAAAAAAAATTTTTTAAAGGGGCAGTACACTGGCTTGTGATTGGGAGTCAAGTTGCAGAAAGTATAGAAGAGCAGGAAAGGAGAGGAAGTCTTGATTACTTTTATGAATAGTTTAGCCAAAAAGGGGAAGAGAAATATAGAATGATAGCTAGTAGAGATGGAGATTCATGTGAGGGTTTTTTTTAAATGATAAGGATAGGGTGGCTAGGTGGCACAGTGGATAAAGCACCGGCCCTGGAGTCAGGAGTACCTGGGTTCAAATCCGGTCTCAGACACTTAATAATTACCTAGCTGTGTGGTCTTGGGCAAGCCACTTAACCCCATTTGCCTTGCAAAAACAAACACCTAAACAAAAATAAAATGAAAAGGATACATGGGCAAACAGCAGGGAAGGAACTAGTAAATAAGAAGAGATCAAAGATTGGAGAGACTGGAGATGATAGTAGAGTTGTCTACTGGAGGATGGAAAGAGAAGGCAGCCAGGGTAAATATGTAGGGATTGGCCTTGGAAAGACTGGGCCACTTCTTTAGAGACTATAAGAAATAGATGATAGCTGATCTCAGAGGAAAATGAGGAAGGGAAAAAAGAGAGTTTCAGGTGAGTTGCCTTATGTGCAGTATGAGGTAAAATTTTATATTTATTTCTAAAGGCTAATAGAAGGTCACTGGAGCTTATTGAGTGAAGGTGAGGTGACTTGATCAGACTTGTATGTCAGAAAAATTACTTTGGCAATTTTGTTCCAAAGGATTGCAAAGCTAAGGGCAGGGATACATTAAATTCATATTCCTGAATTTTTCAGTCTTTCCCCAATCAATGGGCACTGACTTTGCTCCTATTGTTTTCTTGCTATGTTTTCTTTTCTTCTTTTTTCTTTTTGTTTGTTATCTAAATAATTTTTCCCCTCTCTTTAACTTCTTTCTTTTTTTTTTTTGATATCTATAGAATTTTTCCCTCTCTTTAACTTCTGGGGGATGGGGGGATGGGGAGTTAATCTCTTTATACTGATGAATAAAAAGATTTTAGTCACTTTTCTTACATAATTCCAAATTGAAATCAGATCCCTTGAATCACTGATGTATTGAATCATTTCAAAGTTACATCAGCACTGAATCAGTATGCTTCTCTTCCCCACAGCCTCCTCCTAAGTAAAGTATTCTCCTCTTTTATCATTTTTCCTATTTTGCACAAAATGAAGTGAGACCTCACCATTGTTTTTATTTTACATTTCTTGCTATTTGTGATTTGGAGCATATTTTTATGTGACAATTTTTAGTTCCAACTGATTTTTTTTCCTAAAAATGAGGGGGTCCATCATCCCACACCTGGAACTTACATTACCAACAGCAGTTGTTTTGAAGAAATAACTAGTCTAGAGGCTGCTAAGTCACCCTGGAACCTGCCCAGTAAAAGAATGGATAGTATAGTCCTAGTTGCTAAATCTGATGTGGAAACCTGCCCTTTGGCCAGGATACGAAGAAATAGCTTGACAAACTTGGGGTCCATCCAGCTGTTGAAACTACATTGAGCAGAAATTCACTGTTTAGCTGACCCCCTTATACATAGTCTTTTCCTGGAATGTTCTTTGTAAAGATACCTCCCTCAAGAGAACCCTTCCTCTCTATAACTCTCTATAATACTTCCTCTATAACTGGCTACTTCCTAACAGGACTGTCTGGCTTTTCATGAGGCCAAGAAGAGATATATCTTGTGACCTCGGGAAGGTGGGGGAACTTTGTTCCACTGATCTTTTCCTTTATGGTGGGGTCTGATGAAGCAGATAGATGAAGCAATAGAAATATTCATGGAAGAATACATCACAATACTCTGTGCAAACATGTTACTAAGGACACACATACTCAAGAATCAACTCCTGGCTATACTACTAAGACCGCCTTCCCATGTCATCACTTTTAATTAGATGCTGGTCATTGGTAGAGCTATGGAGAGGTTGAACTGGGGGTTAGGGTGAGGCTAGTCAGCTGAATTTTAGGATTCTAATTATTCCAACCAAGAAAAATTCAGACTTAACAGATATCCTAAGTAGTATTTTCCCCTGGCTTCTGCTATCCTGAAACTTAGTTACATCTTGGCCCATCAGTCCATAAATTAAACAAGAAAAGGCATTAGGAGATACTATTGACTTAGGTTGCTCCTGTCTGCCTCTTCCCTGCCCAACTTCTTCATTCTCATGCTTTAAACCTTCAGTTTTCTTAGTTGAGAGAGCTCTAGTTTGCATCATTTTCTCCCACCCCTAATTTTTCCTCATAACTCTTTGCCTTTCCAAAGCTCAACCGTCCTTCAAGGACCAAATAAAAAATTCACCTCTTTAAAGACATATCTTTCTTCTTTTCTCCTGTCCATGGTGATCTCTTCTTTCTTTGAACTGCCATGGGGCAAACACTTTTGTATTGCTCCTAATTGTCACTGTGAGGTAATGGAAATAAGACTTGGGAGTTGAAGAACTTGAGTTCAAATCTTAGGTCTACTGCTTATTAGTTATGTGACCTTGTTTCTCTCTAGACTTCAGGTTCCTTATCTTTTAAAATGAGAGGTTTAGATTAGATGATACCTAAAATTCCTTTCTATTTTAAATCTGGGATCCTAGAACTAGGTGATCTCCAAGGTCTTCCTAAATTAATCGTTTTATATGCCATATGTCCGATGTCATCTTCCAGTTGACACTCTAGGTGCCCTTAGTAAGCACTATAGAAATGTTAGCTGCTGTTACTATTATTCCTTCTTTTTTCTACTTCTAGTTATATCTCCTATAAGATCAGTAAAATGAGATGAACTAGATCAGATTCATTTTAACCATTTTGTGTGTTTCTTAGATCCCTTGGCAGTTTGGTAAAGCCTATGATTCTCTTCTCAAAATATTTTTAAAGGCAAAACATTAAATACATAGGATTATAAAGAAAATGAATTTTTTTGAAATAAAGATGGAATTTTTTTCTCATCCAAGTTCATGAACCCTTTGAAATCTATCCACAAACCCCCTGAATTTCTGTGGGCTCCAGATCAACCCCTTTAAGATCTCTAAGATCCCTTTAGGCTTTCAACCGACTGTGTTTTGAGTTTCTTTCTAATTCTTATATCTTAAAGTCACTTCTAGTTCTAACACTGAATTGAAAAGCCTGTTCCTGTTGTAACATGCTATAAGCCTCCCCTAAAAAGAGTGTGAAAAATCAGAGTTGCAAAATATTCCCAAAATGAATAACAATGGAAAGATTCTTCAAGCCTGAGGCAGTTGTTCCTTGTGGGTGAATGGTCCCCAGCCCAATCTAGAGAGCTTTCTGCCAATGACTGGTCTAAGCCAAAAGGAAAGTTCAGAGATCATCATACTGAAAAAGAAATGGGAAATGGTCCAAAGGATACAGTAGGAGCACAGACCTAAGGGAATTTATCCATCACAATTCATCAGGTCTCCCAAGTCAGAACCTCATCCAGAGTTCAGAGTCCAAAAGAGAGGATTATTTACAGAGAAGGACTGGAAAGTATCTATACTTGGTAACTTAGCATTCCAGATGCCCACCAATGCTGAGGAAAGGAAAAAGATGATAGCTTTATATTTTATGGCTATTTTAGGTCATGGGTCACAGAGTCTTGTACATTTCTTCCTCACTAATAATTCATATAGATGGTATGTACTGTGGGTTTAAAAAGCACAAATTGTGATTGCTGTGCTGAGCAAATGACAACACCTGCCTCACTGGGAAAAGAATTAGGCAATTTAGTAGACTGAATCCTATATAAACTGACCTCTTCAGAATTTTAGATTATCTTCTGTGAGTAAATAAACAATAGTATTAGGATAAGTTTGGGTTGTTTGTTGTTTTTCTTCAATTGATATTTTATTTTATTATTCCAATTACATTTTATAAAAGTTTTTCAACATCGATCCACATACATATGCATCTTTTTTAAATTACACAATTTCCTTCCACTCTACCTTCCTACCCCCCCTCCCCTCAGTGGCTAATAGGTGAATATTGTATATTCACATTTGTGTTTATAAGTTTGAGTTGTTAAACAGAGAAAAGGATCCTGAAACAAAGGGATCTCTCTACCCTAAGGAGTGCTTTGTACCCAGGCAGCATTGTTCAGGGAAAGAATTGCTTTTTGGAGCATTAGGACTAGTGCCAGAGGTACAGCACAAGCTATGTTATACAAAGAAAGAACTGTACCACCTAGGGCTTTACACATGATGTAGGAATCTAGCTCTTGTTTTGTGCTCACTATATCCATGTTGTCTAAAAAGTTTTGGGATGGATTATGATCTCTCTCTCTCTCTCTTCAAATCTTTGATGGCTTATCATGAGGAAGACAGATTGGATTTATTCTGCCTAGAACCAAAACTGGGAAGGTAGATTTCACCTCACTAGGAAGAGATTCCTAACAACTAAAGTTTTCCAAAAGTTAAATGAACTACCTTGGGAACTAATCTATCTCTGAATGTCTTTAAGTAGAACTTAGATGATCATATATTGGATATATTGTAGACATCACTTCATCAGGATACTTGCACAGGTTATGAATGATGGACAATGATCTCATGTGTTCCCTGTCACTAGTGGAATGAAGCAAGTCTGTGTGCTTGCCTGCCTCTTTTCAGCAATGTTGTTTGACACCTTCAAAGAAGATAAAATGGCATCAAAGTCAACTACCACACTGATGGTAAATTATTTAACTTGAAAAGACTACAAGCCAAGACTGAAGTAAAGGGAGAAATTTTTGCTTGCAGATGATTGTGCACTCAATGCAGCCTCTGAGACAGAGATGTAAAAGAGCATGAATATATATTCTCTGCCACTGGTGCTAATTTTGATCTAACAACACCAAGAAAACATTCTACACCAGCCAACACTGCACCATTGATATGTAGACCCATCAGTTATAGCAACTGGAGAAATTTTGAATGCTTTAGATAAGTTTACTTACCTTGTGAGTAAGGGATGTCCACATAGAGGAGGAGGTTGACCCAAACATTGCCAGAGCTAGCTCATTGTTTGAGAGGCTCCAAAGGAAAATTTGGGAGAGAAGAGGTATTAAGTTGCCAACCAAATTCAAAGTTTACAGAACTATTGTGCTGATCTCATTGTTGTATGCCTGTGAAACCTGGACAGCATATCAGTGCTGTGCCTAGAAATTGAACCACTTCCATTTACATTTTCTCAGGAAAATTCTGAAGATCATCTGGCAAGATAAGGTACTGGACACTGAGACTAAAGACAAATTGCCAAGTACTCAAACTCTACCACAGAGAACACAACTCTGATGGACTGTTCATGTTATTCAAATGTCAAAAGTACTATTTTACAGAGAACCAACACAGGGCGAGTGTTCACATGGAGGTCAGAAGAATAAATACAGGGACACTTATAAGGTCTTTCTGAAGAACTTTGATATTAATTGTGTGCCATGGGTGACAATGGCACAAGACTGCCCAACATAGCTTGCTCTTATCAAAGAAGGCACTGTGCTCTGTGAGCAAAATTATAGTAGATAAAAAAATTGTGAGATGCACAAATTTAGACATCTCTACTCCAAGTGTTTACATGGACGGTTTATGCCCAGCCTGTGGTATTGATCTGATCAGCCATGGTCAGGTGCACTATACTTTGATCTCAGCATAGTGATGCCATTTTGAACCTCTTTAACCACAAAGGACAACAACCAATCATATAGACAGGATTTTCTACTCAAATATGGATTGTATGAGATCTACGATTCCATAAAATTGATCAATGAAATGTGTTTATTTAAATGCGCACTCTATCTTGCCTCTGATGTACACACACACACACACACAAGATAGGTCAGGACCAAAAACAGCACCCCCTAGTTTTGTGCTCAAATTTTCCTCTCTTACCTCTATTTCTGAACAGATTCAAATTCCTTCAAGTCTCCCTTTCTCCTTCCCTTTCTCCTTTTCCCTTTTTTTATTCCATCACCTTTCCCTTCTTTCCTGTAATATTCTAAGATTGGGCACTATTCTTGCCTCTTCTTCACAAGCTGTTAACTCTCCTACCCAAAAAAGAGAAGCTACAGCCTTAACCCTACTGTGAAGGACTAGTTTGCTCTACTAGGAATCAGGACCAACACTCAGGCCATATAAGTCCAACAGAGTCACTTTCTTTTTCTACATTAATTTTCTTTCTCATTGTGAGCTGAATAGATTGAAGACTTTGCTATCTAGGGGGCTAATTTTTCCAAGTTTCAGACATTCACTCAAGAACTGATATAGTCAGTGCTTATAGAATACCAGTTGTGATTGCTCTCTCTACTCAGTGGATGGCAGAAGCTACCTCACTGGGAGAAGAATGAGCCAGCTTCAAGGGCTGAATTATGCATGATCTGAGCCTTTCCTGAGTCTTAAAGTGTCTATCAAGTAACCCAGAGAGTCAGTAAACAAATTTTTTCCTGAATAGAAAAGAAAGACTTGACCTATTTAAATTCTACTTAGTGTTGAAAGAATTTTTTTTATATTATCAATATAATTGAGGGTAAAGAAAGAAAAACATTGGGGATATAGTACAGACTTCAGAATTGTGGAGTAAGGGAAAAAGTGATCTGGAAATCAGGGGACCTGGACTGTCTTGAATGTGCCACTAACTTGCTCTTTGACTATGGAAAAGTCTCTTCTCTGAATTTCTTTTTTCTTCTTTAATAAAATGGAAAAGAGCCCTTTTTTTAATACCATTATTTGTTATCGAGACACCCAGGTGGCACAGTAGATGGAGAGCTAGACCTGAAGTCAGGAAGACCTGAGCTCAAATCCCACCTTAATTATTAACTACTTTGAACTTGGATATAATCTAAGTTATCTGTCAGCTTAAGTTTCTTCATCTGTAAAATGGATGTAATAGTAGTACCTACTGAGGTTGTGAGGAAAAAATGAGGTATTTGTAAGGCACTTTGCAAAACATAAAACTTTAAATAAATGCTGGTTATTAGTCTTTTATTATTTACTTTTGAATGAGTGAATAACTGCTATTAACTCTTCCTCTGTGTTCCATGTTAGTGTTATAAATACAAAAGAAAAAGCAACCCCTTGCCATCAAGAAGCTCCCATCCTGGTTGGAGAAGCAATATATATTTGGAAGTTGTGGCCAGCAAAGGGTATTTTAGTTTAACAAGTTATACAGATGGGGAATAGAGTCATGGTAGTTTGATGCCTATTTCCTATAATAATGATAATATTAATTTGATTATGGTTTCAAACTGGAATGTAGGGAAGAGGGTTAGGGGAAAGGTACCCCATGTCAGTAAAAAGACTAGTGAGAATATCATTGGGAATGAAGTGAAGTCAACCCCAGATATAGTCAAATACCTGAAGCCCTCATCCACCAGGCCAGCAGAAAATGAATTTTTGTGGCATTCATTTCTTTGATTAATCATTGTGTTCTTCTTTGATATGTTGATAATACATCTTCACCTTTTTTGGACTTCAGTTCGATGATATGCCTGGTCAGTTTGAGAATAACTAAGATTCAGGTGGGCAGCTTCAGTGTTCTAGTCTACTACTCAACTATGAATGAGTAGAAAAGGAGGGGAGCTGATTATGGAGCAGGAGTCAGACAGCACCATACCCCCGGAGTATTAGGAAAGATTCTATAGAAAAGAATCTCTAGAGTAAAGGAGAAATCCTTGTGTTTTGTAATAGTGAAGGATTTATGTATATTCTAGATCCATCAGACTATAAAGTCAGAGAGAGTAATACATAGATATGAAAGTGATTTAGAAAGTCCTTCTGCTACTAAAGTTTCTTTCATTGGTTTTCTCCAAAATCTGGCTTTCCTTAGGGTAGAAGTCAGGAATTTCATTATGTTGTGATTTAGGAATTCCCCTTCTCAACAGGAAGTGTGGGTTTACCTTGGAGTATAGATTGACAGGGCCTTTTAGACAAGGGCCACTGGCAGGTTGGAGAGTGATTGTACCTGAGGAAAAATGGGGAGGAAACCCTAAGGATATTGTGACATCTCTCCTAAGATTTGGGAAATGTCTATTAATTCCCCTGCTCTATTCTTGCCCTGAAGGTTTCCAGATTTCCTGAGTAACAGGGGGACAGTAATGGGCAGCTCAGTGACATTTTAAAACCTGATTATAAAGTTTTGGTCTGCCCAGACCCATCCGTCTGGGTACTAGAGAGGCAGGGAACAAACTGAATATTGTTTTGATTGGTGGAGGCTGACAAATCAGTTTTCCTGAACTGGCATCTGCTTAAATTTCCTTCAACCTCTCCCTCACTTCCATTCACCACAAAGGAAACTAAGGCTTGCTTTTGTTCTGAAAAGAAAAATTCTTCTAATCAATTGTACCAGAATTCCCAGTTTAATAGTGTATTTGCTTGAGATAAAGCCAAGGGTCAGATTCCTGTCCTGGGCAGCTTCTGGGCAGAGCCTCCTGCACAGTTATGAAAAGCAAGTTCAAGCAACATTGGTGACATTATACATCACTACCATATTGTGAGACAGTTTATGTTCCACTGAATAGTTTTAGACAAGACAGGATCTCTTGCCGACTCTTTTCCTGTTGATTTTTTGCATTCTCCTGCCACACAGTGGCTTCTTCAAATCACGCCTCACCAACCTTGAAGCCTGTGAAAAGTGCTGGGCAGAAGGAGCAGACTCTTCCATTCATACCCAGTGAAAGCTATGCATTTGAGGAGAGCTGGGAAATGCCTCTCAAGAAATGCCCCCCCCATGCCCTGAAGCCACCTCACACACTTGTTGTGTGTGAAATGATATCACTAGTGCTGAGTGTAGGGGAGAGAACACCAGATTTGATGTCAGAGGGTCACTGTTTGAAGTTTGACCCGGCTATCTGTAATGCCTAGGAAGAATCAGCATGGTACCATGGAAAGGTTCTGGTTTTGCAGCTCCTGGGTTCAAATCCTACTTCTGTTATTACCTATTTGACAATTGGAAAAATCACCTAACCTCACTGCATCTGTTTTTTATTTTTATTAACTTAATCAACAAGCAACTGCTATGTGCCAGACACTGGGGAAACCAGATGAAAATTTTAAGATGAGGAAGTTGGATTAGATTGGCTTTTAAGTACCAGCTCCAAGTCTATGTTCCTATGACCTGTGAGACTCTGGAGAAGTCACTTAATCATTTTAGGTTTCAGTTTCTTCAACTAAAGTAAAGGGGTTAGATGGAAGATATGCAAGTTCCCTTTCAGTTGAAAGCTTATTTGATCCCAAAGTGTATTCCAGGACTGACCATTGATATTACTATGGATTTAGGAAACAAGCTTTTAACTTTGATACAGCACAGGAATTTGGGGCTCATTCAATCCTTAGACTGGACTTTTTTATATCCTTAAACACTCACTCAAACCTACCCACCTCCTTCTAATATAGCCCTCAAGAAAAAGACATACCAGCTGCAGCCTTCAGACTATATTTCACAAGCCAATTTTAGTGTAAGCCACACAATCACAATTAGAGATGGAGAAAGAATGATGAGATCATCTTGTTTGGGTTCCCAGGCATTGCTCCTAGCTTTCCCAGGATGCAGATGTAAATGGAAAGCCTCCAAGCCTTTATCCACAGAGCCTAACTATTCTATCAAATGCCTCCTGATTCCAGGGTCTTGGATCACACTATGATATGCAGATACATGGTATATGAAGGTCTGGGGCCTTCAAGGAATACTTGCAAGATAAATTCATCTGTATTTTCTGATCTGGTGTTCACAGATTTCCTGACCTATATCTCTTAACCAAAGAGGGAAAAGAAGGAAGAAAAGTGCATTTTTGAAAGCACATTTTAGGGCTACAGCTCCATCAAATCATCATAGCAGTGGAATGAGGAAACATTCAATATTGATGCACTTATTAAGTTGCTGTGTATTAGTTGCATTACAAGGGAAAAAAAGAAAAGGAAGGTTTCCTTGACCTCAAGGAGTTTATAATCTAGTCAGAAAAAAGATGAACAACCAAGAGAACAAAAGGAGGCATTGCAGACTCAAGTGCTGATGATGTAGTCCAGCAGTTTAGATTCTGGTCATGAAAGACTTCAGAGGAAGGAAAAAGTACAAGGGGCAGGAACTGTGAGAAAGATTTTTTTGCAAGAGGGGAAGGGAGAAGGAAATGAATAGAGAGAGAGCAGTTGAAGCAAAAAGAAGAAACAAAATGAGCAAAAGTAGTGGGGATTGGAGGTTCCAACATCTCAGAGTGGAAGGAGACCTCAGAAGTACACTCCTGAATCCAGTGCCTTGGATCACATTATGATACACAGCTTTCTGGTACATGAGAATCTGGTGGAGCTGGCTCGGGCAAATCCATTTTGTGCTTCCTAATCTGATGCTCACAGCTTCCCTGACCTGTATCTCTTGACCAAGGAAGAGAAAAAGGAAGAAGAGTATAACCTGAATTTGTGTCATGAATTCCCTGGGCAGCATCTCTGACAAATGGGCCCATGACCTCTTTGTTTGAAGACCCCCAGAGATGGGGAATTTGCCTTTCCTAAGGGGTAGCCTTCTGTACTGCTGGACAGCTCCCATTAGCAGGAAGTTTCCTTTCTATCAAACTAAACTTGTTTGGGCTGGAGGGGTTTGTTTTTGGTTTGGGGATTGGCCACTTTTACCCATTGCTCCTAGGTCTAACTTCAAAAGGAGAATTTAAAAACCTATTCCATGCAATAATCCTTTAAAGTCTTGAATATAGCCCAGAAATCCTTTCTATATTCACAGTTCCTTCAAGTGACTCATCTATGACAAGACTCCAGGACTATCACCATCCTTGTCACTATCCTCTTCATAGTTTCCAGTTTCGCAGCACCCTGCCTAAAATGTGTGACCCAGAACTGTAATCTAGATAGAATCTGACCAGGATAGAGGGCTGTGGGAATATCACCTCCCTCCTTCTATCAACTGTGGTGGCTTTAATGCAATTTAATTAGTTTTTAGTTTTTATGATCCCAGATTTTTTTTTTCCGTTCACATGAACTAGGTTTCCTCACCTTGCTAATTCTGTATTTGTAGAGACTGAGGCTGTACAGGTATCTAGAATACAAATTCAGGAATTTCCAATTATTCTTATTATATTTTATCCTTTTAAATTGGATCCATTGTTCAAGTCTGTTGATCTTTTTTCCTTAACTGAATTAGTAGAAAGAAGAGTTGGGGGGGGGGGGGTTCCAGGAGGGAGGAGGGGGAAATAGAATTGAGTTAAGTATGTCAGACCACTGTGTAGAAGGTTCTGAAAGCCCTTGTGTTAGGATACTCAGGGCAGAAATCAGCCTACCAGTATCCATGCCCTGAAAGGTATCATGGAATCAAAGCAGCAGCTGGTTTGTACCAGTTTTGGTCACCTAAATGATGCTGAACAAACACTTTTCTTTCTCTCTCTCTCTCTCTCTCTCTCTCTCTCTCTCTCTCTCTCTCTTCCTTCCTTCCTTCCTTCCTGCAAGGTAATGGGGTTAAGTGACTTGCCCAAGGTCATAAAACTAGGTAATTATTAGGTGAATGAGGTCAAATTTCAACTCAGGTCCTCCTGATTCCAGGGCCAGTGCTCTAGCCACTGTGCTACCTAGCTATCTCCCACCCCTGCCCCCAACCAAACACTTTTCACAAAAAATGAGGCCTGAGAGGCAGCAAGCATTAGGCCATTGAAAATACCTAAACCAAATGGTCACTTAGTCCCCTTGGACTTAGCTATTCCTGACTTGTGTAAATCCACTCTTTTACCTGTGCCATTCCCATTCAGGACCCTTCAAGAAAAGTTATATCTTTTTAAAAGTTGCATACTGCAGTTTTTAGGAATGCTAGTCTTAGAGAAATGAATAACAGTTAATTGGGAGCAAATTCAGAAGAGACTCAGTGAGCAGGCTATTTAGGAAAGAAGACTTGCTCAACACAAGCACCTTTCCCATGACTGAATGCAAGTTGTTCTTAAGATTGGACAGATCCCTAGTATCTGGGGCAGAGAGCATTAGACAATCTACCACAATCTATCCCTGCCCCGAGGGGAGGTGGGAACAGGAATGGGGAAGAGCAGGGGTACATATCAAAGGTTCTATCTAACCCAGATAAATTTTTTAAGATAAATTTTAATCATTAAAAAATAGAACTATAACTTTTATTGTTAAGCTATTATAATATAATTTGTTACAAATATGTATTTATTACACACATAACTATATGTGCATACAAACACAATTTTAATAGTCAGTAAGCATTTGTTAAATGTTTACTGTGTCCTAGACACTAAATTCTGAGAATACAAAGAAAGGCAAAAACATTGTTCCTACTCTCAAGTATTTCATATTATAATGATAGAGACAATATGACTATATATAAGATTTATAATCAGTGTTAATGTAAAGTAATATCAGAGGCTCTAGGTGCTGGGGGAGAGGGAGAGCTAGGGGAATAGGAAAAGCTTCCTATTAAAGGTGAAATTGGAGGTGAATAACCTCCAGTTAATTAAATTAAAGGGAGCCAAGCAAGCCAGAAAATGGTGGTGATGTTAAGTAGTTCTTATTTAATTTGGAATTTCTTTTTGTGTGATGGTGTTGGTGTTTTGCTCCTTTAAGGCTACTGATCTATGGGGAATACTGCAGCCACATGGAGTATGCCCAGAACACTCTGAACCATCTTATTGCCAATCGAGAAGATTTTAGGCAAAAAGTGGAGGTAATGCAATTGGGGTAATGTGGGAGAAGGGCATCCATTTGATTCAATTTTCCTAACTGTAAGATAGATTATTAAATGTCATTTTGACATCCTATAATGTAGTTCTCACATTCTAAGATCCAGTCCAGCTTCAGAATTCAATGATTTAAAAAATTAGTCAATAGGCTCTTCTTTTAATGGAGAGATCTAAGTATGAGAAGTGTATGAGACATCTAGACTTGAATCCAGAATTTATATGTTTACCCTCGGTTTATGGAGAAATAGAGGGATGTGGGATAATTTTTTCCTGAACCAAATAAACTCACATTTATTCCTCTATGGTCACTCTTAGGAATGCACTTTGAAGGTCCAAGATGGGAAGTTTAAATTGCAAGATTTGCTAGTGGTACCAATGCAGCGGGTTCTGAAATATCACCTCCTCCTGAAGGTAAGTGCCTAGCAACCATAGACCTTGTTTTGAGATTGGCCCTAAAGGAACCCTGAGAATATAGACTTTTGAATGAATGCATCACAGAGTATGAATGATTTGTAAAAAGTCATTGTACATTTGTTAGCTCATCATGGAACATATTGCCTCTTTTGAGGCTCTGCTCAGGATCAACTTGTCACAAGACTTGGGAAGCATGCATAAAGTTCAAGTTTATAATCAAATGCTTCTGATTTGCCTACTAGAGCTAATGTATCAAACTTAAGTGGGTGGAAAGTCCTGCCACTAGAACCAAGCAGTGCAACATGCCAGAATTGTGATATGGACAGTGGTTTATGAAACTGGATTTTAGTAATGCTCCCTCAATCCTTTCAGGAACTCCTCAGCCACTCTGCAGATCGTCCGGAAAGACAACAACTCAAGGAAGCACTGGAAGCCATGCAGGTAGCTGGGTTTATTAGCATAGGAACCAACTCTTTTGAGAAGTCATAAGAAACACCAGCAGGGCAAGACTACCCTTAGAACAGGGTTTTTTTTTAACCTTTTCTGTGTATTATGTCTGATACTTTTTGAATTTTGGCAAATTCTATGGATACCTTCCATGGATCCCCTTAAATCTGTCTCTGGACTCCCTTGTGGGGATCAGTAGCCTTCCCTGGTTTAGAACCATTTTCTTTCTACTAATCTACTAAGTGGATTTATGAACCAGCTGAGTCTGTGTTGGATTCCATACTAGAGGCTATTCCTCAGGAAAACAAACAGGTCTTGTTTTAAGACATTCTCACAAGAGAAGATAGGACCTCTAAGCTTAGTGTATTATGATGAGCTTGTGGGGAAGTGAGTTTCCCTGTCACTGCAGAGTGTCTCTTGGGAGCCTGGGGTATTCTATTATGGGTAGTTCATTGTAGTGTAACGAGGAAAGTGAGACACACACACACACACACACACACACACCACTTTGCATTGCTCTAGGTAAATCTCTACACTCCCAGGAATCTAGTTCCCATCACTCCATGTATGAGTAGGTGCATGATCTATGATACAGGAGAGGGAGTGTGGCTTACTGGATAATGAATTGATTCCTTGATTCAGGAAGACCTAGGCTTAGGCTTAGGCCTGTGCCTCACAAACATCCCAGTCATGTGACCAAACTTTCAGCTCCCAAGTACTTCAGATAATTATTGATCTGAATAAGAGGAAGGTGTTTCTCACCACATATAAGGTAAGATAATAGGTCTGGGCTCTGTGTGTGTGTGTGTGTGTGTGTGTGTGTGTGTACTCTAGATAGGAGTTGTCAGGATTATATAAAGTTCTTTGAAAGCCTTATAGTGCTGTATAAATGTCAGAATTATTGCTATTATCAAAATCCATTTTTAAATGAAGATATTGAAGACCAGAACCAGTGACTTGTCCAAGGTTTCACAGGGAGTAAATGTGAGGTAAGATTTGAACTCATGTCCCTGACCTCCACATCCAGTGCCCTTTCCACTGCCTGACTCACTCATTTACAACTCTGTGTCATTCTAGAATGGATAAAATGATTACTTCACATCACCCCTGTGAAAAGGATATGAATATTTTATAGATGGGGAAATTGAGCATCTTTCAAAGAGATGAAGTGATTTATCCACAAATTAAGTGTAAGAACAAAATTTGAACCTGATCTCCAGACCCCAACCCAGCAAATTTTTCTACCTATTAATAAGTGATGATTTTATCACAGAGGTACACAACAGAGTGTTGTCTGGGTTCTAAGCAGGAAGCTTTGTCCTGACTGGGAATAGGGGATCAGTCAATCCCAGAAATGGCTGATAAGTCATTTAGTTCATAGAACAAAACATCATGTTTTTTATACTTCCCCTCCTTCCCCTCCCCTAGCCTTAACCATCAAAGGAACTGAAACCAGCTTTGGTATCTGAAACCCTATCTTCTTTGCAGAAATTCTGTTTCCTTGACGGGCAGATTTGACCCTGGTGTGTTTTTCCCCTGTTCCCTCTTTCTATAGCACCTCCTTTAAAAGTCTATTTTTGATTCATAGGATCACCTAACTGCTGCCCAACCATTTAATAGCATCACCCCTTTAGCTAGGATAGAGAGATGTTTGGAGTTCTTTAAGTGACTGTTGTCTGAAAAATGTTTTATATATCACTTAACAGTCTCAGCTAACAGCTTTCCTTTGTTCAGACAAGTTCAGGGGCCTCTAGGTTGGGAAGGGAGATTCAGGTTGAATCCATTATTTAAAAATAATAATAAAAGGTTTTGGAGACGTGAAGGTCGTGCCTGCATTTGCATTTGTGTGTGTGTGTGTGTGTGTGTGTGTGTGTTTTCAGTGTAATGGAGGAAATAATAATTCTGAATCTGATATTATGGTAATATAATTCCTAGGACTGTGCTGTTGGAAGGGACCTTGTCCAGCTTCCTTACAGGAATTCCCCCTATAGAGTATCTCTGACAATAGCCAGGTAACCCATGACTGAACAAATAGAGTGACCTTCTGAAGCAGCCAGTCCTGCTGTTAAACCATTCCTATTGTGTGAGTTTGAACTGAGGTCCCATAGCTCCCAAGTTCATCACTTGTTCCAGTGGACCAGAAGTCACCTTACAAAGACTTGGTTTGCTGGGACTATTTCTCTTTATTTTGAATAGCAGTCTGCTTCCTTCTGACTTCCATTCATTCACCCTCATATCCCTTGTTAGGCAGAATCACACAGGCATGGAAAAGGAAGGTATGGTGCTATAGATCATTTTGTATAACCCCTACCTGCTCAGGAAATTTTTGCAGTTCTCATAAGTCTAACCCCATTTTCCTATGGGACAACACTTCAGATATTTGAGAACTCTGATCATTGTGCTTCTAGATCTGTGCTTCTTCAGACATAGTGTCTCCAGTTCATCCAGCTTTTGTCTGTGACACAGTGAGATCATAGATTTAGGGCAGTGATGGACCTTAGAATCTGTCTAGCCCAACTTCCTTATTATACAGGGAGGGAACTAAGGCTCCAAAAAGTTAATTGACTTACCTAAGGTCACATAGCTAATTAAGTGTTAAAAGTAGAATTTGAACTCTGTTCTTCCTGGATCCAATCCAGCACTCTATCCACCTTTTTTTCCACCCTGGTGGTCTTTTTTGGAGTCTGTCTCTGGTTCCTTTGAAAGCTTACCTTCCAGGGACAGCTAGATGGCATAATGGGGTAGAGCACTAGCTCCGGAGTCAGGAGGATGCAAGTTCAAATGTGGCCTATGATCCTGAGCAAATTACTTCATCCCAATTGCCTATAAAAAGAAAGTAAAGAAAACCTGCCTAATTAGAGAATAGTTCTCCAGATGTGGCCAAATCACTTGACATTTACCTTGCCATACTTCTCAGTTATGGGCCAAACTTATTCATCTATAAACAAGTATTTATTACAAGTGTATTGTGGACCAGTATTTGCATTAAGTGCTAAGACCACAAAGAAAGACAAAATGTGGGCACTGCCCTCAAAGGGTTTAATCATTGTAGGGGGTTGAGAGGGGACTAGAAATTACATGCAAAAATATGTTGTTGTGTTTGGCCCTTCTAGACTATGAATTTCATGAAGGCAGAGACTGTGTCTTATTTATTTTGAGTCTCACTCCTAGTGCTTAGTACCATGTTTTTGTTTTTGTTTTTGTTTTTAAATTTTATTTTAATTTTTTCCCAGTTATATGCAAAGGTAGTTTTCAGTCTTCATCCATTTGCAAATTTTTCAGTCCCATGTTTCCTTACCTTTACACTTTCTCTTCCCTCCCCCCTTCCCCCTTGTTGGTGAACAATCTGACATAGGTTTTAAATGTAAAATCTTGTTTAACATATTTCCACATTTGGCGTGTTGGGAAAAGAGAAATTAGAACTAAGAGGGGGAAATTCTGAGAAAGAAATGAAATTTTGCGCTTTGTTCTGCATTCAGACTTAATAGTTTTTTTTCTTTGGATGTGGATGGCATTTTCCATAACAAGTCTCTTTGAATAGTCCTTGATCAATGAACTGCTGAGTCACTGAGTCCATCATAGTTGATCATCTCATAGTATTGCTGTTTATGTATACAATGTTCTCATGGTTCTACTTAACTTCATTGAGCATCAGTTCATGCAAATCTCTCCAGGCTTTTCTAAAGTTGGGCTGCTCATGATTTCTTAGTAGTAGTACAGTGCTTTATACACAGACAGTTAAATGGTTCCTAAATGGTTGCTTATCACTTCCACTGATCTCAATGTTGTGATTTAGTTTTCAGTCATATCCAACTCTTTGTAACTGTATTTTGGGTTTGATGGGCTTTTTTGGCAATACTGGACAGATTTATCATTTCCTTCTCCAGTTCATTTTACAGATGAGGAAATTGAGGCAAGCAGGATTAACTGATTTGTCCATGGTCACACCACTAGTAGTATCTGAGGCCAGATTTAAATTCAGTTCTTCCTGACTCCAGGCCTGGCACTCTATTCCACTGTACCATCTAGCTGCCCTGCTCTAAACATTAGATTTTTTTTATCAATTAGTCTAATTAACCTTAGACTATTAATTCAGTCTAAGCTAGCATCAGTGTTTTTAGCAGCTGTTTTAATTCATTGGCTTAGACTAATATCTTCCATATCTTCCTCACTTGAACTGTCAGCAAATCAGGCCCTCCCTTATCTTGTAAACCATCTAGATTTTAGAGTTTCTTTCATTGCTAAACCTCAATCTATCTTTAGGGATTCTTCTTTGACTTTAAAATGAAAACCAGGAGAAAAATATAATCTATAGGATCATAGATTTACAATAGAGAGGTACCTTGGAGGTTATTTAGTCCAACCTCTTCATTTTTGTAAATAAGGAAAAAAGGGCCAAAGAGGTTAAGTAACTTGTTCAAGATAACACAGACAGTAAGAAATAGAGCTGGAATTTGAACGCAGGTCCTGTGATTCCCAATTTAGTGTTCTTTCCACTACATGAAAATTCAGAGCTGTCTTGTGGAATATTTCTTCTGTGCAGTTTAACAAGGACCATATATAGCAAGCTACCTTGGCACAGTTCTGCTCAAAAATCTGAAAAGGCAAGACAGACCCTTGGAGCAGTAAGTGATGAGATTTGCTGGATCATACCCCAGGATACCCAGTTGGCTATTTTTCTATTTGGTTACTTTTCTGGGAGTTCTGACAATTGCCTACTAGGATGAGCAGTGTTGCCTTATGGATTTTACACCCAGGCACTTGCTGCCTTCTCCGGAGAATGAAATTAGAAGAAATTGGTTGTGTGCCCAGCTTCTCTGTAACTGAACGAAAATCCTGTGAGTCCACTCTGCAAACTTTCCAAGAAAGAATAGTCTAACTTCTTGGTTGGACACAGTACCCTCTAGTGTCAACCAGGAGCTCTGCATCTGTACTTTGCTTTTAGATGTGGTTTAATTCACTAAAAGCTTGTTTTAATTCCTTGCTTTATAACAAGGTCTTGGTGCTTTGGTACTTGATGCCAAGAATACATGCAGAGAAAACTCTTCTCTTAAAGTTATTACAATCTTTTGGTCATTTTGATCTGTGCCAAGGGTATGCCCTGGATTGATTTGGGAAAATTCAAGACCCTCAAGGTTCTTGCCCATGGTCAGAGAGGGCCATTCAAGAAAGTTTGTCTATGTCTTCTCCTCCTTGTAAATACATCCTTCTGTCTCTCACATGAACACATGTGGAAGATAGAATCTTTAAGAATCTGAACAAAATTGCTTGGTTAATGTTGCAGTATTTTGTTTTTAATAATCAAAAGTTCCTCTCCTCCCAGTTTTGCCTTGTTCTACAAAGTAGGTAATTAACAAATCTTCTGTTAAGTTGAATTGATTTTAAAGTTTTATGAGAGTTGGTAGAGTGAGAAGGACCCTAGATCAAGTCAGGGGAATTTGTATTCTAGTTCTAGCTAATACATTATCAAAAGGCAACACAGTTCAGGGAAAAGGGTGCTGGGGTTGGAGTCAAAACATGAACATCCAAATCTTGACTCTGCCCTCACTGCCTATGTAATCTTGGGTAAGTCAGTCCTTAAACTCTTAAAATTAAGAAGACCTGGTTTCAAATCTTGCCTTAAACACTTACTAAGTAGGTGACCTTGGACAAGTCCCTTAGTCTCTCTTGACTTCCATTCCCTTACCTGTAAATTGAAGGAAGGGGGTGGTAATTGATAGCCTCTACCCCACAGAATTGTTTTGAGAATCAAATAAGCTAACCTGTATAAAGATTTTGCTATAAATGCAAATATATATGAGAGCTATTATTATTCTTTTTTTATCATCTAAATTTATTTTTATTAAAGATATTATTTGAGTTTTACATTTTCCCCCAATCTTGCTTTCCTCCCCCCCCCCCACAGAGAGCACTCTGTCAGTCTTTACTTTGTTTCCATGTTGTACCTTGATCCAAATTGGGTGTGATGAGAGAGAAATCATATCCTTAAAGAAAAGAGAAGTCTAAGAGGTAACAAGATCAGACAATAAGCTGTTTCTTTTTCTAAATTAAAGGGAATAGTCCTTGCACTTTGTTCAAACTCCACAGCTCCTTATCTGGATACAGATGGTACTCTCCTTTGCAGACAGCCCAAAATTGTTCCCTATTGTTGCCCTGATGGAATGAGCAAGTCCTTCAAGGTTGAACATCACTCCCATGTTGCTGTTAGGGTGTACGGTGTTTTTCTGGTTCTGCTCATCTCACTCAGCATCAGTTCATGCAAATCCCTCCAGGTTTCCCTGAAATCCTGTCCCTCCTGGTTTCTAATAGAACAATAGTGTTCCATGACATACATATACCACAGTTTGCTAAGCCATTCCCCAATAGAAGGACATTTACTGGATTTCCAATTCTTTGCCACCACAAAAAAGGGCTGCTATAAATATTTTTTTACAAGTAATATTTTTACCCTTTTTCCTCATCTCTTCAGGGTATAGACCCAGTAGTGGTATTGCTGGGTCAAAGGGTATGCACATTTTTGTTGCCCTTTGGGCATAGTTCCACATAGCTCTCCAGAAGGATTGGATGAGTTCACAGCTCCACCAACAGTGTAATAGTGTCCCAGATTTCCCACATCCCTTCCAACAATGATCATTATCCTTCCTGGTCATACTGGCCAATCTGAGAGGTGTGAGGTGGTACCTCAGAGAAGCTTTAATTTGCATTTCTCTAATAATTAATGATTTAGAGCATTGTTTCATATGGCTATAGATTACTTTGATCTCCTCATCTGTAAATTGCCTTTGCATATCCTTTAACCATTTGTCAATCGGGGAGTGGCTTTTTGTTTTAAAAATATGACTCAGTTCTCTGTATATTTTAGAAATGAGTCCTTTGTCAGAATCATTAGTTGTAAAATTGTTTCCCAATTTACTACATTTCTTTTGATCTTGGTTACATTGGTTTTATCTGTGCAAAAACTTTTTAATTTAATGTAATCGAAATCATCTAATTGGATTTTGGTGATGTTCTCCAACTCTTCCTTAGTCATAAACTGCTCCCCTTTCCATAGATCTGACAGGTAGACTAGTCCTTGATCTTCTAATTTGCTTATAGTATTGTTTTTTATGTCTATGTCCTGTAACCATTTGGATCTTATCTTGGTAAAGGGTGTGAGGTGTTGGTCTAATCTAAGTTTCTTCCATACTAACTTCCAATTTTCCCAGCAGTTTTTATCAAAGAGGGAATTTTTATCCCAATGGCCGGACTCTTTGGGTTTATCAAACAGCAGCTTACTATAATCATCTGCTTTTACACCTAGTCTATTCCACTGGTCCACCACTCTATTTCTTAGCCAATACCAAACAGTTTTGATGACTGATGCTTTATAATATAATTTTAGAATCGGGTAGGGCTAAGCCACCTTCTTTTGCACTTTTTTTCATTAAGCTCCTGGCAATTCTTGACTTTTTATTTCTCCATATGAATTTACTTACAATTTTTTCTAACTCGTTAAAGTAATTTTTTGGAATTTTGATTGGTAGGGCACTAAACAGATAGTTTAGTTTTGGTAGAATTGTCATTTTTATTATATTAGCTCTACCTATCCATGAGCAGTTGATATTTGCCCTGTTATTTAAATCTAATTTAATTTGTGTGAGTAGTGTTTTATAATTGTTTTCAAAAAGATTGTGAGTCTGTCTTGGCAAATAGACTCCCAAATATTTTATATTGTCTGAGGTTACTTTGAATGGGATTTCTCTTTCTAGCTCTTCCTGCTGTTTCTTGCTTAGACATATATAGAAATGTTGAGGATTTATGAGGGTTTATTTTATAACCTGCAAATTTGCTAAAATTGCTAATTATTTCCAGTAGTTTTTTAGATGATTTCTTGGGATTCTCTAGGTAGACCATCATGTCATCTGCAAAGAGTGAGAGTTTTGTCTCTTCCTTCCCAATTCTAATTCCTTTAATTTCTTTTTCTTCTCTAATTGCTGCTGCTAACATTTCTAATACAATATTAAATAGTAGTGGTGATAATGGGCATCCTTGTTTCACCCCTGATCTTATTGGGAATGGCTCTAGCCTCTCCCCATTGAATATAATGCTTGTTGATGGTTTCAGATAGATACTGCTAATTATTTTAAGGAACAGTCCATTTATTCCTACATTCTGTAGTGTTTTTAATAGGAATGGATGCTGTATTTTGTCAAAAGCTTTTTCAGCATCTATTGATATGATCATATCATTTCTGATAGGTTTGTTGTTGATATAATTGAGTGTACTAACAGTTTTCCTAATATTGAACCAACCCTGCATTCCTGGAATAAATCCTACTTGATCATAATGTATTATCCTAGTGATGACTTGTTGTAATCATTTTGCTAAGATTTTATTTAGGATTTTTGCATCTATATTCATCAGGGAGATAGGTCTATAATTTTCTTTCTCTGTTTTAACTCTTCCTGGTTTAGGTAACAGTACCATATTGGTTTTGTAGAAAGAGTTAGGCAGAGTTCCATCTTTCCCTATTTCTCCAAAGAGTTTATATAGGATTGGAACCAATTGTTCCTTAAATGTTTGGTAGAATTCATTTGTGAATCCATCAGGCCCTGGAGATTTTTTTTAGGGAGTTCAGGCTTTTATTATTCTTTTCAGATAACACTCTAAGATTATGCATTGGTAGAAAAATGCCAATCTTTATACCATTCCTAACCAGGAGAGCCTTCCATCTCTAAAATCACAGGGCTGAGTAAGATGATGAGAAGGAGGAGGAAGAAGAGAAAGATAAAAAGCCGGTTGGATTGAATAAGAGCTGATAGATTCATAACCTTCTGAACCAGATTTAAAAGTAATTGGAAATATTTAATAAATTTTAAAAATGCAGTACAACATAAAATGTTAATTTATGTTTCTCTAAGTTAACATATGATCCACAAGGATGCAGAGATCTATTTCTATTTGAGTTGAATGCTAGACTAGATGACTTCCATGGTCCCTTCTTCCTTTGAATCTGTGATGTTATGAACTAGCAATCTGACCTTAGACAATTTGCTTCACTTCTCTACTTCAGTTTTTTTCATATTAATTTGGGGATAATGATCTTTATTCTACCAAACTTTCAGGGTGGCTATGGATAAAGATTAAGTCACACTTATAAATAGATTTTGTGGAACTGAAGAAATCATTATTACAACAGACTGTCAAAATTTTATTTTTTTACAATGTTCCCTTAGCATGCCAATTAACACCACTATTTGCCATTTTGAAGGACTTGGCGATGTACATAAATGAAGTCAAACGGGACAAAGAAACCTTAAAGAAAATCAGTGAATTTCAGAGTTCTATAGAAAACTTGGTAAGTCAGAATGTCTTTTCAATCACCTATAAAGCTTCCCTGGAACCAAAGCACAGTGACATTTATGATTTTTAGTGAAAATATCAATGGCAGCTTGAAATTAGAAAGGATATTTTTTGCCATGATTGTTTCCATTTTGTGATGAAAAAGACACTGTGGAAGGTTTAAAGCTAACATAGCTCTCATATTTCCTCCTTCCCTTCCAACCCTCTATCCCAAATCCACTGGATGCACAGGATCTGTTTTTGATTGGATTTTGTTTTGCTGCATTGGAAGCTGGGCAATTTTATACTGCATATACATCCAGTGTTCCCCACAGCAGTGAGCTGTCAAATGATATACAAGGCTGTTTGTTGTTCTGCTCAGTGCTGACAAGTAACTTTAGAAAACATACGTTGGTAGAAGACTCAGAGAAGTGGAAATATTTCATATTATTTGAGCATACGATGACACTAGAGGCTGATGGGTAATCTGATCTGTTGCAGTATCCTGGGGTTCTAAGCCACATGGGTTACCGCAGCTCTGCCTAAGAATTCTAGATTTGGGAGTGCTTTTAGAAACATATGGGATAGGAATCACATCCTCAGAGGAAGAGAAAGGGTCTACTCCATCAGCTATTTTCCCCTTGAAAGCTTTCCTACTTGGGAAATTTTCAATCCCTCATTCTTTCTGAGATGGGGTTCTAGGAACTAAAAAAGAATGAGTACCACTTTGAGGCTTCATGTTGTTTTCTCTTCTTTCATAGCAAGTTAAACTGGAAGAATTTGGGAGACCAAAGATCGATGGGGAATTAAAAGTTCGGTCCATTGTAAACCATACCAAACAAGATAGGTGAGTTTACCAGTGGAACAGAGGTCAAACACAAGGGCAGGGGTGGGAGGGAGTCAGTAGGCTCCCCAGGAGGTAGACATTGAATGATGCCTATCCCTGTTATACTGTGATCTCCATCAAAGGCTTACAATGTCTCTTAATTTCTCTGTGTAGCACCAAACACAGGGATTTGCACATAGATACCTAATAAATGACTGGCAAATGAATAATCATCCATACATACATCACTGTAAAGTAGATAGTATAAATTTCATTGTATCCATTTTATAGATATCAAAAGTAAGTCTGAGAATTTAAGCCATTTGTCCCTAAATTACTCTACCTTCCAAATTCTTATAGTGTTTAAAGAAAACAAAATCCCCCAAAAGCTCCCTAATCCAAAAAAGAGCTACTATTGTTCATTTTCAGTCAACCAACCAATCAACACTTATTGTCTGCACAACTATTATCTTTTGTGGAGGATGGTAAGATCAGTAAGACATATAGTCTTATAAATTCTCCCCTCAGGGAAGAATTCAGGCTGGTCTAGTAGACAGTAATAATAATAGACAAGACATATAGCACTTTAAGGTTGGAAAAGCACTTTACTTAAATTTATCTCATTGGGGTTTCTCAACTACAAAGAAGTTAGTCCCACTAGGGTCACAACTCCCTTAGATAGTTTAAGTGAAAATATCACAAAGGGGATAAATGCTGAAAATAGGATTTGAGCTCAACTCTTTCCTGATATTGAAACTAGTATTCTTTCTACTAGATTATACATGAAATGCTAACTTATAACACTGAAACTTCTACTTTTTAAGTATTTAAATATTGTTTAGATTGACATCAGATAAATTCTATTAGTAATTATTTTTCTAATTTATTCTCTCCCACATCCCCATCTTCTATTGGGGATGGAAAGGGAAAAAAAAAATTCTTGTAACATATAAGCACAGCCAAACCAAACAAATTCCCATAATGGCTAAGTACAAAAACATGCTTCTTTCTGCAGCTTTTTTTTATTTTTTTCAAGGCAATGGGGTTAAGTGGCTTGCCCAAGATCACACAGCTAGGTAATTAATAAGTGTCTGAAGCAGAATTTGAGCTCAGGTCCTTCTGACTCCAGGGCTGGTATGCTATCCACTGGGCCACCTAGCTGCCCCTTCTTTTTGCATCTTAAGTTCATCATAGCATTCTCTGTCATTGGTCCTCAGGAGTTACTTGGTCATTGCATCAATCAGAAGTCTTAAATCTTTCCAGATCTCTGACTTTACAATATTGTAGCTGTTGTTTAGTCTTTCAAGCTGTTTGTTTTTACAATATTGTTGTATTTGGGTAAATTCTTCCTCCTAGTTCTGCTCATTCACTCTGTATCAGTTCATACAAGTCTTTCTAGATTTCTCTGACCTATCCCTTAATCATTCCTTTAGCACAATAATATTTCATTACATCTCATTATTTGTTCATCTGTTCTCCAATTGATGTCCCCCCATTCTTTGTCCCTTACCAATAAAAGAGCTACTGAAAACATTTTGATATATTCTCTCCTCTCTTTCATATACATTCTAACCTCTACTTTTTGTTTCCACATGACTCCATGTTCTGGCCAAACTGACCTGCCTGCTGTTCCCTAGGCGAGGCATTTCCTCTTCCATACTGTGTATCAATTGTCTTCCTTGCCTAAAAGGCTCTTCTTTCTCATCTCTGCCTCATGTTATCCTTAGCTTCCATCAGGGCTGAGTAGTCTGTAAGAAGCCTTCCTTGACTCCTCTCTACCCTGCCTTAGTTTGCTCTTCTTCATCAAACCCCCTGAATTCACTTCTCTGTAAACATGACTTCTCCCCAAGGACTTGAAATTCAATAAATCTAGGAACTTTTTAGGGATGAATTAATTAAATGCTTGACCAAATACAGCAGGCTAATTTTTAAATTGATAACTTTGTATGACCCAAGAATGATGTTATAAATATTCACATGACCTTTGGCAGATAAAAGATTCCCCAGCCCTGTTCCTAGAGCATAAGGACTACTTTTCATCCTCTCCATGTCCCTTGCCCCTTACACAGAGCCTGGAACATCACATTCTATCTAGACTATTGCATCCTCTTTGATCTCCCTGACTCCTTCCTCTCTCCAGTCCCTCTCCACATAGCTGGCAAATTTTTCCTAAATTGCAGATCTATTCTTATCACTCCCTTACTCAGTAACTCCCTATCACCTCCAGGATAAAATAGAAATTCTTCTGTTTGGCATATAAAATGCTTTACAATTTGGCCCCAAATACCTTTTCAGCTTTATTATAAATTAGTCCCCTTGGCTGTCTGCAATGGAGAATACCATCTGTATCCAGAGAAACAACTGTGGAGTTTGAACAAAGACCAAGGACCTTAAATTTAGGGGTAAAACCTCATATCTTATTGTCTGATCTTACTATCTCTTATACTTTATGTTTCTTCCTTAAGGATATGATTTCTCTCTCATCACACTCAATTTGGATCAGTGTATACCATGGAAACATGTAAAGACTGGTAAATTGCCTTCTGTGGGGGATGGGGAGGGAAGTAAGATTAGGGGAAAATTGTAAAACTCAAAATAAATCAAATCTTTAATAAAAAAATAAATTAGGGGTGGCTAGGTGGCACAGTGGATAAAGCACCGGCCCTGGAGTCAGGAGTACCTGGGTTCAAATCCGGTCTCAGACACTTGATAATGACCTAGCTGTGTGGCCTTGGGCAAGCCACTTAACCCCATTTGCCTTGCAAAAAAGAAAACCTAAAAAATAAAATAAAAATAAATTAGTCCCCTTCCTGTATTCTCTGGTCTCTTTACTGTTTCTCACACATGATACTCCATCTCTCACCAATATTTTCGCACTGGCCATCCCCTATACTTAGAATACACTCATCATCTCCACCTCTTAGGATAACTAGTTTCCTTCAAATCTTAGTTCACATCATTTTCTGCTTGAAGTCTTTTTAATCTCTCAGTATGCCTTCCCTATTCCCCTTCGGTTACCTTGTATTGATTTTATCTATATTTGTCTATATACCTATATGTTATCTCCGTCAAGAAAATATAAGCTCCTTGAGGACAGGAGTTACTTCACTTTTTGTCTTTGTATCCCTAGGGCCTGGTCCATAATAGGCAGTTAATAGTTAAATGATATTATGAATTGAATTGAATCTTTGGAATAGGAACTTCACTGATTTTCCTCTTTTAAATCTCATTGAGGCAGGTATTTATTTTTGTTTGATAAAGTGGTGATTGTCTGTAAAAGGAAAGGCTACAATTATGAGCTGAAGGAGATCATCGAGCTGCTCTTTCACAAAATGACGGATGATCCAATGAACAATAAGGACATTAAAAAGGTAGGCAGGTGCCCCCTATCCACACTGGCATTCCTTACTTTGTCTTCTGACTTCTCTTTCCTACTCTCCTCCCCCCCGCCCAACCCCAGAGTCATTCAGCAAGCCTGCCCATGGTCTCATAAACTAGGGTCTAGAGAGAGGAAGGTCTAGTTAGCAGCAAAATTGAGATTAGATACCAAATGTTCTGAGTCTCAGCATTGGGACAACTTAAGTCAAAGGTTTTTAGCATATTGGCTGATGCTCTTGAATAGTCTAGTAAGTGATTAAAAGCAATGACTCTCTTTTGCCCAGTCCATTCAGGAAGAAGCAAAAGAGAATTATATTGAGAGGTGAAGAGGTAGAGGGAGTCTTCACTGAGCATGCTTTTAGATCCCAGAATCAGCTCCTTCTAATCTTTGTTTTGTGAATTCTGTTGCCTGTGATAGGATATAATGGGGGTGAGGGTTAGAGGAGGAAAAGCCACTCAACATTCTGCTTTTTTTTCCTTTCTTTCACTGCCTCCTCATCTTTGACATGGTGCTTTTGTTCATTAAGCTACTGGTAGCAGTCACTGACATTCCCATAATCCCTTCAGTGAAAAAAGTACTTTCCTCTCTTTAGGAGAACTAGTTACCCTATTTATCATTATCCCTACTTTACAGTTGAGGAAAGAGGCTCAGAGAGTTACTCAACTACTAAGTACCAAAGCTAGAAGTAGTTCTCTCAAGATTCCAAGTCTAGAGATCTTTCTGTTCTACTCTGCTCCCTCTAACTTACATGCTCCAGCATGTACATACATAACTGACCTTCCTGTGTTACCCATAACCCAGGGGGCACAACCTGGCTCTGACTTCTCCAAGATCCTCCATCCCTACGGAGCCCCCTAGCCCTAAAACACAAGAGTATGCAATGACCTAGGACTTTGCAGAAAATATGGATAATATGGGCTTTATCTTATAATAATCTTTTTTCCTCCCACTTTTCTTCTTCTTAATGCTTTCTAGTCACATGGGAAAATGGTAAGAAACAACTCTAT
Source organism: Macrotis lagotis (assembly GCF_037893015.1). Taxonomy (NCBI): domain Eukaryota; kingdom Metazoa; phylum Chordata; class Mammalia; order Peramelemorphia; family Peramelidae; genus Macrotis; species Macrotis lagotis. The sequence continues at coordinate 286,244,230 of NC_133658.1, forward strand.
ACCTTCCCCTCTATCTCTGAGTGTTGGGGCCCCTAGATAATGTTCTCCTGTGACTTGTTTATATGTTCCAAGTATGACAATTATGACTTTACAGTGGGGGCAGAGAGGGAAGGGAATGAGTATGTGTAGGTATGAGCATTGGGGTGATAGCTGGGAGGAACTTTCCCATGCATTGTGCTTAAAAATCCTCTTTTCCCAAAGGAGTTCTGGGGAAAAGCAGGGACTTCAAGTGACATTTCTTAACTTATCCTAAGTTTGGGGTTGTGGTGTGGACATAGAAACAAGGAAATATTTTAAACAGTGAGACTGTGGGGTAGTCCCAACCTTAGGCAATCTTTCTTGGGTTATGTTTTGGGTTCCCTATCTAGAAAGTAAAAGGAGGTAGGATGATTAAGGAATTGGATGTCCTTTTTCCTTTGGTCACAGCTTATTCCTGAAAGCTGCCTCTTCTTGGTTCTAAAACCAACCTGTATCTGATAGAGTATTTTGAGTTTAAGCCCTTGCTAGTACCAAGGAGTTTTCCCCAAGGTGGGGGCAGGAGATGTGGGGGGGGAGACAGCTAGGGAGCAGAGTCTATCAGAGCTACCTCAATATGTTCCTATTTAGAGAAAGGAACTTTAGCTTAAAAAAGAAGGGGGGGGGAAGCCCCAACCCATCCCTAATTGAAAGAAGAAACCATTTCTTGTTTCCCATTGCAGTGGTCTTACGGGTTCTACTTAATTCACCTACAAGGAAAGCAGGGCTTCCAGTTTTTCTGCAAGACTGAAGACATGAAAAGAAAATGGATGGAGCAGTTTGAAATGGCAATGTGAGCACTTGTGAGGGCTAGCCATCCCTGACGGGGTCTCCTGCCAGTGTACTCAGCAGGATGTTCCAGTGTAGAATGCACTGACCCCTTCCATTCAACATACTGAGTGCCATCTGGGAAGGGAAGGGTTCAGGACAATGGACAGTAGAAGGAAACAGGGTTCTTAAGGTGGTCTTAAATTATTTTGAAAGCAGAATGTCTGCATATGTCTGCATAAGGGACCTCCTGAAGAGACTATCTCTGAGAATTCAGACACTTCTAAAACAAACTCCATATGGGATGAGACATTCTCCTGGTATCTTTCTCTACCACAGGTTTTAGGACTGGGTTTCAAACAAAGATATTTATTTTAGCAGCTGTTATTGTCTAGCCAAAATCCCCTTTTCTGTAACTTCAGTAAGTCTTTGCATATTTGATGAAAGGGGGGGAAAATGCTGTCATGGTTAGTGAACTCCAAAGCTTTTAGGACTGGAATCTTAGAAACCACAGGATCTCCGAGCAAGATGAGGGTCTTAAAGCACATTTAACCTACCTTTCATTTTGCAAATTATGAAACTAAAACCCAGAGGTGGAAGGTAACTGGTCTAATGTTACATATAAAGTAGACCTGGGATGAAAACCCCAGTCATCTGACAATCAACCCCAGCATTTTCCACTTCAAAGAAACATGTCTTGCCCCCATTCAGAGGTCAAGGGGTGCAGGCAGAAGTGTGGAGGATTTGGAGTCAGAGAAGCCACTAGATTGGAATTGGGGCTCTGCTAACTTTCTACCTGTGTGAACTTGAACAAGCCAAGTAACCCCCTGGAAACTCAGTGTTTTTCTACATTAAAATAAAAATGAAGGTGCAGGATAGATGGTCTTTAAGATATTTTCCAGTTCTAAGTCTATGATTAGTTCATTCCCCAGCTCTTTTCAGAAGTCAAGGAATCATACCATTGCCTTGCAATAAAGTAAAAAAAAGAGAGGTCAAGGAATCCAGAAAGTCCTAAAAGGTAGAAATCATCCCAGGTCTGGAGAGGTAGGGGGGCAGGGTATCACACTCAATGGGGTCTCTGTTCTGTCACTCTTGTATCAGGTCAAACATTAAACCAGAGAAGGCCAACGCAAACCATCACAACTTCCAGATGTATACATTCGACAAGACAACCAACTGCAAAGCATGCAAGATGTTCTTAAGGTGAGAAAATCTGCTAGATTCCCCATTCCAACCCCCCCCAACATCTGCCACATCCTTATTAAGGCCCAACATCTGCTAGAAGCAGCAGAGAGGCAGGGTACCACCTTATTTCTCTGGCCTCTTTGCTCTGGACCATCAGAAAATATATAAGTTACAAGGACAATTTCAGGGGAAGGGAGGGGGGGGAGGAAAAATGAAAACTCATAGATTTAGAGCTAGAAGGAACATTAAAGTTCATTTAGCCCAACTCCTTTCTTGTACAAATCAAGTTATTGATACCATTTTGCATTTGAAGAAATTAAGGCTCAGAGAAGCTGACTTGCTCATCTAATTAGGGAAGCAATGGGAAATAATCATTGAAGAACTAGATTGGGGCCAAATTTTAGACTCTTTTGGAATGCCAGATTGATGAGTTTGGGCCTGATCTCTGTAGTCAAGGGGAAACTTTGAAGATTTCTAAACATAAGCCAAAGGTAGAGGCAAAGTCTCATTTATTATCTTTTCCTTTTCACCCCCATTTTGCCTGTTCAGGGGGACTTTCTATCAAGGCTATCTTTGCACTAAATGTGGGGTTGGGGCACATAAGGAATGCTTAGAAGTGATGCCACCCTGCAAAATAAGTAAGTAATCTGACATTCCCCGTCACCTTTGTCCCATCCTTCCCTCTCTCTCTCTCCCCCTGCTCTCCTTTTTTTCTTTCTCTCTCTTCACTTCTTTTCTTCCTCTTTTTCCTTCCTTCCTTCCTTCTTTCCTTAACAATTATTTATCAACTTGAAATAATTCTGAATCCGCTCTGCTTCCATGGTCCCTTCTGACTTCTTCTGTGCATATTGCTTTCAAATTTTTAAATTACTTTTCTTCTTATTATTTTTGTTGTAATTTATATTGTTGTGGTAAGTGTCTATATTGTCTAGGGTTTACTTTTATTCCATCTCTATTACTCTGGACAAATCTTCCCATATTTATTTGTATTTTTCACATTTGTCAAGTGAATCCAGGCTTCAGATTCCACTTCTGCAGCACCATAGGCTGGAATACAAAAGCAAAACAGCTACTTCAGGCAGATCCTCATCTCAAGAAACTTTGCAGTCTTACCTACCCGCTGAAATCCCATCCCATCCCCAGGAACCCCAAGTTTATTCATCAGCTCTCTTCTTGGTCTGTTCCCCAGGCTGAGGAAGAGAGGAAACAGGTCACATTTTTGTTGGAGGGAGGGGGACAGAGCTCCTTTTGACTGCTGTATTTGTTATTGGAAGGTGTGGATGCTGTGAAGGAAGGAAAGTTTAGCCTTGTTTTGTAGTGACCCCTACTGGCTACATTTATAATTATTACTAATTATGACAGCAAAGGGTTGCAATCCAGACTAAATTCCCAGGAACTTCATCAGGGTCTGGAACTCGTGTTGCAATACTTCAAAACTCAGTACTTTCATCCATGCCATGCTTCCACCTATATATGCAGATTGCAACCCATCTATGCTTTGGAATCGTATTTGTGAGTTACTGCTTGACAATGGATTCATTCCTCATCCTACTCCATCCATCCATTGAACATTGATTAAAGACCTGGGGTTAAAAAAAATCATAGACTTAAAACTGGAAAACATCTTAAAGATCAAGGGTTATAAAGGAAATGAGGAAAGCCCAAACAGCTCATGACCTCAAAGAGCTAACATGTGAACAGATAAGTAGATACATGATAATTTTAGGAGGGAGAGACCACCAATAACTCAGTAGATTAAAAAAAGCTGCCTTTAGAAGGTGTCCCATGAGCTGAGTCTTGAAAAGACATAGTGGTATTAACAGTTGAACATGGAAAAGAAATATTTTCCAAGCATGAGGACAGACAGTCTGTGCAGTCAGTCAACAAGCATTGGTTAAATGCCTGCTAGGTCAAGACCTAGAAATTTAAAAAAAAAAAAAAGCAAATACAGTTTCTATTCTTAAATAGCTACTAGTCAAATGGGGGGGACAACATGCATAAGATAACTTATATACTTATATAAGAATAATATATAGAGGATGCATCAAAGAAAATCTTGGATAGAAAATACTAGCATTAAGTGAGACCTTCTTGCAAAAGGTGAAATTTTAGCTGAGACTTTGAGAAAGCCAGGAGACAGAGGTAAGGCTGGAGAGAATCCCAAGTATGGGGCTTAGCCATAGAATGAATGAAGCCAGGAAATGGAATGTCTTGTTCAAGGAAGAACAAAGAAGCCAGGATTACTAGCTTGTAGAGTATGTGGATGTGGAAGTAAAGTATAAGAAGATTGATAAGGTAAGAAAGAATGAGCTTATGAAGGACTTTAAAAACCAGATAGGATTTTATATTTGATTCTGGAAGTAAGAGGGAGGCACTAGAGATGATGGTAATTGTGGGTGTGCATGACATGGTCAAGACTTTGTTTCAGTAGTTCACTTTGATTGCTGGGTGTGTAGAATGGCCTGAAGTGGAGAGAGACTTGAGGAAGAAGGGAAAGATGAGTTCAGTTTTGGACATGTGAAGTTTAATATGGATATAGGATATCCATTTCTAGGTATCCAGAAGGCATTTGGAGATGAGATACTAGAAGTCAAGAGAGAGCTTAGTACTGAACAAATGATTTGAAAATTATCAGCAAAGAAGACATTTTAATCTATAAGAGCTAGTAAGACCACCAAATAAAATAGTAGAGAAAGAAAAAAAATAGTACTGAATTTTGGGAGATATATACCTTTACCCTGGATGAAGATCTAGTAAAGGAGATGGAGAAGGAATGGTTAGATAAGTGGGAGGAAAATCTAGAGATGAGACTGTCAAGGAGATAGTGTCTCATACTACAAAGAGGTCAAGAAGGGTGACTGAGATCCTTCTTTCAAATGAGAGCATTGAAAACTTTACAAAGTAATTTTAATTGGTGAGGTTGGAAACTAGATTGCAGAGAGTGAGGATGGAAATGAGAGTAAAGGAAGTGAAATCATTGATTGTATTTTTTTTAAATCAATTTAGTCACAAAATAGGATGATAGCTAGTGGGGATGGACAGGTCAGATGAGGAAGAAAAAGAGAGATGTGGGGATGCTTGTAGAAATAGGGAGGCAACCAGATGAGAAACAATTAAAGCTTAGTGAGAGAACTGGGGGTGATAGGAGGAACAATCTTTTGGAGTAGATGAATTGAAATGAGAGAAGAGTTTGTCTTGTTAAGGAGTAGGGCCATCTCTTTATGTGAGACAAGGGTGAAGAAGATAGTGACAGAAGGCATCTGAGTGATGAGATGAAAAGAAAGGGAGGGAGACTTCAAGGTGAATGATCTTCATTTTTCAATAAAATATGAGGCAAGATTCTCCACTGAGGAGCAGGAATGGTTAGGAAGATTTGAGGAGGGAAGAAAAGCTTCTGTAGTGAGTGAGTTAGTGTGCATCAATTAGGGGTGTATAAAAAGATTTTTTTAGTGTACTTCATCAGCAATTTCCTATTATTCTCCAGCTTTTGTTCAGAAGTATGTGAATTGGAGTATGGGTAGTAAATAAAAATTCCAGGCTGGTCTTTGGCAGGGTAAGATCAGTGATACTATAAGGATCCATGGGAATTAAAAGTAGAAGATAGTATAGAATTAGATTGTTTCACCAAGAGAATGGGGAATAGGGGAGAATATTGCCAGGACTGATGAGCAAGAACTTTGCATCGGGAGGACAGGATATCACACTGAGGACAAAAAACAGAATTGGAGGTTGTAAGGCAAAGGGGAAAAATAGAAGAGGACTTTATGATTAGGTAAATGAATTTCTGAGTTCATAAACTTGGAAGTCGACCACTTCTGAGTATTATAAGATCAAGGATATGATCTTGTTATATATCTCTGTAGCTGAGGTGGGGATGTGGGCCCAAGAGAAATGAATGTTGAACTAGGAAGTTAGGCTGTTTGAAGATAGTTGGAGAAATTCCAGGATGAAGTCTGTATTTGGGGAGGAGATATGAATTAAGACCATTGATAAAGGAGGAGAATTTCCTGAGGATAGATAATAGCTACTAGAATTATGTCTGTATGATCAGTATGGGTCAAATGAACTTCAAAGGAGGAGAGATTACAAAGAAATGGTAGCAGAGGGACAGTCTAAAAGTGATAATGGGGAGCAAAGAATATTCCAATTCTTTTACTACAAGGTAAGGTAGATATAAATGTAAGGCAGTGCTGGCTAGGCTGTCCAGGGTTGTAGGATCTTCAGAAACTGTCTCATCAAAATTCCAGAAGGTAGAAGAAGCAAGAAAGGAAAAAGTTAAAAATGAAAACAGGTTTCTTAACTATGGAACAGGTATTCCATAAAGTGGGTGGATCTGAAATGGGACATTAGCATGGTTGGGTTAAGGGATGAAGAGAATAAGGGAATGGACCTTGGGGTTTGAGAACAGGATTGGGATGGAGAAAGTAAGATGAGTTGGAAAGATACTAATCATAGATGAATGTGTTCAGACACATTAGTATCCCCAGGGGGCCTGGTAACCAGTGTGGAGACTGGTGAGGGGAGGCATGAAACTGGAAGCAGAAAGTGAGCAGTGTGGCCTATAGCTTAGGGACGAGAAATGAAGTACCCAAATAGGGGAAAAACTTCACTAGTGAAAAGTTTCACTAGAAACTAGCATGTATAAAAAAAGTAATGAACAATAAATCTGGAGATACAAATTGGAATTTACAAAGGGCTTTAAATGCTGAGCTAAGGAATTTGTATTTTATTCCAAAGGCAATGAACAGAAAGCCATTGAAGCTTCTTGAACAGGTGGATGATATGATCAGGCTTTGTGTTTTAGGAAATTAACCTTCTGGTGAGATTGTTTACATTCTTAACATGGGGCCTAGCACTTGCAGGTATTTGATAAATGCTTTTGGTTGATTGATTATTTAGGCTATTCCTCAGCAGACACAATTTACCGTTAACCCCATTTTATTAGACTACTCCTATAGTCTCCTATAGAATGCTAGGTTACCTCTATGCCACAGTTAGGTGTCAGAAATAGAGGGCAAATCATCATGGCCTTATAGTGCACTCTGCATACATTATTTTATTTGATCCATGTAACAAGGGAGTACAAATACTGCTTTCATCATTTGACAGATGAAGAAACTGAAACTTGGAGAAATAATGTGTAAGATCCCACAGTTATTGTGATGAGATAGATTGGAACTCAAACTGAGATCTTCTGACTCCACCTCCAGAGTGTTTTTCAAAATATTACTGAGTCAGATATTAGAGCTAGAAGGATTTCAGAGAATCTGGTCCTAAATAAGGAAGTTGAGATCCAAAGAGTAAAAGACAGCAAGGAAATATTATAACCAGGTACGTTAGGTGGTTCAGTGGATAGAGCACTCCCTTGAGTCAGGAGGACCTGAGTTCAAATCCACTTCCAAACCCTTGTCACTTACTAGCTGTGTAATCCTGGGCAAGATACCAAAACCCCGATTGCCTCAAATCCTGGGTCATCTCTAGTCATCCTGATCCATATTTTGCCACTGGACCCAGATAGCTCTGGAAGGGAAAGTGAGGCTGATAACTTTAACCTCCTCTCCCCCCAACTCAGCTCCAATTCATATACATATTATGGTCTCATCTCCCTGATGTCATTGCCTTTCTCTCAAACATAGGACAAACAATGACAAACAACATTATAACCAGGCCTAGAATTCCAGTCTCCTAACTCCCATCCAGTGTTTTTAACTCTACCTTTTTTTATCTCCATACATAAAATATCATGATAATACCATGCCATTTATCTCCATATCCAAAATTTCATAATGATGAGGCTAAGGTTCTAGTTTAGTTCAGTTCCTGGAGATTGTGGGGATTGACCATTGATGACCTGGAAGATGGCAAAACGTATGTGTCCTCCTCATGAGGTAGTTGCAGTCTTGAGACTGAAGCCTTCAAGTAGAACAGGCCTTGTGTTACCTGAAATTCCAACTTTAGGCATTCATTCTTTTTTAGGTTTTTGCAAGGCAAATGGGGTTAAGTGGCTTGCCCAAGGTCACACAGCTAGGTAATTATTAAGTGTCTGAGACCGGATTTGAACCCAGGTACTCCTGACTCCAGGGCTGGTGCTTTATCCACTGTGCCACCTAGCTGCCCCTAGGCATTCATTCTTTTGAGACTGAATGACTTTTCCCTGGGAAAAGCTGGAAAAAAAAGTAAGATAAGAATGCCACCTCCATTTCCTTCTCCTCTTTTTTAATTGAAGAGGAAACAACATGCTATTTGACTTTTCCACCTTGTTAATAAGTGGCAGCACCGGAATTCAATCCTAAATCTACTGTTTCTTTCCTTTTGTAAAATAGAGGTAATAACATTATATCATGCTGTAAAGTCCCCCTAATAACAGCAGTTCATTTTTCCAGAACACATCATAGAGAGTAGAGGGAAAGGCAAGAGATGGGAGAATTCCCATTCTGTAGGGAAGGAAGGTATGGGTTTGTTGCAATGTGCACACAAATTAGGAATGCTCATATCAAAGAGATCACTGATCCACATTGTTATATAGCACACTATAGTCTAGAGCAGGGGTGGAGGAACCTCTGGCCCATGGATCATATTGGTCCTGCATTGGCAAGGCAACCACAGGCAGGATTCAAAATTCAATAAATCTTGTAGCTTTTTAAGGGTGAAATAGTTAAGTGTTTGATCAAATATAGCAAGTGAATGATGTTAAAAATTCAAATGACCCTTCACCAAAAAACAAAAAGGTTCCCCACCTCTGGTCTAGAGCAAAATGTTATGCTGTTGAAAAAGCCTTGCCCTTGGACATGTTGATGCATGCTTTTAGACTTGTATTCCTTGATAGACAAGTGAAAACAAAATCAACAGCTGCAGAAGAAATGGAGGAAGGGCGGGTGGGTGGATGGGGGAAGGCAGAATAAGTACCTACTAAGTGCTGGGATGGTGATAAATATACAGGATTATTGCCAGAGGAACGAGTAGCTTCCATAAACATTCTGTTCTAGACTCAGTGATCTGGTGATCTTTTCAATGTCCAGGGGTCTAGCTAGACCAGCAAGCTGCTAGCCAGGATCACCAGAGTTAGGGTCATGGCCTTGGAATGGGAGCAGAAAAGTATAGCATACTTCTAAGATTAATCTACATTAAGTAACATTTTTTTCTATCTATTTTTTTTAAGTGGAGACAATTAACAAAATAAGAAATCAAATCCTAATTTGTAGCATTTTCTGATTCCTAGGGTGTAAATGCTCCTAATGACAATGTAACAATTCCCTTATTGGATGGTTCTAGCACAACCCTGGTCATGCCAGTCCTACTTGGTCCCAACCATAGGGACAAACACAGCAAGCACTCCATGACCAAATGTCTTCTTGCTGTTTCTTGCACATATCCTCCATCTCCTAACACTGAGCATTTTCCTTGGATGTCCCCCACACCTGGAATGCTTTCTCACATCAGCTCTGTTCCAGAACATGATGTAGATGATAGAGGGAAAGGCATGAGATGGGGAAATTTCCATTCTGTATTGAGGAAGATATGAGTGGGTTGCAATGTACAAATAACCTGACTTCTCTGACTTAGTTCAAGTTTCAACTAAAGTCCCATTTTCCATGAGCATCCCTTCCCAGACCTCCTTAGCATCAAAGAGCATCCCTGATTTTTCTTTTCCGTATCTTTGCAATAGTTATGTACTTGCTGTTTCCTCCCCTTAGACAGCAAGAGCAGGGACTGTATTTTACCTTTCTTTTTATTTCTTTGTATGACCAGTTCCTATTGAGTGATGGTATGTCTCCCATCTTGGCAGCCCAGCCCTTAATTCTTAGAGATATTTTATGACATCTCCATGAAACAGTTTCTAGAAGAGGGACTGCAGAATTCCATGATCTTTACCAAGCCTCATCTAAATTCTCTTAGGCAATATTGGCCTTGGAACCCAAGGTAGGTTAGGACAGAGTCAGGGAAAAGCAAGAAAAGGTGACAGTGATGATGATGATGGTGATGAAATAAGAGCACTTTACATTTTACAAAGTACTTTTTATACACTACTTCATTAGATCCTCATAGGAGCCCAGTAATGTAGATGGTGTTAAAACCCCCATCTTACAGATGAGGAGATTGATCTTGGGAGAGGTTAAATATCTTACCCTGAATTGCACTGAATCAGTTCAGTAACAAGAATTTATTAAGTGCCTACTGTGTGCCAGACACTATCTTAGAAACTGGAGATATGAAGACAAGTATGAAACAGGCTCTATTCTCCTTAAGAATTTCTGGCATGGGTGGCTAGGTGGCATAGTGGATAAAGCACTGGCCCTGGAGTCAGGAGTACCTGGGTTCAAATCTGGTCTCAGACACTTAATAATTACCTAGCTGTGTGGCCTTGGGCAAGCCACTTAACCCCGTTTGCCTTGCAAAAACCTTAAAAAAAAAGAGAGAGAGAATTTCTGGCGGTCTGGGCTTCTCACTTTTCTGTAATTCAGAAGGTAGAAGGTATAATCTGAGGACTGACCTGAGATGGTATCATGTAGTAGGAAGAGCCCTATACATGAATTCAGTGCCAAATTCAAATTCAGGTTCTGACATCCATAAAATATGAAACCTTGTGCCAGGAAATCTATTTCTTTGAGCCTCAGTTTTCTCATCTTTACTTTTATTTGATTTTTTAAAATTAGGTGACTTGCTCAGGGACACAAAGCTAGTATATAAGACTAGATTTGAACTCAGGTCCTCCGGATTCCAGGGCTAGTGCTCTATTCCACTGCACTACCTAGCTGCCCTTCCCCTTCCCATCTTTAAAATAAGGGTGATGATATTTGAATTACTTATTTAACAAGATTGTTGTGGGCAAAGTTCTTCAAAAGCCTTCAGGTTATAGAAATATGAGTTTAGGCTTTGTTTAATTCAGTCAGCCAACAGCTCTGTATTAAACTCCTCCTGGATCTTCCTGTGAGGCACAGTAAAGAATATAGAAAAAAATAGAGGCCATAGATGTTGCTTTCTCTTTCTAGAACTTGTAGTCCAGATAAAACAGCTGGACAACAAATACAGTACAGAATATAAGAAGGACTTAGTTCTGTTCTTTGGGTCTAAGAGTCAAGAGTAGGGAAAAAGAAGGTGGGTGTATTTTGTCTGGGGACAGATGGAAAGAAACATTGAGGTCCAGAGGAATCAGGGAAGACTTTATTGAAAAGAAATGGAACTTGGTCCTTTCAGTATGGATAGGATTTGGCTGGGTACAGAGATGGCAAGGGTTTCCAGGCAGGAGAGAACAACATGAGTGAAGTTATGGAGGTAAAATGGTGTGATCAGGAAGACTAGAATACTGAAGTGTGTAGAGAAAAAAGTTGAGAGAAAATAAGATAGAAGCCTTTAAACTCAAAGAAGGCATGGAGAAAATGGAGTACAAATTTTTTCACCACAATTTATAGCATTATATGAGATAATTTTGAGAATTACCCCCCCCCACTATAAGACTTCTCAAAGAAGAGAACAAATCTATAGAACTTATTATTACCATGTGGAATGAAATAGGCTCAAATACAAATCATTGTTCAAAGAAATTGAAGCAAATTCTTTTTTCTGCTAATTTCTATTTCCCATTAGTCTTCCCCCTCTTTCTAGAGAGTCATCCCCCTTATAACAAGAATAAAAAAGTAAACATCTCAGCAAAACTAGTCAACATATTGAAAAAAAGTTTGACTTAAATGTAGGATTCCATATCCATAGTCTCTTACTGCTATAAAGATATAGAAGGAGCTTTCTCATTATCACTTTTTGGGGGCCAAGGTTAGTCATTATAATTTCACACCATTCGATTTAGAGAATGTTTGGTTGCTGTTGTTCTTTCCATTTACTTTTGTTGTGTGTAAAAAGTTATTAGGAGAAAATAATAACTCCCATTTATATACTACTGATGAAGTTGGTAGAGACAATGTTTATTATCCCCATTTTATAGGTGGGCAAAGGTGCCCATGGTCAAACAGGTGATAAATCAAAACTCAAGTCTCTTCAATATGAGTCACCATATTAGGCTAGTACTATAGAGAGAACTTCCCCTAAAGCATTCCTTGGGCACCATTGCAAACATAGAATCCTGTACTGGAGGGACTCTGTGACTGGTCCCAGGCAACCTTTATGTGAGTGTATGCAATGACTTCTTTCTTTATGTGTCTATATGTCCTGGCTTGGATTTTTGCCGGACCCCAGCTCAGTGTGTCCATCTGTGTTCTTTAGGGCCCATTGGATACATATGTCTACCTAAATATATCTGCAACTGTGAGTTGTTAGAATGCATTTGAATTGCCAGAGTCTCCCGTGTGCTTTTTACTGTAACCATTGCCCTGCCCCACAGAGGGTGGGCTACCCAGCTGGTCAGATCCTCGGGACTCAGCAGGGTGATCTAAGGGACGGGGGGAGAAAGATAAGGGAAATCTTGAGGAGCTTGGGGTGGGAGCTGGAATATGTCCTTGCTATCTGACAAGCTGAAGCCTACTTCTCTTCTGCAGCATGTGATCACACTGACATCAGCAAATCTGTTTGTAGGGCTCAGTCCCAAAGCTCTGCTCAGAATCCCATCTCTCCCCCTTCCCCAAACCAAAGTTTAAAAATTAACTCTCCAAAGTTGATAGAAAATACTCAGAAGAATGGTAGGAACACATGATGGGAACAATGTGGGGGGGGGGCCCTCTGGGCATCTTTCCTGCCCTCACTATAATCCATACTGGTGACTAACCTTCATGATGTCTTGCCTCACTCACAAATCTAAAACACCAGGCTAAGGGAGATGCACTTGAATGATAAGAGAATGAACAATTTCATCCAGGGATTCACTCACTACAGCCTATTTGACCTCTAACTGATTGATTTTCTTCTTTTTCAGGTTCTCCTGTAGATCCGGTAAGAACATCCAAATTCATTCTCTTCACTCTCACCTCTCTGATGTTTGCAAAATCTGGTTCATGCCTCATTCAATTATCCGAATTCCCATTGCTTCTCCAAGTCACAAGCTATCCATTAAGGGTGATGGTAGTAGCAGAATTCCCTTGTATGTTTTCTCCGTTGATCTTCAGTGACAGTTATTTACATATAGCAGAATTCCATCTGGGTGATAGGCCCACTGTATGCCTATGTATGCCTGTATGTATGGAGGGGGTGGTTCCTCCTCCTTGGAAGTCTCCAAGTCAGAGGCTAGAGGATCACTCATTGGGTATCTTGTAATGCAGATTCTTTTCATGTACAGTTTGGACTAGACAAGGCCGCTTCCATCTCTCAAACTGTGCAATTTTTATCTGGTCCTGGATTTGAATGTCCCTCCTCTCAGGTAGTCTGTCCTGTTATCCTTCTGTGCTTCTCTGATGGCAGAGGACACCTGAAAGCATTCAGGTTGTTCTATGTCCTATGCTTGGCACATAAGAGCATTTTATTAATAAATCCTTATTGGTCAATGACTCCTTTCCTCTTTCCTGCATTTCTCTAGTCTACCTAGATGATGGCTTATCTATATCAACAAATTAGCCCAATATTAAGTTTTTGTGTGGGACAGAGGAGAGGTGTCAAAACACGAGCTTTCCTTATTGCAATCCAAAACCAGATTCAAATGGAAGTGGGAAATGTGTAACAAAATAAAAATACAGTAGAAGTAAATGTTAATTTGTTAAAGTTATTTATATAATAATTTATTTATTAAATGTTCATTTGTTAAATTAGTAACTTTCTAACCCAATATGTGACCCATAGGGTTCCTTGTGTATAATTTAATGGTTCATTTCCATTTGAATCTGACACCACTGGCATGGTGGATAGGGTATTATTGGAGAATTGTAAGAAGGGCACAGAATACTGTAAGAGAAAATACTGTGTGGAGATGGGGGGAGGGAATGAGGAACACCAGAAGACTTGGGTTCAAATCTTGCCTTAAACATGTATTAGCTATGTGACCTTGGGCAAGTCACTTCTCTGTGCCTCAGTTTTTTTTTTAATCTGTAAAGTGAGGGAGTGAACACAATGACCACTGAAATCCCTTCCAACTTTAGATTTTCTTGTTTTTGTTCAGTCATTTCAATTGTGTCTAACTTTGTGACCTCTTTGGGATTTTCTTGGCAAAGATACTGGAGTGGTTTGGCATTTCCTTTTTCAACTCATTTTACAAATAAGGAAACTGAAGCAAGCATGGTTAAGGGACTTAGCCAGGGTCATACAACTACTAAGGCCATATTTGAACTCAGGAAGGAGTCTTATTAACTCTTAACTAGCACTCTATCTATTATGCCACCTACCTGCCCCAAACCTAAGTCTATGATCCTGTAATTTCCTATGTACTATATACTGAGGAAGATCATAAAATCAATCAACTCAACCTACTTTTAGTTTTTGACCCTAAAGAGATTATCATTGTACTGAAGAGACAAATCCCACCCTTAGTGCCATAGAAATGCTTTAGAGTCACAATTGAGCTGACCAAGGAAGGCTTCTTGGAGGGAGCTTAGGGCAGGGGAATATGGAGAGGGTAAAAGAAAGTGAATGCCTCCAATAAAGGGCTCTTGGCATGAGAGGCATTAAAAGCCCATCTGCAGTACCCCCTCTCTATCCATTGCTTTGACTTCTAGGGTGGGGAATTTGTCATCCACTGCAGTGAAGGGTTACTTAAGGAAAATAAACCTGATATTTTAAGCCAGAGTCAATGAAAAACGTCTTCCTCTAATTGCAGTCTGTTGTTTTTTCTTTCCTTTATAGGATGCACTAAGTACAGGAGCTGGTAAGTATGTCTGGTACAAGTACAAAACACTCATTATTTAAGGTTCCATTTGGGAGGGCTAATGAATAGTTGTGTCATGGGAGAAAGAGACATTGACATTGGCAAGAACCCCAAATTCATCCTGCTTAGACCTTCTCTTGAAATGCTACAGTGATTTCCCCAGGAGAGGGGTGGGGTGTAAAGACAGGGGCTTATTTGAAATGCTGTCATTGTAGGAAAAGGGAGGATCTCCATTTTTCTTCTTTTTTCTTCTTTATGGTCACATTCTTTCCTAGTCTTTGTCACCCAGGAACATTGAATCAGTTAATCAATAAACATTCATCACTGCACTGAGCTAGGAGATACTGGGGATTCAAAGAGAAAAACAGTTCCAGCCTTCAAGAAATTTACATTCCATTGATTGAGACAATGCATATATTTGTGTTTGTTATGTATATATATATATATGTGTGTGTGTGTGTGTGTGTGTGTCTATCATATATATGCATATATACATGTATGTATATATATATATATATATATATATATGTAAAATTGAGGGATACTAGAAAGAAGCTAAGGGGAAGATGTCACTTAAACATAGTTTTGAAGAAAATAAGGGAGTAAGAGAGGTGGAAAGGAGGAGGGATAGCATTCTAGGCATAAGCCACATGTGCAAGAGTCTGAAAAATATAAAATACTCTATAGAAAGAAGTTGTTGATGTATCTGAGACCATAGTTAAGTTTTTGACTTGAATTAAACAAATTTTCTTAGGATAATTAATAATAATAATAATAATTCTAAAAACAGACATTAGTATCTCATGAGGAGTAGCTAACATCCTCATAAATGAACGAATTAGTTAATTAAAAGTATATGTGCCAGACTCTGTGCTAGGTACTGGCAATACAAATAAAAAAAACAAGATGATCCCTGCCCTCAAGGAGCCTATATTCTAAAAGGAGAAGATCTCATAAGGGAAAGGTGTTTTGATCTGGGAAGTCACAGGGATGGTGAATGGAAGCATAGGCTCACTGATTGGTATAAAAGGGTGAGGGACATGTGCATGGCAGTATGTCATGAAGGATATTTAGCAGGTACTCTCCCCTCCATTTTGCAGACTGAAAAACTGATCCATATGTGGTCTACTTATTAGTAGAGTAGGGCCCCCACTGAAACCAAGTGTTTTTTATGGAGCTTCATTGGGGTCTGATGATTGGTTGAGAGTATTTTTCCAAATTGGACAACTGATATAAGAAGTCTATGAAGACATATTTTAAAAAGATCTTTAACAAGCTGAAGTACAAGGGATAGCTGGTCCAAGTTGAACTGAATTGCTTAGAATGAGCTGTTTCCTTTCCCTCTCTGTTTTAGGTCCGAAGATGGTGGCTGTACAGAATTACCATGGTGTTCCTGCTCCTCCAGGGAAGCCAGTATTGACATTCCAAACAGGCGATGTGATTGAACTGCTGAGAGGTGACCCTGAGTCTCAATGGTGGGAAGTAAGTGGTGTTTTGGGGAGCTTGGAAAATGTTTCAGATTAGCTGACCCATATCTCCATTGGGACAGCTAGGTAGCAGAGTAGATAAAATGCAGGGCCCAAAGTCAGGAAGACTCATCTTCCTGAGTTCAAATCCAGCTTCAAACACTTACTAGCTATGTGACCCTGTGACTCAACCCCTATTTCCCTAAATTCCTCATCTATTTAAATGGAAATTCACTGGAGAAGGAAATGACAAACCACTCCGGTGTCTTTGCCAAGAAAACCCCATGGACAAAATTCGTGGATTCACCTAGAGTCAGCCAAGGATGAACATCAACAAGAACATATGTATCTGTCATGTTTGTGGAATTTAGTGAAGTCATAGGGAGAGCTAAGGATCAGGATGAAAACCTCCCCCAAAAGAACTTTGCATCAACTTGCAAATCAGTAGACAGAACACTGAATTGAATCTTGCTCTTTTCAGGGAAGGTTACTGCAGACCAAGAAGTCGGGCTATTTTCCTAGTTCATCTGTGAAGCCCTGCCCTGTGGATGGCCGGGTAAGCGCTTTTCCACTGTCTGTGCCACTGAGGTCCAGGCCTCCAGTGGACCAGGGAACTGCTCATAAGGGGTTTGGAACACAGAGGTCATTGTTGGCATCATATTATAGATAGGGTATTGGAGTAATACTACTGGTTCCATATAGAAACAACTTGCACAACCTTCCCTTTGCCCTCTCCCCACCTCCATCCATCCTGCATATCATAGCCTCTCTTCAAAAATCTGTTAAGTGGGGTGCAGCTAGGTGGCACAGTGGATAGAGCACCAGGCCTGGAGTCAGGAGGATCTGGGCTCAAATCTAGTCTGAGACACTTAATAATTACCTAGCTGTGTGACCTTGGGCAAGTCACAACCCCATTGACATGCAAAAAAAAAAAACCAAAAAAAATCTGTTAAAGGCTCCCTACTGTTTAATGGGTAAAGCTGAAACTACATTATTATCTCCAGGCATTCAAGGTTTCAGCCAAACTGATTAACTCCTTGCCCCTATCTCTGCACTCATAGTGCCCTTTTACCTTGTGCCGTTATTCACAATATTCCCATATGTCTATCATGCCCACTTCTCCTCTTCAGCTATTGAATTTATTCATAACTTTTCAAAAGCTCAGCAAGGGGGTACAATGAATAGAATGCTGATCTCAAAGTCAGGAGGACTTGAGTTCAAATGCAGCCTCAGCTGCTTACTGGCTGTGTGCCCTGGGCAAGTCACTTAACCCTGTTTGCCTCAGTTTCTTCATTTATAAAATGAACTAGAGAAGGAAATTGGTTTTTAAACTGGCAAAGTACTGTGGCATCTTTGCCAAGAAAACCCCAAATAGGGTCAGGATTAAAATGCCTAAACAACAACAAAAGCCTAGGGCCCAGGGAGTGGAAGGTAAAATCATAATTCCTCTTCCATATAGCATACATACAGATCAGGCATGAGTCATAGACAGCCAATCTTTGCCTTTGACAAATCTAGTCTGTGGATAAAAACTTGGAAATTCCTGGCATTGGAAAAAAAAATTAGCCCCAGAGAGAAGGTTGAGAGAAGAATGTGCTCTGTCACATCCAACAACACAGTGGAGCCAAGGACATATGAGTTGAGGACCTGAGATCACATCCTCACTCTTATCATTTTATGTCACTTTACATTTCCAGACCTCTGTAGCTTCAACTGTAAATTGGGAAGGTTGAACTAGATGAACTTCTAGGCCCCTTCCAGCTCTAAATCCTGTGATCATATACATTTTGTGCCTTAATAACCAGTCCTTTTCTCTTTCTATAGCCTCCAAGCAGTAGGCCCCTATCGAGAGAAATAGATTATACCACATACCCTTGGTGAGTCAATTGTTAAAATGAGCAATTGGAGAGAATTTTTTTTTACTACATAACATAATTCTTGAGTAGATGCTGGAGCAGAGCAGAAATCTGACAAATGTCAGGTTGTATGGGTCTAAACTTTAATTCTAAATCATGTTTAACTGTGTGACCTTGAACCAGTCCCTTCTATTCTCTGGGTCTCTGTTTTTCTTTTTCATCTCAAATGAGGCAGTTGTTTTAAATGAAGTTTCTGGTATTTTGACTTCATGATCCATTCACCTTTTCTTTCCATCACGTCTATTAAGAGGGAGGATGGTATAATAGACAGAGAGCGGGTCTTAGAATCAGGAAAATCAGCCTGAGTTTAATTCTTGCCTTTAAAACCTTCTAGCTGTATGCTCATGGGCAATTTGTTTAAGAGCTCAGTGTCCCCCAAGCAACATTCCAAGATTAAAGTTACACAGGAGTTGTTATGATACATAAGTAGAGGTAGATCCCATGTGGGAGGTTATCTATGTAGATGAAATCACAAATCCAAAGTCCCCTCCCATAGTGCTGATACCTAAACCAGGAAGAGTCAAAATATAAAGAATATTATAGACCAATTTCTCTATTGAATATTGATGCAAAAAATTTAAATAAAACATTAACCAAGAGATTACAGAAAATTAACACTAGGATAATACACTATGATCAGGTAGAATTTGTGGCAGGAATGGTTCCATACAAGGAGAACAATCAGCATAATTGACCTGAATATCAAAAACTTTCAGTAGATTATTTCAGTAGATGCTGAAAAATATTTTGACAAAATACAGCACTCATTCCTATTGAAAACTCTAGAGAGCATAGGGATAAATGGAGTTGTCCTTAAAATGATAAGAAGTATCTATCTAAAATGATCACCAAGCATTATATGTAATGGGAATAAGCTAGAAGAATTCTTATTAAGATCAGAGGTGAAACAGGGATTGCCATTGTTCAACTTTGTGTTATAAATGTTAGCTTTATTAATAAGAGAAGAAAAAGAAATTGAAAGAGATAAAATAAGCAATAAGGAAACAAAACCCTTACTCATTGCAGATAATATGATGGTATACTTCAAGAATCCTAGAAAATCAACTAATAAACTACTTGAACAAATTAACAACTTTAAGAAAGTTGCAGGATACAAAATAAACCCACATAAATCATCAACATTTCTATGTATTACCAATAAAACCTAACAGCAAAAGATAGGAAGAGAAATTCCATTTAAAGTACCTGTAGTCAATATAAAATACTTGGGAATCTACCTTCCAAGACAAACACAGAAGCTATATGAGCACAATTACAAAATACTTTTCCAATAAGTAAAGTCAGATCTAAACAACTGGAAAAACATCAATTGCTCTTAGGTAGGTCAACTTAATATAGTAAAAATGAGAATTCTACCTAAATTAAATTATTTATTCAGGACAATGTCAAGAAATAATTTTATTGAGTCAGAGAAAATAGTAGCAAAATTCATCTGGAGAAATAGAAATCAAGAATATCAAGAAAACCAATGAAAAAAAGAATGCAAAGGAAGATGACCTTACTATCCCAGTTCTAAAACTATATTATATTATCAAAACTGTCTAGTACTGACTAAGAAATAGTGGTGGATTAATGGAATAGATTAGGTACAAAAGAAACAGTAGTAAATAGTAATCTGTATTAGCTTCTGGGGTAAGAAATCATCATTTGACAAAAACCACTGGGAAAACTGGGCATAATTTCAGCATAGACCAGCATCTCACACCCTATACCAAGATCAAGTCAAAATAAGAGAACACAGAATAGTTTATCTGTCAGATCTATGTAGAGTAGTTTATGACCAAACCAGAGATAGATAACATTATAAAATGCAAAATGGATAGTTTTGATTACATTAAATTAAAAAGTTCTTGCACAAATAAAACCAATGTAGCCAAGATTAGAAGGAATGCAGAAATCTGGGAAACAAATTTCATAGCTAGTATTTTTGATAAAGGACTCATTTCTAAAACATATAGAAAACAAAATCTCTCCCTCCCAAATGAAAATTACATCTCTTGTAAGAATCTTGCTGCACATTCATCTTTTTATATATCATTACTTAAAGGAATCTGTCCATCTTCAGGTTTGCAGGCAATATGGAACGACAACAGACTGATAACTTGTTGAAATCCCATGCAAGTGGGACGTACTTGATTCGAGAAAGACCTGCAGAGGCAGAGCGATTTGCGATAAGTATAAAGTATGCGCCAGATCAAAAAACAAAACAAAACAAAACTGCCTGTTTTGTAGCAATTGTAGTAAGGAGACCTCCCCTCAAGTTAAAGCCTGAGCAATTCATATGATTTCCTGATGAAAATCTCAAAATGTTTACCTTGCCAGAAGTAAAGCCAATATCCATGGTCAGCCATCATATTTGAAAACTATAGTCTCTGCTTACACAGAAGAATTAATTGCTCCCCTTCCTGCTTCCTTGCACCGCCCCCCACACCACCCCCCCAAAAAAAAAGATGAGAAAAAAAGAACTTTCATCTAGGATCACTTTTCTCAGTGCTTTGTAGAGATGTCTAGAAGTTTGAAATGAGAGCAGTGTTAGAATAAGAGCAAAGTTTTAGGGGATTAGAAAGAGCAGACAGTACATGAACCAGAACCAGGATCCTCAAAGCAAGACTGAAAGTAAAGGACAGGGTCCAAATGCAGAAATGGACCAGAGTTAAGAAAGTATCTTGACCCCTGTAGTCAGACAGTGCTGAAAATTAGTAGCTACATGAGCAACCTGCACTCAGAGCATATGCAGTGATAATAGGGCACATGAGAGCAGTGTTTCAGATATTAGGCACGCAAGGTAAATTGAAGGGATTCAGAGATATTGGAAGCTAGTGCAGGCAAGAGATAAGAGATTAGAAGCATCTCAGGAAGCAAAACTCAATCTGAATTGCAATACGAAGTGGGGGGTCCAAAGCCCAGACAAGTCAACTCAGAACAAGACATTCAATAGGGCAGAAAAATGTGGGTTAGCTGAAGTGAGTCACAAGACAGCAAGAGAGATCTTAAGAACTTGAACAATCCTATGCCTTGATCAAGAATCATTTATATCAAGACTAACACAGCTAGCCTAGAATGAGAAACAGAAATAGATAATGGGAGTAGCTGACTTCTATTACTGCCTACTCAAGTCGGTAATGGGAAAAGGCTGATCCTTGATTTACTGATAAAGATAGAAAGCATTGGAAAGTAGTTAAAAGACACTTGAAATTGGTCCCGGTCAACCAGTGGAATGGAGAAACAGTCATAACAAATCTAAAGTAATTCTTAGCTTTGGGCAATTTGATCAGGAATATCAATCTTTGCCATTTTTCCTTAGGTTCAATGATGAAGTGAAACATATTAAGGTGGTAGAAAAAGACAACTGGATTCATATCACAGAAGCAAAGAAGTTTGAAAGCCTATTGGTATGTGAATCTCTGTAAATATCACCTCCCTGGGTCCATTTATATGGAATGGGAAAGAAACACAGGGGAAGGGATTCATGGAGAAGCAATAACATGAATAATAACAAGTTTTTTCCCCCTAAATTATAGGTAATAGTCCTTGGTCTTTGTTCAAATTACTCAATTCTTTCTCTGGATATAGATGGTATTCTCCATCACAGATAGCTCAAAATTGTCCCTGGTTGTTGCACTGATGGAATGAGCAAGTCCATCAAGTTGATCATTGTTGCCGTTAGGATGTACAATGTTCTTCTGGTTCTGCTCATCTTGCTCAGCAAAGCCTGTTTCTAATAGAACAATAGTGTTCCATGACATATATATATATATATATATATATATATATATATATATATATATATATATATATATATATATCACAGTTTGTTAAACCATTCCCCAATTGAAGGACATTCACTTAATTTCCAATTCTTTGCCACCACAAACAGGGCTTCTATGAATATTTTTGTACAAGTGATTTCTTTACCCTTTTTCATCATCTCTTCAAGGTATAGACCCAGTAGTGGTACTGCTGGATCAAAGGGTATGCACATTTTTGTTGCCCTTTGGTGTAATTCCAAATTGCTCTAGCATTTATTTATTAATGATGATATTGCTATTTTTTGGAGAAGTTTCCTTTAAGTATAAAAAGAGGGAAAAGTAAAGTCTAATTCTATTTAGAAAATCCCACAGACCATTTCATGGCCCCTTTTCTCACTGAGTCTTCTTGATATGTATCTCCTCCCCCATCCCCAGAATCTCCTCACAATGTTATACTAAGCCACACTCAATGTTCAGAGTATGTCTTAAGGTTCAAGAGAGTCTCAAATATCCAAGCAGACTCTTGGTCTCTTCTTAGAAAGTCAGAAAATTCTGGTGATGATCCTCCTTTAAAAGTCTGAGTAGGTTTACTCCTGAAGAAGAGAATGGGTGGGCATGTTTCTCTCTGACTGCATGTGACTTTGTCACTGATTCAATATGGAGGCTCTTTTTTCAACAGACAAGACTCATGGTCATAATGCCCTTAGAGGCACCATCAAAATGTCATGAGTGAAATGATTTCTAAACACTTACTTTGAGCCTGGCCCTGTGCTAGACACTGTGAACTTGTAGGGCAAGAAGAGAGCTATGAGGAATATATGAAGCTATTTCTCCCTTACAGTTTGCCTCAGGCAAAAAGACCAGTGTTTTGTTTGCTCCCAGATTATCAAGTGTGTGCCCAGCTCAGTGCCACAGACTCTATATGCAAACAGAGCTAGAAAAAAGAAGAATCAGTAAACCTCCAGTAGTCAGGGAGGGCTTCCTGAATGAGTATGCCTTAGGAAGTGCTCAGAAGAGAGGACTTAGTTTGTCTAGGCTGTTGGTCTCATAAGCACTATGGCAATGTTTATCTTTGGCAGGAGTTAGTAGAATACTACCAATGCCACTCACTCAAGGAAAGTTTTAAACAACTGGACACAACCCTGAAGTACCCTTACAAATCTCGAGAACGTTCAACCTCAAGAGCCTCCACTCGATCACCAGGTAAGAGCATGCTGAGTATTCCCCTCCCCTGACAACACTCTAAAAAAGGGCATTCCCCTCTGCTCCTCTTAGTGTTCCTGATCCTCAGATAACCATCTCATTGGAACCTATAACTGCTTACCCTAAAAATCACCATAAGGGTTCTTCCTTTTAAGCTTCAGATTCATATAATGCCTCTCATAAAATCAGGATTTTTTATGCATTGATCATGAAAGAAAGGAGAAAAAGGAACATTTCTGGGAGGGGGAGTAGAAATGGGAGGACTTAAGAATGTGCTTGAGTTTAATTGTAATTTACCTGGACTTTTCCCTGAAAGATATAAGCCTTAGTACCCAGTGTTAGCTCCCACAGGTCCCTGTGGTCAGAGACCCTGGGTGCAGTTGTCTCAAATTGTACCATGCAGGTACTCATTCTTCTACATTATCCTCCTTTAGGAAGATAAGTAAGCATATAGCAAGTAAGATAAACCCTCAGCTTAGAATGAGGATATGAGGGAATGCAGAGCTGATAATAACTGAACTATGAGATAAGGTTTCAGAGAAGACCAACAGATAAAGTATGTTAAATACTTTCTCTCTGCTGAGAAGACAATTCAAGCTAAAAAATATGGAGTTCCTACTTTTAAGAAACTTATATTCTAATGGGGGAAGACAGCACATATGGGGTTCTAGAAAAAAAGGAGAAAAAGGGTCTGATATGGGAAAAGAGAAGGAGGTAGCACCTGGAGAGATTCATTAAGGAAACACCATGGTAAAGTACAAGCAGGAGGCAGGTTCAAATCCACCTTCGGACACTTAGCTGCACCCCTTAACTTTTCTTAGCCTCAATTTATTACACCCAGGTCCAAGACTTAGCAAGTTAAAAAGTTACTAAGCAGAAAAGTTAAAGCAGGAAATCAAAGGAGAGACCCCTCCCCCAAGTCTGGAATACATGGCCACAATAAGTCTAGGAGCCTGAATGTAGTAAATAATAGTGATAACATAATTTGTAGCACTTTAAGATATAAATAGTTACTTCCTTGTAACATTCCTATAAGGTAGGTTGCACAAGTTTTACCATTTCCATTCTGTGAAAGAAACCTGAAGCTCAAGGAAGTTAAGTGATTCAGACAAAATCACACATCTGCCAAGTGTTAGTTCTGCTATTCAAATTCTAGTCTTCTGATTTTAAAGTCTGGAGTTCTCTCTACTATATATCATGCCATCTCTAGGGCTTTAATGTTTTATAAAGCTTCTACCCAGGTATAGAGAGCAGTGATAACATCTGTATTTACAGCAGTTTAGGTGAGGGGCAGAAGAACTTGCCTTAGAGTATCACCACACTTTTAGACTTCCCATTCCAAGTTGTTGTTCCTGCTCCACGAGGGATCCCTGGGAAACCTTTGATTCACTTCTCTTGTCTTGATGACTTTAATTTTTAAATTATAATTTTTGTATTGATTTTCCTTCTTCCTCTCTTTTTATGTGTTCTCTTAACCTTTTTGCAGCTTCCTGTGCTTCCTACAACTTTTCTTTTCTCAGTCCTCAGGGCCTCGGTTTTGCCTCTCAGAGCTCCTCCACACCCTTCTGGTCAGGTATAACTGCCTAGGGTGTGTGGGAGAAAAGCTTCATTTCCATCCACCAGCCACTTCTGACTGGCAGAGAGTCTGCCAGTGGGTCATCAGGCCATCAGCCGAGCTTGAAAGTCATCAGAGCCCCTGTGATACTAAACTAGGAACCCTTGCTTGACCAGAGAGGGAGATCTTTCTCATTTGAGTAGACAATCCAAACAGATGGGACCATGAAAATGCAAGATTTCACTGGGAGGGATGAGAGAACAATGTGCCTTTGTTGGATTAGCTTTCAGGATGGGTTTCAAGCTTGGCCTGTGATCAGCCCAATCACAACTACCATCACCACCAACCTCACTCCATGCCCATCTATGTTGTTATCACTTAGAAGATCATTTCCCCCCAAAATATGTCAATAACTCAGTCATCATCTCTGATGTGTTTTGACTCAAGTAGCTGAGAAAATATCCAAGAGGCCATCCTGAAAAGGAGAGAAGGAATGGCATGACTTGTACTATTCTAGAAAGTCAGAAATGGAAAGAACTTTAAAGACCTTCTAAGTCTAAACCCTTCATTTGGCTGAAGTCCAAGAGGATGAATAATATGCCCATAGATGATTTATTTCAAATTAGAACTCTGGTGTCCTGTTTCCTTGCTGTGGTTTTTTTTTTTTTCCTGTAGCACCATACTAGGAATCCATTTAATATATCTGAAGGAATTGGGCTGGGAGGAAGGATAAAAAGCTTAACAAGAAAGGAAGGACAAGATTTTGGGAGCCTTGCCAGTCCTGAGATGCCTCTGCTACCAGAGCTCAAAACTTTGTCCTTGACACTGACCTCGGATCTGTCTGAGACCAGAATGAAATAGCCAGCAGCTGCTTGTTTTCCCCCTAACATAACATGTCTTGCTTTACTCCTTGCCATTACTTCTACATGAAATTAGTCCATTCTGCTTTCTATCATGACACTTGGGTCTGAGGGAGGAGCTGGTATAAAGTGGGTCATTTTGGTTATAAACTCTGGTATCAGAAGAGTAAGTTACCTTTAAGGGGCCAAAGGCCCAGCTCATGGTATCAGTGCCTATTAGAACATAGGGGGTGGGGGAAAAGAGCTCAGCTGGGATATCCCACCACTCTTGTTCAAGGTGGAGGCTAACCCTAGACTGGCTAATTACTTAATACATTCCCATCTTTCCTCTGCCCAGTGTTTACTCCCCGTGTCATTGGCACGGCTGTGGCCAGGTACAACTTTGCAGCCAGGGACATGCGGGAACTCTCACTTCGAGAGGGTGATGTGGTGAAAATCTACAGCAGGATTGGTGGTGACCAGGGCTGGTGGAAGGGAGAGACCAATGGAAGGGTAAGACCATCTTTCAGGCTCATTGGGCAGGGCTTAGAAGTATACTACAATCCCTGATTCAAGAATGCTTCCTAGAGGCAGTTAGGTGGTGCCAAGGATAAAGCTCTGGAAAAAAAAAAAACCTGAGTTCATTCTGGCCTCAGATAGCTCATTATTTAAATTTTTTTAATAGGTTTTTTTTTTTTGCAAGGCAGTGGGGTTAATTGGCTTGCCCAAGGCCACACAGCTAGGTAATTATTAAGTGTTTGAGGCCGGATTTGAACTCAGGTACTCCTGACTCCAGGGCCAGTGGTCTATCCACTGTACCACCTAGCTGCCCTATTTAAAATTTTTTTTAAATGTTTTATATTTATTTTTCCAACCACATGCAAAGATAGTTTTGAGTTTAACATTTTTCTCCCTCTTTCCCTTCCCTTCCCCATCCCTTCCCTTCCCCCTCCCCTGATGGAAAGCAATCCAATATGAATTATACATTTTAACTATGCTAAACATATTTCCATATTAATCATGTTGTGAAAGAAGAATCAAATCAAAAAGGATAATAAGTCATAATACATAAAACAATTTTAAAAAATTGAAAATAGTAAGATTTGGTCTGCATTTAGCCTCCATAGTTCCTTCTCTAGATGTGGATGGTATTTTTTATTATATGTCCTTTAGAAGGTATGTACTGCTGAGAGCAAATCATAGGTAATCATCACACACTGTTATGTGCGTACAGTGTTCTTCTGGTTCTGTTCACTTCACTCAGCCTCAATTCTTGCAGGTCTTTACAGACTTTTCTGAAGACCCATCCCTCATGATTTCTTTTTTTTAATTTAATTTAATTTTTCCAATTACATGCAAAGGCAGTTTTCAAAATTTATCCATTTGCAAGTTGATGAGTTCCACATTTTTCTACCACCATCCCTTCCCTGCCCCACCCTCCTCATGGCAGTGAACAATCTGGTAAAAGTTGTACATACTCATGTTTAACATATTTCCATATTAGTTATGTTGTGAAAGAGGAATTAGAACTGGGGGGGGAAGGGCAGGAACCATGCAAAAGAAAGAAAAACAACCCATTTACATTTACAGATATGATTACTCTGTATTTCCCTCATGATATCTTCCCCTATTTATTCTTTTCTCTTTCCTTTCCCCTTATTCCTCTCCTCCTCACCAGTGTTTTGCTTCTGATTGCTGCCTCTTGATTAGCCCTGTTTCTATCAACCCTTTCCCTTTCCTTCTCCCATTTTACTTTTGTTTTTTAAATTTTTACTTTAACATTGCTTTTATCTTTACTTTAGCCTTCCCTTTTATCAGTCCCTTCTTCCCCTTTCTTTCCTATCCTCCTCCTATTTTTCTGCAGGGTAAGATAAATTTTGAAACCCAGTTGAGAATGTATTTTATTCCCTCTTTGGGTCAAATCTGTTGAGATTTATTCAATGCTCATACTGTCCCTTCTTTTCCTCTAATTTAATACTTCTTTTTGCCTCTTCATGTGATGTTATTTATCTTCTAATCTTGCCTTCTCCTAGTATAATCCTTCTTTTCATGTCCTGATTGTTTTAAATCTATCTCATACCCATATCTTCTATGGAGAGATACTTTTTAGCTGTCTTGATGGAAGTACAGTTCTCAAGGGGTAATTGATTGATTGATTGATTGATTGATTGATAAGCAACATTATTTCTTAGTCACTTCTGTCCAAGTCAGATCACTTAACTTCTGTCTGTCTCAGTTTCCTTAACTGTAAAGTGGGGATGATAGTAATAGCCCCTACCTCACAGGATTGTTAAGAGGATCAAATGAAATAATATTTCTAAAATGTTTAGGACAGTGCCTAGCATAGGGAAAGTGCTTAATTAGACTTTGCTTCCTTCCCTCCTTCTTAAAATCACCTATTCCTGGAGCCCTCTAGAATCCTTTGTCTGGGCTTTGAAGCATCCAGAGAATAAGGGCTATGTATATTTGTGACATGGGCTCAATATAAGCTCCTAGGATGTTGTAAATTTGCCCCAACTTGGAACAGAGATGGTGCAGGAGTAACAACTGATCTTCCAGCACTGGTCTTATGACTATGATTAATCAAAAGCATATTTGAGCTCCATGTAAGGAAAAATTCCTTAACTATTAGAGTTATCCAAAAAAAAAATCTCAGAATGGACTGAATTAGGAGATAGTCAATTCTTCCTTTTCATTTGGAAGCACCTAAATCCCTTTGTCAAGAATGTTGTAGAAGGAATATTGTTCCTGTTGAGATATGGGTTAGAACTGATGATCTCCAGCATTACTTGCATTTTCCAAATTCTAGTTTTTTTCTTCTGTAAAATAGAGACACTGGACTAGCTGACCCCGTGGTCCTCTCCAGCCCCAGTGTAGGTGGTGATCATCTTTGCCTACTAAAATAGCTTGTGTCAAAGAGCTCACTACTTTGCATTGCCCATTCTGTTTTCAGACTCCTCTGCTAGAAAGGACTTCTTTGTATTGAGCTGAGATCTGCTTCCCTATCATTTATCTACCTAACATCCATCAAGCCTAGTTCCATCCTTGAGCTAATAGCATGAACCTCCCTCTTCCATATGAGAGCCTTTCTGAGTTTAGGAGACTCCTTTAGAGAATGAAAAGTTCTCAGCCCTCTGATAGCATAGCATAGACTTGATATGAGGCCTTCTTGTAGTGATTCTGCTACTCTCTCATGCCATGGTAACTGTCTTTTGCAGATTGGCTGGTTTCCATCAACATATGTGGAAGAGGAGGGTGTGCAGTGACAGCTGACTCTCAGGCAGAGCCGTGGATTCTCTCAGCAGAGTCTCTCTAGAGCTGGTGCAAACCTCTAGCTAATTCAGAGGGAAAAGTCCTCCAAGCTTCCAGTATTAAACAACCTGAAGGGGTGGGGGAAGGGTTGGGGGGAGGGGGACAAGATGCTAAATGCAAACCATTTGCAAATCAGTCATCTGCCACTGATGACCCATCCCAGTGTACAAGACTTGTATATAAAACTTAACTGTGTATCTCAGATTACATTGCTACAGCATTACCCCACCATCCCAGAGAAGGGAAAATACAGAATCTTTCTGAGCCCAGAGACTACATTGTTGGAAGTTGATTATTGGCCATTGCCAGACTTTCTGCTCCAGAGGGACCCCTGGAACCAAGAAGAATCTCTGCCCTCTTGGTGATGACATTAGCAGGGTCAAAGGGCAGTGGAAAAAGTCCCTGAAATGATGACTGGCAGAAAATTCCCATGAACTCCTCTCCTTACCTTTTCCCTGGTGTCCTCTCTTGCTGCTAGCTCTGATGCCAATGCTTCAGGATTAAGGACTCTGTGCACATGTCTTTGGGTCCTACTGCCTTCATCCAGAACACCAACCAAGTCCTGGGCTGTAGCTGCTGAAGGAAGGGGCCAGCCTGGGACCATTGTGCATAGAAGGAAGGGGATCCGTCTAAAGTGTTGTCTGTGTAATATTCGCTTCTCATTGGATCATAGATTTATAACTGGAGGAACCTGAGAGGCCATCTGGTCCCTGCCTCTTTTCAGAAGGGTCTGCCTTGGGTTTCCTCTGAGCTAGGGAGGGTAGGGAAGGGAATAGAAAACCCAGCTGTCATGGAGGCACCCTTTCCCTGAGGGCAGTTGGGGAAATGAAGGGAGCTTCAAGATGCTGAAACTCCTGTCAATGGTACCACTTATATTTGCATCAAATATTGTGCCCTCCCTGCTCCCCCAAAACACATTTTTTTTCTACTGAAGTAGAATGTATTTATATACTATTTCCTCCACACTGGCAAACAGAAACTGAATCCTTAAATGGGATCAGTGAAAAAAGGAAAGTTTTCTTATGTTAGGATGTTGCTTCTCGTGAACCTCTTGGAGAGGAGTCCCACAACTCCCATGGGATCCCCCATGTGATTTCCTGGGGAGGGGGTCTTCTCAAAAAAATCCCTGGATATTTTCAGTATTTTCAAAGTGATTTCTGAGACTGCTCCATCTTCCATACCCCAACATTTGGCTGTTCCCTCTTTATCTCAACAAAGTTTTTTCCTTCTGAGACAGTCCCCCAAACCAGGGTTTACCTTCTAATGCTTCTTGTCTTCCCCCCCCCACACCTAGCCTCTGTTCTCTAGTTCTGGTCATTCATTTGCCCTAAAAGACACTAGAATTATAGATTTACAGACGGAGAAGGAGCTTAGAGATCAATTTAGTCCAGTTCCATCATTTTATAGATGAGGAAATTGAGACCCAGATGTAGCAAATAACTTGGTCACAGAGGAACAGACATGGGATTTGAACCCAGGTTCTTTGACTCAATTGTGTTACCACACTGCATTGCTTAGGGACAAGGGCAGATCTGTCTGTGAGGCAAGCACCTTGGTCTTGCCCCTATTTCTTTTTTTCTAGTTCTTGACTGAGATTGGGAGGGATTACCTTGCTTGATCTTTTTTTGTGCCAAAACTGCTGGCAGAAAAATCATCCCACACTGGCTCCCGGGATGAATGAAGTCTTTCATTCAACTCCTTGTTGAGGGAAAGAGGGTGGTAGTAAAGAGAAAGGATTTAAAAACTAAGCTTCTTCCTGGGAAGGAGAAACCTAGAGAGGTGAATTGGGAGTTAGGTGGGGGAAGCTCTTTGTTTTTTTCGCCCCTGCTGCCGTTTGGTGCTAACTGACTGGCAATTAGTCTGGTTGGTTCAATTCTCCATTAACTGTGACCATTTCTGGACCAATCACACATTCCTTTTATCTAGGAGGTGGGGGAGGGGGGAAGGAGGGATAGTATCAAGAAAATGGTGGAAAAACTTTCTTCAAAGACCTGTGAAATGAAATATTTAGAAAAATGTTTTTGAAAATGGATGTGTCAAGTAGGCTTCTAGTCCTCAAAATGAGCATCCCAGATTTAAGACTGTTTCCTTTCCCCATTTCCTAAGCTCTTTGGGTGCCTCTGAGTCAGGAATTTGGCTGTATTCCTGGGAAGGGAAAGAGGTGAGGAAAGATTTTCTTTTGTGTTTACTGTTGTAAGAAACTCGTTCTGTTTTGTTTTTTTTTTGTTTTAGTTTTAAAAGAAAAAAGTTTGTAATTATTTCTCCAAATGCCATGATATATATCTGTGAATAAGGAAAAAATGTTTTTATGCTGGCAAGAAAATTGTATATATATTTTAGTTCATCATGAAATGAGTTAAAATTGTGAGGATGTTCAGAAATAGGAAATGATAATGTAAATGCCTTGGGATTTTTGTTTCTTTGCATTGCACTAACCAGGGAGGGAGAGTTGGGGGCAAGGGGAAATTGTGGAATAGTTCATAGCTGGCAATTGGGAGGTCCTCTAGGGGTAGTTTATAATCCTGAGTTAGGAAAGTCTCTGTGACTGAGAAGCCCTTTGCATGCAGGGGAGGGATTTCTCAGTTACAGCATACCCAATTAATGCCCGCAACCAAACAGAAATGTAATTTTGCCAATAGATTTTTTCAAATCATGATTTTTACTGCAAATAAACATACATTCTTTTCTGCAGAATTGCTTTGCCTTATTCCTTCCACTTAGTCATCAAGGAAGTCATGAAGAATTATAGTTATCTCTTCCTCATCTTGGGATTTCAATATCATGGATTGACATAAGAAATTAAATGGGAATTTGGGGGGAAAGTTTTGTGGGAGCTGCAGACAACATGCAAAGAACAGCAGACAATACAGAAAAAAATTTAGGAACTCAAAAATACATAAAATGTATGTATAGTATTGTTTAATATCAACCCAAATTTTACAATAAGGTACTATAAACACCCCATAAAATAAAAAGAAAAAAATGAGATTGCTTCTCTGGTACAAAGGGAAGGCCAAAAGATTTTTCACAGATTTTCCAGATTGATGGGGTTAGTGGTGTGGCACTTTTAACCTCTATCATGTGGAAAGGAGAACTGTACTGCCAAATTTCTTGCCCTGTCTAGGACCAGCCAGGAGACTTGAATTTCTTTTGAAATTCTCCCCACCAGGGGCAGCTAGGTAGTGCCATGAATAGGGCTCTGGCCCTGGAGTCAGGAAGACCTGAGTTCAAATTTGGCCTCAGACACTTAAGAATTACCTACCTGTGTGACCTCAGACAGGTCACTTTACCCCACTGCCTTGCAAAACCCAAAAAAAAAAACCAATTCTCCCCACCAAAAAAAAAAAATACCTATTGCATTTTTCTTCTGTGTAACCCACTGAATGTTTGACACCTACTTTTGTGTATACTGATAGAAATACCAAATCAGACTGTATATGGATGCAATGTATGCAATCACCCTTTTCTCAACACAAATTATACAAACATCAACCTCTCCAGGAACTCTCTCCAGCCCTAATTCTTAGGGCTTTCAGGTAAACTTGTCATAAAACCTGGACACACAAAGTTCCTACTTCTCTTCTTGAAGTTTTCTCTTTCCTTGGGGCAGTCGGTGGACTGGTGAGACTGTCAATCAGCACTATTAGAAAATCAACCAACATGGAAAACTTGAATCTTGTGGGAATTAGGAAGTGATTGATTATTGTCCTTTGAAATCAAAGACCATGACTTCAAATAAATAATGTCATGACTAGCATATTATGTTGAATATATATATAGTGAGGGGAATGTCGAATCAAGTCATCCTTCTCACAACCTTTTCCAGAACTGTCATCATTCTGTGGTCTAATCTAGTAGGAAACAAGATTTCTGGTGATGGGCCTGGATGCTGTGGGATCCTTGATTTTTAGGAAGTGAATCCCATATCAGCAAGGCATCGTGGTGTTTTAGCAATACCAGGCAGAACATATGGGCAGCAACATGGAATAGCTAACCTGTAGGTTTCTCAATGATCTAATCATCAGTAAAGTGATTGTTCTACTCACCTCTGAAACTAATTAAATGATGAAGCATTTGGCTACTTTAAGAGAGTCATAGTTATTCCCTCCATTTGCTTCATTGTATTAATTCACTTTGACACTGAGAGCAGGGCAGAAGTGGGTGAATAAGGGAACACAGGAGTTTGCTCAAGTGACCACCTGGGATCAGGCTGTTGAATGAGGTTTCCAGTGAAGTTTTTTTAAAAAGCTCTAACTAAGGCATTGACAGGTTATCTTTTAATCCTGATTGGTCATTTATCACACAATTAGCAAATGTCCATCTTTGATAGTTCTTTCCTCATCTACACATGATGAAAGGAAACTATCAATGGAAAAGTTGTTTATAAGCATTTCTTTTTTAGTGGTCTTTTCATCAATGAGTGTTTATCAGAGATTATACATGTAGCTACAATTGAACTTGCAATTATCACTACATAGCAAAATAATTCTTTTAGTTAAACAAGTACATCAAAACAACAGGTGCTTATTAGCATCCAAAAACTTTAGACCTATGTCAGACACACAGGCCTTATAAGGCTTGTGTAATCATTTGGTCTGGTACTGCCAAAGCAACCTCAGGTGGGCCTTAAAATTCAATAAATCTAGAAGATTTTAGGGGTGACCAAATATAATAGGTAAATTTTAGGGGTGACCAAATATAATAGGCAAATTTTAAGGTGATAATTTTGTATGGCCCAAGAATTACATTTTAAATAAATATCCAAATGACCCTAGGCATAATAAAAGTTTTCCCACCCCCTCATCTAGATTCAAGGTTTCAGAGAGTAATGGGGAAAACAACGCAAATCAAATTTGAAAGTACATTGTGAATACAATTCTTTTTCCCCAGAGAACCGGTTCCTAAACATTTACCAGTATACCCCTGACTACAATGTATCTTCTAAGATATATATCTTCTAAGATAGTTTCAAAGACCCCAAATGTGGATTTTTTAGAATTTCTTCAAAAAGTCACTTGAAGTCTTATGTCTCTATCTTCCATGACACACTTGAAAATTGTTGGGGTGGGGCTGGGAAAGGAAGGCAAGCCAGACATTATCAACTTCATGTTCCAATGATTAGGAGAGGAGATTTGTTATCTGTGAACAAAGATTTATGACTGCCATTGATAAGGAACTTCCAGCCCAATTCTTACACTCACCATACTAAGAAATTTAAACTGTAACCACTTCTTAAAAAAATATTGATCATACCTGTGCTCACAGGTTTTCTTGGAAAAATCCAATAGGCTCATTTCTCCCACATTTCCTTCCAAAAGCAAGGACATAGCCCCCATGGATATTGGTCCATGTATCTAGCAAAGAAAATGCAGAGGTAATCATCACATTCAATTGGCAACAGGCCTCTGGGGCTGTTCTGAAAAGACATTTTGTGTGGGATGTGTGTGTGTGTGTCCCAGCTCTTCTGTCCCTAGTAGGGATTATTTATTGTATTTGAATCCCTAGTACTTAGCATAGTTGCCTGACTTGATAAAAAGTGCTTCATAAAAGGAACTTCTTTTGAGATCTGGAGAAATGAAGTGCCTTTTTTCAAAGTCATTCATGAGTGCACAATTCAGTCAGAACAAGAACCTTATACCAGTCTGGATTCCTCTCTAGAGATCATCTAATGCAATTTACAAATGAAGAAATTAAAGCCCATAAAGGGCAAATAACTTGTTCAAAGTCATTCAGTTGTATTTTGGCAGAGCAAGGACTACAAATCCAATGCTCTTTCCCTTATACCATTGCAATTAAGGCCCTAGATAAGACTGGAATTATTGCAAACACTCTATAATGCTCTCTTACAAATGAAAACTGAGACCTAGAGAAGGTAAATGGCCTGTTCCACAGTTGATAAGGGACAGAGCCAGGGATCCAAAGCCAGGTCTGGGGTAGTTTCCACAATTTATACTATCTAGGCTATTCTCCCTCCAGGTCAAGAATTTCAGGTCCCTTTCTCCTAAAGTGACTTCGGCTAACCACCTCCCCCCCATCCCTCAGCAGTCCTGTATTTAGAGCAAACCCCATTCATTAACCCAACTTCAAAATTGTACTAGCTCAGGAGGACCAACCAAAGTATGAACTATTGAAACATAGCCCTTGGTACTGGGGGTCTCCCACTTACCTAGATAAGACATGTTAATGGAAGGACCTGATGGTAGTAGCCATAGCAAGAATATTTCCACCTAATGTATGGGAGTGATAAGGGAAATCCTTGATTTGCTAAACTGAGATAAGTCTATAGCTCTAGAAACATGCTCTGGTTCCTTTTGTCTATTGGATGAGCAGGGATGATCAAACCCATTTTACAGTAGAGAAGGTTGAATTTCATTCAGGTTTACTCAGAGAAGTCCTTGCTGAGACCACAGGTAAATGCCTGGTGTTATACCATGTTAGTACTGACAACTTGTTCAAAGCAAACTCTCTTCTCTCCCTTGTGGTCTGCTACTCCTTCCCTAGAAATCTAGTCCAGTAAGGGCCTGAGAGGCCAACAACTCCCCCAGCTTTGAAAAATTTGGCAAATGAGAGGTCAATTGGCAGAGAAGCTATGCCCCCAGAATGGGCCATCCATGAGCAGTAAAGAGAATACTGAGGTAATCTTCTTATTCAGTTGGCAACAGGATCCTGGGTCAGTTCTGTTAAGACATTGTATTTATGGATGTGTGTGTGTGTGTGTGTGTGTGTGTGTGTGTGTGTGTGTGTATGTGTGTGTGTGCAAAGAGTGGGGAAAATGGCAGCATAGGGGTGAGAACAGAGTGAGGTTGCAGTTGAGCATGAATTAAGAGTCTTATATTCTACCATTGATACTGACCCATATGACAACTCTGGAATCAAAGAGCCAGTGACCTATGCTGCATCCTTCAACAGTCCAAAGTCCCCCAAAAGAGACCAACATCAAAAAATTGATTATCTGTTCTGTTTGTGAAACAAGCAAGGATCTGTGTCACAAAAGATTAGGACTTAGTGTTACACCCCCTCCACCCTCAGAGTTTAACCCCATAAGGGATCAAGCTGAACAAAATCTTCAAATCAAACTGACAGGCTCCTATTCAGCTCTTGCCAATGAGTCAAACTGCCTTCATTCAAGTAAATAAACATTATTAAATACCAGCTATTGGTAAGACTAAGTTTCAAGAATAAAAAAGATGATTAGGGAGGGGACACATAAGATTGGAGCCAGAAAACTTGGGTTTGAAACTAAGCTTTGCTATTTATACTTATGACTTCTTGGACAACTCATATATCCTCTCTGGGTCTCATTTTTTTCCCCATCTGCACCTAAATGTTTCAGTGGAGAGTCAGATTTATCTTCCTGAGTTCAAATCTGACCTCAGTTATTTATCAGTTGTAGGACCCTGGGCAAGTCACTTAACTCTGTTTGCTTCAGTTTCTTCATCTGTAAAATGAGCTACAGAAGTAAAAGGCAAAACCACTCATTTCCTTTGCCAAGAAAACCCCAAATGGGGTCAAGAAGAGTCAGACACAATTGAAAATTGAACAATAACAATAAAAATGAAATAGATGACCTTAAAGGTCTTTTCATGTTCTATATGACCCTATGAAGCAAGTCTAACACTTGAGCTGACAATCTAGGGAAGAAGAGGTGTACTTAAATATAACGAATAAAGAAGAGATAGAAGGAAAATTCTTTGAAAAGGATAATCCCTTTCACTGGTGGAGCAGGGAAGGAGAAGGTGAAAGGAGGGTTCAGGAAAGTCTTTGCAGATGAAGTGGTCCATGAATGGAGAAAGTCACTTCAGCAGAAAGTGGTAAAGTGAGAGTTCATTCCAAGCATGGAGATATAGTATGGAGGCATGAGACAGAATAAGGTGGGACAACACTTGGGAAGGGATATTAGTTAGAATAGGAAGCAATGTGGGGGAGCCGGAAAGGTAGGTCAGGGTCAGATTGTAAAGGGCCTCAAATGCCAACTGTTACTGAATAGAAAGTTACTGAATAGAAAGTGGAAGATGGATCAAATAGGAGAGAGACTGAGAGCAGAAAGATCATGTTAGATAGACCAAGTTTGGCAAAGCACAGTGCAAAGTTTGCACTGAAACTGAAGTCAGCTTTGGGCACAGGGGGAATCATGACTGCCTATGTTGAGACTTCAGGGATGCCATGGAAGTTTCTTTATTCCATCTGATAAATAGCTGAAATAATTCTCCCTGGAAACAAGGTCTTTCATTATACAATGAGAAGTCAGATTTTAGAAGAAAGTATGCTTAAGAAAGATGATCTCATAACCTTTCCTGAGAACAGGACAGGATAGAGAAAGTGGGAGGGTGAGCAAAATAGCAAGGAGCCCCTAAGGGGAGCGGAGTAAGTGAACTTCACATGCTTATGGCCAGCCTTGTTGTGTCAATAACTAAATATATTATCCTAGAATTTGAAACTGGAAGAGATCATTTAGCACAAATTCCTTCATTTTACAGATAAGGAAACTAATACTAAGTTACTCAAATGAGATTCAAATCCAGACCCTGTTATTCCAAGTTCAGTCTCCTTTTCCCTACTGCCAGCTATTCTTGCTTGAGACCCAGTTTCAAGTTGAAAGAACTCTGGCTAGGGCATCAGATGACTTGGATTCAGACTCTTCCTCTTTCCCGTATATACTCTGAGACTTTAGACAATTCATTTTACCACCCTGAGACTCAATTTCCTATTAGGTTAAATGAAGGAATTTAGCTGGGTGTTCTCTAAAGTTCATTTTGATTCTAAGTCTATGATCCTGAATCCATAAGGAAAACCCAAAGGAATAGATCAAGATGGTAATCAAGTCCAGTGCTGTCAGAGTCAAATAGAAGTCTGATCCCTACTGGCCACATAGTAATTTATTTATTTATGGTAATGGGGTTAAGAGTGACTTGGCCAAGGCCACACAGCTAGGCAATTATTAAGTGTCTGAGGCCAAATTTGAACTCAGGTCCTCCTGACTCCAGGGCCAGTGCTCTATCCACTGAGCCATCTAGTTAATCCCCCCCCACATCGTCATTTAGAAAACCCAAATTAGCAATATCTATATTTTATTGTGGGTTGTTAGTGCATAAATTGCCAGGCCAGAACAGAAAGATATCTTCAAGAGTTAAAATACAATCTCAAAAACTTATTATCTATGTGACCCTGGGCAAATCATTTAACCCTGTTTGCCTCAGTTTCCTCATCTGTAAAATGAGCTAGAAGAGGAATTAAGTCACTCCAGTATCTCTGTCAGAACAAATGTGATTCGTGAAGAGTCTAATATGACTGAAACGACTCAATCAAAACAAATATTGTGATTTATTAAACATTTCCTCAATTACATTTTAATCTATTTCTAGCTACTGTCTCTTCTAGGCCTCTGACCTCTTTCTAATCTATCTCCCCTCCTTCTAGGTTCTCCCATTAAGAACATGGTCTTATGTTCTGTTGATGGGGATCTTTGTCCCTACAGTCCATTCTCTCCCCTTATGGCTAGTCTTCTCAAGCAATTTGAGAAAATGGGAATATGGGAACTCAGGGACTAGAATTGTATACAACTGATATAGCCTTAGGGACTAAGGTTGTATGCAGTAAAGGGTGTCCATGGACAAGTGAATAGGCAAGTGAAAATCTTGTTCCCCCATAAATTTGCAGGACTGAAAAGGTGGGAAAACCCTATTTCTTTGGATAGCAATCTATCAATGAAAATGCTCAAGCAGAGTCTGGATGATCATTCATCATGCTATAGAGGCAATTCCTTCCCGAGATGTGAAATTCTCCTAACCTCAGAAACTTCCTTCCTGTTCTGAGACTGAATGCATACAAGCACACACAAGCACACTTTGAAGAAGTTAGAAACCCGTGAACAGAATGGGAGAGGGGTGGCTAATAGTTTAAGGTCTTCCAAGAAACCAGAGCCACCTGGGTTTTTCTAGTCTCCCTCCCCAGTCTGACAAATACTATCACACTCAGAACAATGTATTGGAGGGAGTGTAGAATGTCCCTGTTCAATTCCAAGTTCTGGAAATTGCTGATGGGAGTCAGGGCCTATCCTTCTAAAGGCTTCCTAGGAGAGAAAGTAAGCTAGGCCTCAGGCCTTTATCTACACTCCAGTAAAGCACAAAACTAGCCAGCAGGGCAGCCTTTTGTTTCTCTCCAAGTGAACCAGATCCCTGGCAGCTGAAATGCAGCCTGGGAGCAAAGCCAGGCCACAGGGGAGAGGCGGAGACAGCAGCAGCAGCAGCAGCAGCAGCAACACAGCCGATGCAAGAAGCAGGGAGTAAGGGGAAGCCGGCTCTCTAACAAGTAGTTTTTCTCTGCCTTGGGGTTGGGAACCCTCTCTTCAGGTGGGTGACCAGGTCTGAGAATCTTTGGAAAACACCGATTGCCCTCTTGGAGGCAGAGGGGAGGGGCACAAGGGGGATGGTGGTCTGGGCTGGGGAAGGCTGAGAACCAGATGTTGAAGGAGAGAAAGCGCTCAGGTTACAGGGCTCTGCTCCTTCACCTTCCCCTTCCCCCAAGTCTATGGGGCCTAGGGCACCATATAGAATCAGCCATAGGTGAGGGCATTGCTTGGGGGGCCTGGGAGGGAGAGATAACAGTGCTAATTCCAAAAAACCCAAACGGGTCCCTAGATCTGAAGTTCTTAGCAGAGCTGCTTCTAATCCTGGATTTGAATTCTTTATCTCTTCCCTCTTTCCCAAATTCCCCTCTTCCAACATTATCAGAGGATAAAATTGAACACCCCAAGAAGGAAAGAAAGAACTACCCCAACCTGTAGGTGCTGACTCAGCAGGGTCCAGTTTAAAAAGCCAGGTATGTAAGTGATAGAGAAAAAGCTGGGTTAATGATAAAACCAGCTGTCTCAGAATGAGTCCAGGACAAGGGGCATATCCTGACACTCACCCCATCAACCTCCAACCCCCACTCCCAAAGATTGCTGTGAACTTTTAGGCCAAGTTTCTATTGTCTTAGGGGAGGTGTTTGGCATAGGATTTGTGATAGCCCCATTGGGGATGGTGTGTGAGAGTTCAAGGTAGATCTAGGAGTGGAGAAGAAGCATATGTCTGGTTCCCATACAAGTCACTACAGGCAAAGGTGCCAAGCCATTTGAGCTCTAAAGAACTCCCTGTGTCAAAATCATGGTGTCTAAAATCTCACCACCAGAGTAATTCCTTTGGTCACTGAAGGTTTCTTAGACATTGAGTCCTCAATAAGATGAAAAATGCCTAGTAGGCTTTATAGATCTAATCTGCAAGGGACCTCAGATGGATCAGCATCTGATCCAACATCCTCACTCCTCTCCCATTTTTACACATAAGGAAACTGAGGTCAGGGAAGTCCAGTAATTTGCTTAAAGTCATTCAGGGAATAAGTATCAGAGATAGAATAGGAACCTAATTTTTCAAATGGTAGATCTAGTGATCTTCCCACTTTGGGAAGTTGTTTCAAGCCACCTTAGAATTCTTATCTACCTCCTTGGCAAGAATTAGGCTACAGGAAGCCAGGACCAAGACCCTACATCAGGGGGGAGCATGGATGGGTAGTGACCCAATTCTCCACTGTGAGTGGAGGCTCTTCAGTGGGCAAGAATCATTACTGCTGTCCCCATCACCCACCACAGTACTGAGGTACATTGAATAGAAAAAGGTATCTGCAAATAAACTAAATTTTTTATCCTAGGCTCCTCTCTCCCTATCCAACTACATTTTTCCTTAGTAGAATGTAGAGGGTCCAATTTGTTACCAATATACTTTAACTGTTTAGAATTCAATCAGGGATCATAGGATTTAGAGGTGCATGGACATTCAGAGAGCATCTTAGTTCAAGCCCTCCCCTCTCATTTTCCAGGTCAGGAAACAAAAGCATGGAGTTTTGGCCAGAATTTGAACCCGTACTCATCTCTCCAAATTTCATAACTTTCCAGTATCTTAGGTGTCATTCTATTTGCATTCCATTGCTTAATATTAGGTAGAGGGGAGTGGAGGAGGGTAGAAAATGGGGAGGGGGGGTTGTATTAGGGAGCCCATAATTCCATGAGGAAGCTGGCCTACTCTTGTTGAAGCATAAAGCTACAAGTCTCTAACCACAGTCGCAAAGTAACATGGTTAAGTGTCCTGAGAGGATTGCAGAAAGAAAGCATCCTAGGAGTATACAGGGAAAGATGTAGCCTTTGGCCAGCACCTTTATATCTACCAACCACGCCACCCCTTTTAAAAATTATAAGTCGAATGCAAAAAGGCAGCATGGTCTGCCCTTCAGAATTAAGCCTGTAAGATTCTGACTATGTCTTACAGACAAATATTACAATATTCTAATTTGCATGTTTATGGGGTTGTAACGAACTTGAATAGTCTTTCCTGCTCCTTCCCCTACCCTGCTTTCTTCTCTTTTAGCAATGAATCACTAAGGTATATTGGATGGTTCTTGTCCTTCATTACTAAAGAAGAACAAAACAATGTCACTATGTTGGAGACAAGTTATATAGTATGTCTGATGGACTGATCAGGTGGATACGAGCATGGATGGATACAGGTCTGACACAGTCCATGTGA
Source organism: Macrotis lagotis (assembly GCF_037893015.1). NCBI lineage: Eukaryota > Metazoa > Chordata > Mammalia > Peramelemorphia > Peramelidae > Macrotis > Macrotis lagotis. The sequence goes on from NC_133658.1 coordinate 286,285,552, forward strand.
ACATCTGAGGTGGATTCTCTAAACTTGTGTATCTCACATTTCCTTTGAGTTCCTTCCATTCTGCCTTGCTCACTGAGCACAGCACCCTCTCTGAAGAGGGAGGATCCTGTACCAGTATCTTCCTTGCCTCACAATTATAAAGTTCTTAAGAGAGACCTTAAGGGTGTCATTGTATCGATTTTTTCTGAAACCTCCTCCTTATTGCCCCACCTGGGAGAACACTTGCCCTGTATGAGTTCTCCATAAAATAGCTTTTTTGGCCTGGAATAGTTTATAAAAACATGGAGGTGTTTCTTCTTTTCTTTTGAGAGAGACTTTCCCTCAACCTCAGGAAACAAGTGGATACTCTGGGTTTTTCCCCCTACTCTTTTCTTTTTAATAGGAAGAAAATGGAAGTATAACCTTATGTAATTCCTCCCTTCTCTTCCTTTTAGTCCACCATCCCCTGCCTTTTGAAACTAGAAAAGGTTGCTCCTGACTTCTTTTCCTCTAGGTTCCATACTCCTTCTTCACCTGACTTTGTTGACCAGTAATCAAATGGTTGTCTAGGGTTCAAATCCCAACTACTACTTTCTAATTTACCTATATGACCTTGGGTAATTCATAAAATCATAGATTAAGAGTTGGGGGTGTGGGTATATTATAGATAATCCAGTTCAATCCCCTCATTTTATAGACCAGGAAAAAACTTTGAGAAATAAATGCCTTACTCAACCCCTTGTCCATAGTCACAGAGCTAATAAGAATCAGAGGCAGGCAAGATTTGAACCCAAGTCTTCCTGTCTATAACACTAGCTACTAAGTCCTGCTGCCTCTCAATTACTTCTCCTGTTTTGATTTCTATTTCCTCATGTGTAAAATGAGGGGTTTCGACTTATTGAAGAAAAATATTAATAACCATACTCTGTAACTTAGGCATGAGTCTACCAGAAACATTTTTATTACTAAAACATTTTTCTAAATCCAAGCATATCTAATCTTAAGAGAAAAAGTCCAAATTGACAGCCTCTTCATTCCCAGATCCCCCTGTTCTTCAACCTTTCCTCAAAGACAATTTGAGGTAACTTTGAAAGTAATCTTAAAAAAGGAAAATGTTACAAACTGATAAAAATGATTTTTTATTTACTTTCTACTCTTTCTAAGAAAATAATATTCTTCAGACAGGCTCTGGAGAACTATCTTCCTAAAATTACTTCTTCCTCTTTCCACGCCCCTTACGGGCTTTCTCCCACCCCTCAGCTGTTCCCAGAATATCTCATATAATTCAAAGGACTTCTCTATGATCACTATGACTTCTGGAAAGAGAAAAGAGGGGAATGAACTTTGTTGACTGATTGCCTTCAATTAAGCCAATACCCCAGTCACTTCTGGAAAATAATCTTATCACAATCAGATTCTTTTTGTTCAAAATTCTTTTCCCCTCGTTATCCTTATTCTTGGGACCTTAACCTTTTTCTTGATATTCTATAAATTTTCCTATAGGGAAAAGTCAGAAAAGAGTTTTAGATTAGAAAAATTTTCAAAATTTTTTTATTGAACTAAAAAAGAAGTTTTTAATATGCTTTCAGAGACTAGAGTTTCCAGCTCTGGGTCCTGATGACCCCTGTGGGTTTGGAGCCAGTTCAAGCCAGTTCTATCAACTTAAATTTTCAGTGTGTGAACATTTACACCTTGGAAATCAGAAATCAGGGCCACAAATCAGGGCTTGATTTATTGCTTTGTTGATTGTCTTGACTTAAGAAAGTGACAATTGTTGTTGAGTCATTTCAGTAGTGTCTGATTCTTCATGACCCTATTTGGGGTTTTCTTGGCAAAGATATTTAAGTGGCTTGTCATTTCCTTCTCCAACTCATTTTACAGATGAGGAAACCAAGTTAAACAGAATTAAATGACTTGTGGAGGGTCACATAGCTAGTAAATGTCTGAGATCAGATTTGAACTCAAAAAATCTTCCTGACTCCAGACCCTGCTCTCTAACTACTGTGCTACCCAGTTGCTAAAAAAGTGATAGAGAAAAATGTTAATAATACACATAAAGCTTAAAAATGTGTGGTGGATATGAATTTGTTTTTCTTTCAGAAGAGTCAATTGTTAAACATTTACCAGCACTCCACTGGTTTGAACAGTCAGGGAAGGCTCCAAGGGGCAAGGTGGACCTTAGGTAAGACTGAAACTGGTGACTACAAGGAAGGAAGGCTTCCCAGGTAGTTCTTGTGTACCTCTTGTTTGTATGTAGTTGTTTGCATGTTGTCCCTCCCCTTTAGACTGTGACTTCCTTAAACTGATTTCTGCCCCTTTCCCTTTCTTTATATTTCCAGTTATAAATATAGTAGTAAGCATTCAATATGTGGAAATCACTTTATAAATGCTTGTGGTGGAAAGCAATAAATATATAGATAAAGTGATCATATTAAGATTTTCCCTAGTCTGAGGGACTTGGAATGAAAGTGTGACAGTATTTAATCTGATCTTTCCCGTGTTATTTAGGTAATCTGAGTCTCTCTGTCTTCCTCCATTCCCAGTATCTGCCAGGTTTGAAGAAGATTCCTGCTCTCAACGACTAGCTCCTAGCTTTTCAGTTTCCCATGTCTTCTCTGAAGAGAGCACTGAGAGTGGTAGCTTTCCACCCTCACCCATGGAGACCTCAGCTCCGGCTCCTGAGTACTTCCAAAGGCCCCACCACTGAAAAGAGTGTGCCCTACCAGCGGACCCTGAAGGAAGACCAGAACTCTGTAGCCCCGGGGCCTACCCGGCCCCTCCCCAAGTCAGCTGATGTAGTGGTCGTGGGTGGAGGCAGCCTGGGTTGTCAAACCCTGTACCATCTGGCCAAGCTGGGCCTGACCAACATTGTACTGTTGGAGAGAGATAAACTCACTTCAGGAACCACCTGGCACACTGCAGGTGAGTATAATTTGGGAAATAGTAAAGCCTTTAGGGGTAGGAGCAGTGAGAACAACCATGGGTAGAGAGAGAGTTCTCTCCTTGAGAGTATCTCAGTGCCAGTTAGAATGCATCTGAAGAAGTATGGCTGGGGCGGCTAGGTGGCGTAATGGATAAAGCACCGGCCCTGGAGTCAGGACCTGGGTTCAAATGCAGTCTCAGACACTTAATAATTACCTAGCTGTGTGGCCTTGGGCAAGCCACTTAACCTCGTTTGCCTTGCAAAAAAAAAAAAGTATGGCTGGGGCCAGGTTGTTTTTCATCTTGGATGCCACATTTTAAGACATGCATTCACAAGTTAGACAGTTGCCAGCTTAATATAAATCTATGCAGTGATCAGTAGAAGGAACTGGAGAAGGCTAGAGGGCCACAGGACTTTATTTTATATATATATATATATATATAATCTGCTTAACTCTGTTGGACATAAGATCGTGCATATAAAATTGGAAGGGACTCCTGAAGTCTTTGTTTTCCATATTTTCTTATATACTTCATATTTTATCATTTTCATTTGCTACTTTTGAGTTATTTTCAGTTATGGCTGAGTCATCATGACCCCACTTGGGATTTTCTTGACAAAAATATTGGGGTAGTTTAACACTTTCTTCTCCGGATCATTTTACTAGGATCACACAGCTAGCATCTGAGGCCACATTTGAACTCACAAAGAGGAGTATTCCTGACTCTAAACCATACACTCTATTCACTCTGCCACCTAGCTCCCATAATTTTCGTAGCACCATGTTCCATTACATTAATATACCATAATTTAGTCAGTCATTCCCCATTTTCTGGATATATACATTGCTTTTAGTTTATTGTTATTATTAACAAAGTGGTTATAAATATTTTTGGACAGAAGTCTTTTTGCTTTTTATGATGACTGTCCTAGATATGGAGATGAGGGTTGCTTGACAGATAAGGTAATTAAGACTTAACTGGGATTAGATTACTTCAGCAGTAGGAAATTTCAGGGATTGCTATCCAAGTTCAATATTATGGAGAACTTTCTAAGTGCCACTCGACTGGAAAGAGGGCTCTTACAATGCTTCCATCTTGGATTTACATGTAGCCCTTGTACTCACCCCATTCTCAAAAAGAATCCATGTCATGAGAGTAAATTAGAGAAGGGAAGACATTCCTATTTTATGAGAAGACAAAGTAAGGTCTGAAAAAAGTTAAGTAAGGTAGCCTACCCAAGTAGATACTAGATCTAGATAGTAGATAAATATCCTACATCTATCCCATATCTTCTTTCTCCTCCTTCCCTTTTCCACATTTGTCCTTTCAGGGCTGCTATAAAAAGGAGGGGGAGGTTGGTCTAGATGACATCTGAGAACCTGTGTATCTGTGTAAGCTTCCATCAGTCAACATTTACAGATGAATTTGTCAACAGTCTAATTTATTTAATCTTTTCTTTAACATCTATCTGATCTGTCCCTTTCTTTCAGTCCAATATTGTATCTAATCTGGATTGTTCTAACAGCCTTTTAGCTTTTTTTTTCTACTTTTAATACCCCTCAGTTCATACTCTGATAGATTAATTTTCCTAATCCTATTATTCCAGTTTGAAAATTCTGACTAATCATGAGTGCTCCTCCAAGCTCTGCTTGGGTCCTCTTCTCTCTTTTTTTCTCTATTTTACTCTCCTCTTCTTTCCCTTTTTCCTCTCCTTTCTATTATATCATGTCATATCATATAATTTTATTCCTTATTATTTCTCTTGGTGACCTCAACTTGTTTGGATTCAATTTTCATCTCTATCCTTATGATTCTCAGATCTATTTGTCTAGCCCTAACTACTTTCCTGACCTCCAATCTCCCTTCTTCCAGTTGCTAACATAAAAAGGCCAAGGTCTCCCATTGTATCCAGGGTCATCTCCAGTTCCCCGATCCATATCTGGCCACTGGACCCAGATGACTCCAGAGGAGAAAGCGAGGCTGGTGACTTTGTACAGCTCTCCCTCACTTAAATTCAAGTCATGTCATGGCCTCTTTGAGAATGAAGGGTAAACAACAATTGTATATCTCAAATCCATTGATAAACTAAACTCATCATTTCCAAATCTGAACTCATTATTCTCTTCTCCCATACTCTCCTTTTCGCAGGCTTTCATGTTGCCATCAAGGATACTACCATCCTCCCAGGCACCTAGGTTTGAAGTTTAGGTGTCATTGTCAATTCCACCTCTCCCATCCAGGTTGCCAAGTCTTGTCAATTCTACTTTGGAAAACGTTTTTTATTTTGTTTCGATTTGTGCTTTTTGAATCTACTTATTTATTTAGTATTTTATTTTTCCCAGTTACATGTAAAAACAATTTTTAGCATTTATTTTTAAATTTTTGAGTTCCAAATTCTCTCCCTTTCTCATTCCCCACCTCACTCCCCCCATTGAGAAGGCAAGCAGTTTGATACAGATGATATATATGGAGTCATGCAAAACATTTCCATAATAGTTATGTTGTAAAAGAAATCATAGACCCCCTCTAAAAAACCTTCAAGAAAAATAAAGTTTAAAAAAGTATAATTCAATTTGTATTCAGACACCATCAGTTTTTTCCTCTGGGAATAGACAACATTTTTCAACATAAGTCCTTATTAATTTATGAGTTTGACTAGTGATACTGGCCCTACTGGTTCTTGCACACAACTACTCATCTTATCAGTATTTTCACCAGCTATCTTCATACTTGTAACTCCCTCCCTTTTCAATTCTGCTCATTGGTTTCCCTGCCTTCAAATTTCAGCCAAAAATTCTACCTCCCCCTGAGAAGTCTTAGCTAATCCCCTTTAATTAGTACCTCTCTCTGTAGACTATCTCCAATTTATCTGGCATATGTCCTATTTGTACATAACTGTTTGCATATTGAAAACAGTCTTTCTTTTGCCTTTCTTTAGATGCACAGGGTTTAGTACAGTGCCTGGGACATAATGAACACTTAATCAATACTTGTTGACTTGACTGAATCCCTAGCTATGTCTTATGTATCTCTGAAATCCATATATTTATCATCTCTCATGATATATAATAATATTCCAATAAATTTATGTAACATATTTTGTTTAGTCATTCTTTAACAAAACTACCTTTGTTTCTACTTTTTCTGCCATCACAAAAAATGCTTCTGTGACTATTTTGGTATGTATGCATAGAACCTTTCTGTCTTTTTAAAAAATTGTTATTTATTTTAAGGCAATGGGGTTAAGTGACTTGCCCAAGGCCAGTTAGACAATTATTAAGTGTCTGAGGATAGATTTGAACTCAGGTCCTCCTGACTTCAGGGCCAGTTCTCTATCCATTGAGCCACCTAGCTGCCCCTCTTTCTTTCTTTAAACTCCTTGGAGCATAGGTCTAGAAATGGAATCTCTGAATCAAAAGATAAGGAAATTCTAGTTGCATTTTTCATATAATTCTAAATTATTTCCCAGTATAGTTGCTTCAATTCATAGTCCTACCAACAGTATATTGGTGTATCTATCTTTTCACCACCATCTTTTGTCATCTGTATTAATTTTCTAGGTATGAGATGAAGCATCAGAGTCATTTTAATTTGAATTTCTATTTTGGTGGCTTGTAGTAGTCACATTTAGTTGTTATTAGTTTGTAATATTGTTGAGGACTTTGTTCATATCCTTTAATTACTTGTGTATTAAGAAATAGCTCTTAGCATTATATATTTGTGTTAATTTCCTAAATATCAAGGATGTCAAGCTTCTATCAAAGATACTTTATGCAAAGATGTTTTTAAATTCAACAGTTTTTTTCCCTACTTCTGGCTGCACTGATTTTGCTCATGCAAAAGCATTTTAGCTTCAGATAATTTTATTTCTTTTTTTTTCAATAATATCTTTTAGTTTTTGGTTAAGAAGTTGGAGTGGAACTATTATATTGTTCCAGGTGATAGGTGAAGAGGGCCTGAACGGGGGTTGTGGCTGTATCAGTACATGAAAAGTACATATAAAGTGATGTTGTGAAGGTAGAAATGGCAAGGTTTGGCAATAGATTGGATATGTGTGATGCATGAAAAGTGTCAAGAACAACAGTGAGATTTTGAACATAGGTAACTGAGAAGATAGTTTAATAGGGAAGGGAATAGGAAGAGGTGATATTATAGGAAAGGAATGAGCAATAGGGGAGATAATGAACTCTACTTGGGGCATTGTATCTGAGGTGCCTATGGGACAGATCAGTTTGAGATCACTAAAAGGCAGTTGATGATGTTTGAAGAGTCTCTCTATCCCCCAGGTTAGGGCTGGTTGAGCAGGACTGGGAATCATCTGCATAGAGATGATTACTGAACCCATGAGAACTGATGAGATCTCCAAATGAGAGGAAAAAAAAGAAGAGGGTCCATGACAGAACCATAGAGTACAACCAGGTAGTGTGGATTTACATGGATGAATTAGGAAAAAACCATGAGAGGGCAATGTCAAGAAAAGTGGAGAGAGGAAAGTATCCAAGAGGAAAAAGTAATCAACAGTATCATATGCTGCAGAGAAAAAGAAAGATGATTTGGGCTTTGGTAGTTAAGAGATCTATAATATTGAAGAATGTGCTTTAAGCTGAATGTCATGGCAAGAATACACCAGAAGTTTAGAAGAGATTGAAAGGAGAGGAAGTAGACAAATTTTTCAAGAATTTTGGCCATGAAGAGGAGGCAAAATAGTAGATAGGGAGAGATTGAAGGAGAGAGAGAAACAGAAAGAGGAAGAAGAAGAAAGAAGAAAAAAGAGGAGGAGGAAGAGGAGGAGGAAGATGAAGAGGAAGATAGTGAGGGTAGAGGATAGTGTATAGTAGACTTTGTTCACCAAAGGGTCAAGCTAGGGAGGGAAGGAGAGTGGTGAAGTAAGCACAGGGGTTATGACCTCAGAAAGAACTGAGGGATGGAAGAAATGAAAATGAAGGTGAGAGTGAAGAATAGGGTTGGACAAATTCAAAGATTATGATCAGATAAAGGAATGTCAGAGATTGTGAAGAAGGAAATGAAACACTTACAGGTGCTGGCAAGGGAAAGGATATGGAGCTTCTGCCAGTCAATCTATTCTCCTTCAGCAGCCAAAATGATTTTCATATTTCCTAGAGAACCAAAATAGAAAATCCTCTGGCACTCAAAACCCTTTATAATCTGCCCCCAACTCTCAATCTTTTCAGTCTTTTTACCCCTGACTCCCTAAGGCAGACTTTTTGATCCAGTGGCTTCTTAGTTGTTCCATGAATAAGACATTTCACCTTGCAGCACCAGGCATCTCCATGTCTGTGATGCTCTCTCTTCATCTCCACTTTTCTGCCTATTCTGGCTTCTTTCAAGTCCCACATTCCACAGGAAGCTTTTCTCAACCCTTCTCAATCCTAATGTCCTTTCTCTGTAGTCTCCTATTTATCCTGTATATAGTGTTTTGTGCATACTTGTTTGCTTGTTTTCTCCACCATTAGATTGTGAACCCCTTTAGATTATGAGCTCCTTGAGGGCAGGGACAGTCTTTTGTCTGTTTTTGTATTCTAATGAATATATAGTATATAGTAGTTTGTGTGTGTATATATGTGTGTGTGTGTATGTATGTATGCATATATAACACACACATGTTGAAATTCACTAACATGAAGGAAGGAAATGGGGGGAAATTAAAATTTTGCACCAGACACTGAAGAAGATAGCTGAGTGTCCTTGGGTATTGACAGATAATATCTCCAAGCATTGAATTTGCATTGCAGCAAGGAAGAGCAGTATAAATAGACTCTGGAAGGGGCATGCACAGCCAGGAAGATTCTAAATCCTCCGCTATGACCAACAAGTCAGGGGGGTAGGAGAGAAAGTATAACCAGTACTGGAAATGAGGGAAACAGTGTCATCACAAGGGAGCTGCATTTCACTGAGGACCAGAAGACACAACAAGAAAGGAAAAGGTTTAATATCAATTAATTAACAATCATTTATTAAGTGTTACTGGGTTCCTGATCCTGGGGACTCAAATAGAGGCAAAGACAATACTTGTCCTCAGGGAGCTTACTTTCTGATGGGGCAGTTGCAAATGATATGCATGAACAAGAAATATATAGGATAAATTGAAAGTAATTCCAGAGAGAAAGCATTTTAGTTAAGAAAGTTCAGGAAAGGTTTCTTGTAGAGGGTGGGATTTTAACTGAGACCTGAAAGAAGCCAGGGAAGTCTGGAAGTGGAAAGGATGAGGAAGAGGATGGAAGACAGTGATAATATGAGAAAGATGAAAGAAAATTGATTTATTTTGGAATGAACATTTTAGCAGGCACAATGAAAGGGGCAAAGATATGGAGTAGAACATTTCAGAGAATGGTAAGGTAGAGTAGAAGAAGATACTTATGACAAAGCAATAAATTGAGTTTAGGGAATTAGCAGTCAGGGTTCAAAATCTTTGGAATGTAAATAGTATAGGTAGTAGGAATGTGTTGAGGATTGATCAATGAATCCAGGCAGAATATTAGTGACTGTAGAGAGGTCAATTGAGGGAGATTTTTCAAAATCCTCCCTCCAGATTCAACCTCCTAGCAGGTGGTGCTGTGGTATCATTTGAGACATCAAGAACCCTACCTCTCATCTGGCAGGAGCAGGAGGAAGTATGGGATTCCAGTCAGGAGAGAGCAGGAAGAGAAGGGGGGAGGAGATAGAAAAAGTCTAGTCTTCAGTGTGTGGCCTTGTATTTGAAGTGATCTTAAGGTAGGTGGGCTTCTGTTATCTCCAGAAAAAAAAGATACTTGATTAACTTATATGAAAGTATGGGACTTAGGCGACAGAACATTAGTTCAATATTTGCTACTTGATAGAGTGGATAGAGTGCTTTTACTGAAGTTAGGAAGGTTCATCTTGTTGCTGATTATTAAAGATTTAAAGATAGAAGACAGAAGATTTAAGGCCACTGAAAAGGTGAAAGAATTTGAGCCTTCTGGGATGTTAAAATTGATCAGGATTTTATTATGAAATATAACAAAGTAAACAGAACAAAAGATTTTCCTCCTGAAGGGTTAACAAGCACTTTAGGATGCCTTGAATAACAAAAGGCTAGGAGAGGTTGTTTGGAGAACAGAGACAGAGGGAGAGGGATAGGTAAAGAGAGAGATAAGGAACAGTCCAGAGGAGTTTGACTGGGCCAGATGGGCAGACCAGCCCTAAGTGGTGGTCCAACTCCAGTTTTATAGCCTTGTCCTTTATCTGGGCACTGAAGGCAAAAGAGGAAATCCCTCCCCACCTTATGTGACAGAAACCATGTAAACTTGAAGGCTGGGGGTTGGGAATAAGGAGACAGGATACAAATTTTACATTAAACAATGAAACAATAGGAGTCATTTTATATCTCAAGAGCAAAGAACTTTCCACACCCTTAATAAGCTCCCCAGATTTTAACAGCAGTAAAAGATTACAGATTTTGTTTCTGCTACATTCATAATTCTCATCAGTCTTAACTGTTGACCCTGAACAAGTCACTTAACCTTGTTTTTCCTCAGTCCCTCATCTATAACATTAGCTAGAGAAGAAAATGTTAAACCACTCAAAAATCTTTGCCAAGAAAACTCCAGAGGGATCATGAAGATCAGATATGACTGAAAAATGGTACAAGAATAAAAACTTCTCTTCTCCAATTCCTTAAGAATCCCTTAAATGTTTAGCCCCTTTCATCCTTTTTTTGTACTCAGATAATTTAGGTGGTGAATAGAATGCAGGGCCTAGAGTCAGAAAAGCTCATTTCCCTCAGTTCAAATCTAGCCTCAGAGAGACATGATTGAAATGATTATCAATATCACTCTTTGTTCTTTCTTTTACACTAAATCTAGTTTGTTTGTTAAACAACAACCTATACATATTAGAGTATTGCTTAAATTATTTAGTGTTTTCTTAATTATAGGACTTATTTGCCTTTCCTCTGTTTCTCTTGTTTGGAATGTTTGTTGCCCAAATGCAATATCCATCTTTATTTTTTGTCTTTTCTTTTTGTTTTGTTTTGTTTTGTTTTATTTTGATTGAGGGATGGGATTGGGGCAAGACTGACTCAGATAGCTTTTTTGTTCAAGGTTCATCTTTTTGCCTTGATGATTAGGTTAATTTTTACCAGATAGGTTACATGGGTTGCAACTTGAATTCTATCTCTATATGTCTCATCTTCAGGATCAGTCATTTTGGCCAACATATAATTCATGTGTTCTTTCAAAATTACTATCTTTTGTCTTTCTTCTGTCAAATTTTTTTCCACTTACATATTTTGAGTATAAATTTTCCCCTAAGAGAGAATGTGGTATAATGAATAGAAATGTCTTCAGAGTTTGGAAGAGATAGGTTCAAATCCTACTATAAGGCACATACCAGCTGTGACTGGTATGACTCTGAGACACTGAGTTGCAGAAAGAGATCTACATTGATGAAGTTTTTCACCCACATGTCCCTATACTGATGAAATCACAGGTTTGGTTGAAAAAGAAAGAAAGAAAAAGAAAAAACCATGATTGTCCTTTTCAGAGCATTTACTTTCTTTGAATAGATTTTGTTGTTCTGTATCTAAAATATTTGCTCTGTTGTCTCATTAATTCTGATATGAGTCCTCACATTTCTGCCCTAATTTCTACTCTAATGCTTTCTTTTTAAGTTTTATTTCTCTTTTGATCCATTCTGGAGTTTCTTGCTCTTGTTCTGTGATCTCTCAGGAGTTCTCAGGATTCTATTTCATTGGGATTTCGGGGCTAATTTTCTTTCATATTTTATTACTTGTTTAATGAATTAAGGTTTTTAAAAATTTACACATTTTTCCTTCAGTCTTTTTTAAATAGCAGAGTTGGTATATTTACTTAGGAGTTAGGATTTTATCAGTCTTTCATCTTAAGCTTCTTGTTTTTCAGCCTTTTTCTGGAAGAGCCAATAGCTTGCTTCTTTGGGCTCTTTTCCTTCCTCTGTTGATTATAATCCCATAGCTTCAGGGGTCATTGTAGGCAGACCCATGTGAAGGACATGACCTATCAATATGCTATAAACCTTTATCCCTTTCTGGTTGAAATTATGACTGGAGGATCATAAGGACCTGCATCCTCAGCCTACTCAGTATTTCTTGCCAACTGTTTCATTTTAAAGATGAGGAAACTAAGACCTAGGGGTGGGAAATGATTTGTCTAAGATGACACATTCTTACAAAACTGATTCTTTATTTCTTGACTGAGACTAGTTTATCTCCCCTTTTCCTAAGAAGGCAAGACTTTCTTTGAATAGCTCAAATCATTTAAGCAGTTACTCTCAGAAAGAAATTTTTTTTTCTTTCTGTAAGCATTTGAATTATGTCCACTATACAGGAATTGTTTGACATCTTTCATTTTGCAAATGGGGATGATTATGGCCCAGAGAGGTGAAATGGATTGTTGTAGGGGATTAAAACGCAAGTCTCTCTTGCTTCCTCAAGGGATTTACACACTGCCTCTACAATTGTAGCACTGGAAAAGAAAACAGGTTATCATAATTGGAGCTTCAAGGACAATCTTGGGCAAGAATGAATAAAGAATATAACTTGTAGGTTCACTATAGGCTATATCCCTCATTAGTTTAAATTGTAGCTAGAGCTAATAAGGACCTGAGTCTTAACCTATACTTATTGTATCTCTTCCTATCAGGTCTCCTGTGGCAACTTCGACCTAGTGATGTGGAGGTGGAACTCTTGGCTCATACACGGCAAGTGGTGAGCCATGACCTTGAGGAGGAGACAGGACTGCATACTGGCTGGATCCAAAATGGGGGACTCTTCATCGCCTCCAACCGCCAGCGATTGGATGAGTACAAACGACTTATGTCGGTAGGTATAGATGGTGTCAGGGCTAAGCTAGGGATACAGGCTTCATGTCTTTCACACTTATCAAGTACTTTCTCCCTCTCCTTTGCTCCCCCCCACCCTTGCTTTTTTTCTCTCTCTCCCTCCTTCCCTTTCTCCTTCTCTCCTTTCTCTGACTCTCTCCCTCTTCCTGTCTCCCTTCTCTCTCTCTCTCTCTCTCTCTCTCTCTCTCTCTCTCTCTCTATGTCTCTCTCATACACATACATACATACACAGAATTAAAGAACCCTATAAGACTAAATATATTAAAATTAAGTAACACTTGTCTAAGTTTGATATTCTTAAATTCTTTATTTCTGATCAAAAATTAGTTTCTGAACCTCTGATAGCTATAAAAAATTGTTGTTTCAATGTGTAAAAATGTCAGTCTGCTATGTAAGGCCTATCCCCAGCATCTAAAGTGTTGACTTCATCTGTGCCAATACTACCTTGAAGGCTGTGATGGCACCAATAAATTCCTTTACCTGAATCAACAAACCACAAGATAAGAGATATGTTGGATAGGGATAGGGGAAATCCTAAGACTATTTGCAAACATTCCTTTTTAGTGTAAGTGGGACTCTTATCAATAACAATTTGAAGCAACTATTATAAGTTATCAGATGATAATATTGTAGAATTATGACGTATATGTTAAATCTCATTGGTTACCTGACTCAGTTTTATGGTTCTTTGTCCTCTATATAAAATGCCCCCAGAATTTTGTATCAGTGTTGGCATTTGTAAGGATGTCATCCACCCATGGATTATAAAACTAACTTTGTTGTTTCATTTTTAGCCTAAGAAAATTATGGTTAACACACTGTAAGGCATTCAAAGAAGCAAGAGACTGCTGTGGGTGGGAGCAAAGGGAGAAAGTTCTGAAGGGAATGAGATTTAGGTCAGTCTTTAAAGGAAAGGTAGTATTTGGAGACATATGGGGAAGGTGGGAGTTGAATTCCACCCTTCAAAAGAAGCATGAAAAAAAGGGAAGAGCTGGAGAATGAAACTGGAACATTCTTGGGAGGTAAGATCTGCAGGGCTAGATTAGAATTCATTTTAGGGGCTAAAAAGAGGGGTCAGAGGTCTGATTTGAGGAGAATCAGAAGAATCTTTCTCTTTTTATCTTACCCTTAGCTTGGCAAAGCCTATGGGATAGAGTCCCATGTCTTGACACCAGCAGAAACCAAAGCACTATATCCACTGATGAATGTGGAGGATCTCTATGGCACCCTCTATGTCCCCCATGATGGCACTATGGACCCTGCAGGCACTTGTACCACTCTCACCAGGGCAGCCACTGCCCGAGGAGCCCAGGTATGAAAGTCACTTCAAACCCTGGATGCTCTCCTTCCTCAGGACCTTAGGGACTTCTCCCCACCCAGAAAAGAGCACTACATTCTGAGGCAGGAGAACTAGGTTGCATTTCTGCTTTACTTGATGACACTGGGCAAGTTGTGTAAGTTTTCTGTGCCATATTTCCCTAATCATGAAAATGGGTGACCATGTTTTCCTTCTGGGACAACCAGAGGAATTGGCAACATTGGCAGGAGGACCTTGCTGATTTCAGAGCCAGGTAGATGGCACCCTGGATAATGGGGTGGCTTTGAAGTCAGGAGCCACAGTGATTTGATTTTGAAGGTAGAGTCAAATAGCTCCATTTGAATCCCAATGGATTTTAATTGAAGTCTGGTTTTCCAGAGCGATATTCCAAAAAAAATCTTAAATGAAAACTACAGAAGACAAAAAGAATTGTCCCAATTAAAAACCCAACAATGGTAGAAAAAATAAATGGAGAAGAAAAATATAGCCCCACTGAACCCCAAGGCATATAAACAATCAAACTCTATATTCCTTTAAACAAAGCACCCGAATGTAAGGATATGATTCCCCACTGGACCCAAATCACTCAGACTCTTACTGATTGGTCAGATGAAGCCTCACTTGCTCATTGTTTTGATTTTGATGGCTCAGAGTGAGTGTGAATAGCAATTATTTCTGTTCTGGCCAAAATCTCTGAGGGTCTTCCCCTCCCAAATCAATTCTTTTGTAAATATAAAGTAGACCATCTTTTACCTCAGTTCTTACCTAGCCTTTGATTATTGAATGGTTATTGCCTCACACAACCTGAGACCTGGGAAAAACCTTAGCTTAAGGTTGTCTCCCACTGCATCCTGGGCCATCCTCAGTTGTCCTGACCTATTCCTTGACATTGGATTCAGATGATAGAATGGAGGATAGAATGAGGCTCAATTCCTTGCCCAGCTCTGTCTCATTTAAATCCAGTTCACTTGCCAGCAAGACATGATCCTCTCTATGATTTCTCTGTCATCACATTCAACTGAGATCAATGTATCACATGGAACCAATGTAAAGACTAAGAGAATGCCTTCTGTGGGGGGTGGGGGGGAGGGAAGCAAGAATGGGGGAAAAATTGTAAAACTCAAATAAAATCTTTCTTAAAAAAAAGACATGATCCTCCTGATATCAAAGATCATTTTTGATAACAAAGGGTGAACAATAAGAAAAAGAAGAAGGGAAAAAAGTCAGGAAGATCTGTGTTTCAATCTTACCTCAGACTTACTAGTTAAGAGACCCTTGTCAAATCATTTATCCTCTCCAAATCTTTATTTCCTCATCTAAAGAAATGTGATAATAATAACACTTACCTCACAGGTGGTGTGATAGTGAATAATACCTTAAAGTATCATTTTTATAAATGCTAATTATTTGCTATTTTTATTAATAATTATTGTTATTTAGAAGCAAGGAACTGAGTTGTAGGTCCAGCATTTTCCTGCCCATCTCACCATGGAGTCAAGTTCCACCTCATCCCCAGGCAAATGAAGGTCACTTTAAGCAAACTCAATAAATGAACATCTAGATGTTTATATAATAGATAAATCAAAATGTGAATTTTTATTTTTTATGAAATGAAAGGTTCACCTTTATATTTTTCTTGAATGCAAATAAAAAGGCTTTAATTCACAAAATTTGCTATTTATATAAATTAGATAAGAGTCACAGAGATTATGTAAAATAAGATATACCGGCAATCTGGCATTTGGCCTAAGTGTCCTGAATCCAAGGATGGAAATTTGGTTTGTTTCAGTCAACTGTATTTTTTGAATACTAGGTCATTGAGAACTGCCCTGTGACTGGCATTCAGGTACGAACAGATGACTTCGGTGTACGACGGGTGGCAGCAGTAGATACTGACTATGGCTCCATCCAGACTCCCTGTGTAGTCAACTGTGCAGGTGGGAAAGCACAAATATCCATACAGCTCTGTACTAGCCTTTCTTTGGGGTCCCTCCCTGGAATAGGATGAGGAGACAGGGAGAATAAAAAGGTCTCCCTCCCCCACCCTACTCCATAATTCCATATGCTTTGCCATGGTGGGTACACTCCCATGGATTTAGGTAATCCCCAGATCTTTTCTTAATCTGGTATAAATGAAAGATTAATTGCTTTGAAGCCAGGAGCCCACCTTCAATATATTACCTGTGAGAACTTGGGAAAAATCACAAAATTTCTTGAAAAAAAATGTTATTGATGCTTTAAAAAAAACATTGATATCATTTCCTGTGTCATACAATAGCAAAGATTTATAATTAAAAAGTAAAGGGATGCATTTATCATATCTGATAGCATGGTCCTTATTCAACTCCCATAGACTATACTTCTCTATGGAGAAGAGGGAGATACACTTCATCTATTAAACTTCTGCAGTCAAGATTGGTTAGTGCACTGGTCTGGGTTCTTAGGTCTTTTAGAATTATTTTCCATCACATTATTGTGGTCACTGTATTAGATATTCCCTAGGTTAATCTCTTGTTTACTTCCCTCTGTATCAGTTCATACAAATCTTTTGAGTTACTCAAAAAGTTACTCTTGAATTTATCTTTTTGTGTTAGGTCTTAATTTTCTCATCTGTAAAATGAAGCATCATAGTATCATAGATTTTAAGATGTAAGGGTCTTTCAGGGATCCCTTATATGATAGTTAAAGAAACTGAAACAAGACTTGCCTAAGGTCATAAATATAGTAAATGGATGAGTAGGACTCTGTGTTGGATACTCTTTCCATTGCTCATGGATTAGATGATATCTACTGTTGCTTCCAGATCTGATTCTATGTTTCTTTTATCTCCTACTCTCTGCCTGAAGCCAAGTTGATAATGTTCTCTAATGGGTTTATATTTTACTACCAGGTGTATGGGCGAGTACATTGGGGAAGATGGCAGGAGTGAAGGTGCCACTTGTGGCCATGCATCATGCCTATGTTGTCACTGAGCGCATTGAAGGAATCCAGGTGAGTGGGGAAAGCTTGAAATTGTGGATATTGGCTTCAGAGTCATGAGCACGCACATTCAAATTCTTCCTCAGACTTCTCTCAGCTTCTTCATTCAAAATAATAGCACCTACTTCCCAGGGCTGTGAGGATCAACTTAGATAATATATTCAAAGTGTTTTGCAAATCTCAAAGTACCATATAAATGTAAACTAGTGATCCAGATAATGACAAAAAGCAAGATAATCTGAAATGTCTTTTTTACCTTCAGAAAATATATCACCTCTTTTTCAAAAATGTGCAAAGGATAACTTTCTTTTTCTTAGAGAAAATTCTAAATATATGGCTTATTGTGGAACTCATGAAAGTCATACTGATATGGATTAGGACACTGTAGTAAACCATCATCCACAAGGGAGATAAGCTAGCAAATGAATTTAAGCTAAGAGAAATCATGCTCATTTCTGAAAATAAAAACAGAAAAATGAAACTATCCCTGTCCACAAAGAGTTTACCTTCTGGTAGGGAGGGAGAGACTATACAAGACTGCGGATGTGTTAAAAAAAAAATATTGGTGGAAGGAGATGGAGGAGAGTACTCACAGTTCATGTGACCAAGAACAGTTTCATTTCCATTCATTCACATGGGGAATGACTAAAACCTTAGCCAAGTGGCTGTAAATTGACTAGGTTCTTGAGATCATTTTAGGAATGCCACTGTGTCTGCCTTCCAGAGAGCATGGAAACAGGCTGGAAGAGATTTTTTAAGAGAACAGGCAAATTCTGTGCAGAGAGTGGGACTGGAGAAGACTAGACCCTGGAGTATTAAGGGAATTCCATTACCCTACATTTCCTGATGTCTGCTCCTAGATTTAACCAGGCTCAGGCACCTGGGTCTTCCAGGTCAACAGCAACTGCAGGACTTGGCCTTTTCAGGAAACATGCTGGGGAGCACAGTGCCTTCTTTCAATTAGCCACCAGAGGTCTCTCTTAGGCCACTTTTGCCCCCTTATTATCCTGAAACACTTCAAGATGAAACAGGACAAAACTTTAAAACCTATTATGAGGAGGAGACATCTAGGACCAGTGGAAGGACATCAAAAGGAGGGCAGTTATCAACTCAATATAAGGATAGTTTTCATTGTATCTTTTTATGTTTTCCATTGATAATTTATTTCCTGTAAGCCTGCAGAATTATCTTTAGGAAGGGGGTGACTGTATTTTTATTGTTTGACATTTAGAATTGTTGTTGTTTAGGTTTCTACTCTTCTCTGCTAAGAAATGAGTTGACTGTCTTGTTAAAGTGGTGATTCTAGTGATAGCATGACCATTTATTTAGGATTATCCTGAGGGTATTCATGTTTTGGGTAGAGGTTAGACAAAGTTGAGGTTCCTTCCTACTCTTGAGTATCTGTGGGGGTTTTTTTAATTGAAATAGTCATTAAATTTTTTTAATTCACTTATCTCAGGTTGAAATTCAACCCTCTTATCTGAGCTAGCAATTTTTTATTTTCTTTTTACAATTAAATGTTAAGATAGTTTTCAAAATTTAAATTTTACTCTCTCCTACCTTTCCCAAACCCTTCCCCAAGATAGCAAGTTATACTGATATAGGTAATACTTAAACAGTCATGATATACATATTTCTATATTGGTTGTGCTGTGAAAGAAGAATCAGAACAAAAGGGAAAAACCTTAAGAAAAAACAAAAAAAATTTAAAAAGCGAAAATAGTATGCTTTGGTCTACATTCAGGCTCTGTAGTCTTTCTCTGGATGTTTATAGCATTTTCCATTATGAATCTTTTGGAGTTATATTGAATTAACGTATTGCTAAGAATTACATTTCTAATGTAAGAGCTAAGTTGATAAAAACACAATGTTGTTGTTATTGTGTACAATGTTCTAGTTCTGCTCATTTCACTCCATTTGTGATTTTTTTTGTCTTGGGGTTCTGGGGTAGAGCAAAGGGACCACTGGAATTCCAAATGCAGAAAAAGGACCACCACATTCTTGGATTTGCCTTTGAGTCTGAGGCAAGACTTCCTTAACCTGTAAATATATCTGTGGGGCCTTCTTAATCTTTCTTTGGTGAAAGGGAATAGAGAGATAAATTGCATGGCAGAGATTAAACCAGTAATTAAGGCTAGGCCGGTTTTCCTATCCATGGAGGTACCAAGGGTAAAATGACCAGACATTCTAATTTCAGTGAGAAAGTCTTTCTGTTCTCTGAATCAATCAGACTATGTGGAATGCATCCAGTTCAGGTGCCATTTTAGGAAGGACATCTACAAACTGGAGCATGTCTAGGGGAGGCTGGCAAGGTTGCTGAGGATACTATAGACCAGGTCTTAGGAGGGAAGGGGAAAAGGAATAAAGAAAGGAAGAAAGGAAGGAAGGAAGGAAGAGGGAAGGAGGGAAAGAAGGAAACAAACATTATTGATTGCCTAGTCTGTATCAAACAAAAATCAGTTGAAGGAATTGGGGACAATAAATCTGAAGAACAGAAGAATAAAGTGGTACGGAAGAGGAAGGTATTAACAAGTATTTAGATTGCTACCATATGAGAAAAATCAGATTTGTTCTTAGTCCAAGGAGGAAAGTACTAGAATGATTTGAGATGGAAGAGGTCTATTTATTTTTTAAGGTTTGTTGATATATATTTCTTTCTTTGTTGTCTCCCCATTAGACAGTAAGCTTCTTTAGGTCAGGACTAACTTTTGCCTCTTTTTGTATCCCCAGTGTTTAGCACTATAGTCAATACTTAAATGTGGCTTGTCTGATTGAAAGGTCATCTAGGTTAGCTCCATCATTTTATAGAGCTATCGGTGGAAGTTCCAGAGAGGCAAAGGGGAAAAAAGCCCCACTAAGGACAAAGCAAAAAAAGATCTCCCTCTTTGTCTTTGAGATATTGGAATAGAGACACTGGATGACTTCTTTGCCCCTTCTCCAAGATGTTCTAGAAGAGATTCCAACAGAGGTGCTGCTTGGACTAAATGATCTCTAAGGTTCCCTCTATAAAATGCTGTGATTTTGTTCCTTGTACCTGCATATGTTAGAGGCTGGTCACCTATCCCTCTCCTTTCTTTAAAGTATCCTGTGTGATTTTACAAATTCCCAATTTGTCTACAAATCAACTGTGGTGCTTAATAAGGTGTTGAGGCTATAAGGGGATAACCCAGGAATAGTTTATTGGTCAACAATTATTTATTACAAGCTGGTAACTACAGTAAGTAATAGAAAGATAGAAAGAAAAATCAAAACCACCCTGAGCCTGTAGATGCTTCCATTTTAATGGGAGAGAACATTAAATAACATGTGGATTTAGGGTGTGTTTAAAATTGAAATCCTGGGTTGGAATTCCCTGGTGTCCTTCCTCTAAGGTCATAGCCTTAGGACTTAGCTTAGAGCTAGGGAAAAAATTAAGAAGCAGCTAGGTGGGTCATTAGAGTACTAAACTTGGATTCAAAAAGATCTGAGCTCAAATCCAACTTCAGACGATTACTAAATGTGTGCCTGAATGAATCACTTAATCTCAGTTTTCTGAAATATAAAATTGAGGATAATAAGAGCACTTTTCTCTCAGGGTTGTTGTGATATCAAATGACATAATATTTGTAAAGTGCTTTGTAAACTTTAAAGTCCTCTATAATGCTAGGGATGGTTGTTGGGAAGTAGCTATTGATTTCCCATCCTCACTTGACCCTTTGCTGTTGGTGTGACTACAGGAATGAAAGGTGTCCAGGACTTTCCAGAGGTTCCATTTACCAAAACAAATAGAATCCTATTTTATTATAGGATATGGTGCTTACTTACTATTATTCAGGGGGAAGTTGCCCAATCTCCCCATGCCAGGCTGTCTAATGGGAAAAGCCCTCTAGGCCTCATCTGAGGCTGTTTATTGGCAGGCTGCCCTGGCAGGTGGTAGGCACAGCCCATTGTATACCCTGTCTGCTCCCCATCTGGACCTCCCAGAATCCAGAAGAACCTGGGGGCAACAGGGCTGGTGAGAAAGGCTATTAGAATTTAGCCAGCTACCTCTTGTTTATCTCTCACTTTTTCTCCATCTGGGTGGGCAGAGTAGTGTTGAGGCTTAAAAAAGCCCAATTCTACATCTCAAGTAATAGAAATCCAGCCCACCCACTTCCTAAAATTAACTCAATGGGACTTGTGGAAATAAACCATGGAAGGAACACACAAAAAAGATATAAGGGATACAAGTGCCATTTGGCTCTATCAATCAATCTAATTGCTCATCTGTTCCTGAGAAGTAAAGAAGTATGATGTAGACAATTGATAATCCCTAACTAGAATATGGGTTTGGGCTGAGTAGCTACACTGGTTGTGAGCCTTTTGTATTTTAGAGGGCAAAGGAAGCAAGAGGCTTTCTCAAATCCACCAGCAAATAGCCTTTTTGAATAGCACCATTCCTCCTGAGAAAACTAGACAATACACACTGGAACTGGTAGCATTCCTTTGGTATCAAGGATTAGACTCATGAATCTGTCAAAGTTCTAAGGACTTCCTTTGATAGGAGGTCAGGAGGAGAGCATTATAAATATTATATTGATTTTTAGCATGTGCTAATAGACCTAATAATATGGTAGACACTGGTAGATAGCAAGACTAGAGAAGTCATTCATTGTCACTCATTCTCAGGAAACTTGCAGTTTTAGGAGTATGTGATCATTCAAGTTCCTTTCAGCTCTAATATTTTATGGTTCCAAACACTGGCTATGAAAAAATATATATAAAATATTGTTCCTGCCCTCAAGGAACTCTCTGTCTAGTTGGAAAGTGTGGACATGGTCACATAAAAATGAATGAACCTATTTTGTGCAAAGCACAGGACATACAAATAAAGCAGTCTCTCCTCTCAAAGAGCTCATATTCAAAAGAAACAACATTTATTGAAAGATAGTAATACTTCTTCTTTCATGTCATTTCCATTAACAAAATTATAACTTTTTTTCTAATTCGACAATCCCAAGGCTTTTGGGGGCAAGAACTTTCCTTTCTGAGTCATCCATAGATGTGGCTTTAGTAATTGCAGGAGCAGTTCCCAGGTTACAGTTTCACAGACTACTTCCCAGGATGATGGCTGAGGGCCCTGGCTTATAAGCATCGCTATTCCCAAGGTCCTTGGGTACAGTGTCCTAGGCTGAATCCATCAGAGTCTGAGGGGAGATGGTGGTTAAGAGGTGGTGGTAGCGGTTTGACTTATTTGGTTCATGCTGCCCCCCACCCCAAGCTGCTTTGCCTGGGCTGACTTACACACCCTGTGTATGTGATTACAAGGCAGTGAGTGTGAAGGAATGAAGCATACAAAGTCAGAGGAGCTAGAGATAGTTGTAGACTGGGAAAGGTTCATGGAGGACATAGTATTTGAAGAATGAGTAGCATTTTTGATGGGCAAGACAGAAGGGGCAGAACATTCCATTCTCTGGGGTAAGGGTTGAATTATGCAGAAAATAGGAAGACATATCAAGGAAGAACCTCCCAGAGTGGGAAGATAATCAGGGATCCAGAGGCAATGTTGGTCCAGTGCCCAGCCTAGTGTGGTCACTGAACTTGATGGCTGATTAAGGCAGAAGGAATGCCAATCAAAAAACAGCCTTTTTTGTCTTGGATGACAAACTGAGGTGGGGGGGGAGCCAGGGAGGCTCAGAGGTGCAGCCTTGGTTGAAACAGAAACAAGTTCTGGTTCAGTGAGTTCAATTTGATAAACATTTATTAAATGCCAATTACTTTTGATTCAAAGTACCTCATACATTGCATACAAGAATAAAAATAAAAGTCCCTGTCCTCAGGGAGCTTACACTCACTTGGGTCAGGGGAAGGACATATAACATGTAAGTATATTTTAAATATATTCAAAGTATTTTTCATAGGGATAGAATATTACCTGCAGAACCAATCAATTAACCAATGAGCATTTATTAAGAACTTGCTATGTACCTAAGGCATTGGGCTAACTCCTGGGGATTCAAAAACAAAAGTGAAAGGGTCCTTTGACCTCAAGGGATTGATATTCTGTCGGGGAAACACCACACAATGCATTTAAGCATGAACAAAATATATCTGCCAGGGTAGGGTTAATTGACCTATTCAATCACCTCACTCCCACTCAAAGTAAATGATAAGTGACTGCTGAATCAATCTCAATTATAGGTTTTGGACCAAGTTGGAAAAATCCTTGGAACTGGAATGACACAGCCCATTAGTCATGTTTGGGCCTAGGAAACTTGATCGTGCTGCAATCTTTAATCAATTGAGCAGGGTATCATTTGGGGCAAACATGGTAGATCGGTAAAACCCTTGAGGAGGTTATAATAGGCAGGGTATAGTTTCTTTGTTGGGCTCTTGTCTATTCTGTCCTTCTGCCCCAGTGTACATTCTGCTGCCAACTGAAGGCATGGGACAAGGCTAAGACAGACACTTCTGAGAAGATGTGAAGTCCAAAGTCTTTTGGACCTTGTTGCAGCTCATAAGGCCTCGGGGAAGGTGAGGAAGTAGATGAAGGCCAAGGCTAAGTCATGGCTTCTCCTTCCCTCTCAGGCAGTTCTCTTCAGAACAGTGTGTTTGCTCCAGTCTGGCTATTTCCTCCCTTTTTGACATATTTGATAATTTACAGTTGACTCCTAGGTCTTGATCAAATTTCCACCCTATTTCCAAAGACTTGGTCTAAAGTCTATGATTGAGATTGCTTGATTGGGCATCTAATGACTTATTTTAAGGAGGGCAAGGTGAGTTGATTGGGTAAATCAATTAACCCTTGATATGTGTGTGTGTACATATATATATATATATATGTATATGCATGCATATATATATATACACACAACTTGCCTTGCAATTATTTTATATATACATATTTATTTTTTTATTAAATATTATATATATATATATATTATATAAAGGAAATGCAAGGCAAGGTTTCTGGAGAAGTCACTAGCAGCTAGGGAATGAAAAAGTTTCATGTAAAAATAAATAAGGATTCTAAGAGGAGGACTATGTCAGTTTAAAGGGATAGAATTATTGAGGTCAGGGATCCAGAAAGACCTCATGCTAAGAAGGAAAGTAAGAATGTATTAAATATGAATAACTGAAAGAGAGAGAAACAAAGAGAGAGGAAGGGGAGGGAGTGGGAGAGAGAGAGACAGAGAGACAGAGAGACAGAGACAGACACCATGTACATATCACTTCCTTTCCTCTTTTCTTCCAGGAGTATAAACATATTCCTATGCCTTTTGTTCCCTCTTTCTTTCTTTCTTTTTGTAGAACATGCCCAATGTTCGGGATCACGATGCCTCTGTCTATCTCCGTCTCCAAGGGGATGCCCTCTCTGTGGGAGGTTATGAGTCCAACCCAATCTTCTGGGAAGAGGTGAGTGCTACCCTGGTGACAATGATCTTAGGAGGAAAAGAGAGACTTCATCCTGACCGCCTTCTTAGCAAGACTGAGAATTACTGAGGATTAACCATCATTTTGCTTTGAACTCCTGACTCCAAATCAGCATGCTGACTCTCCAGCTATGGGGGGGATGGGCTACACCAAGCCATACACATTCTTGACTAATCTCCTTTCTAAGAAAAGTCACACATTTGTGAGATGGTCAGAGTTAAAGATCACAATCTCTGTATAGGGATTGAAAAAGTTGCATGAGATGGTCAAACCTATTACCTAAACCTGATTAGTGGAATAGGATGGATTTGTGATTTCCTTGGTCTAGAGAACTCTCCGGTGAGCAAAAGCTCTCTCCTGATGCAGCTTGGCCTGCTATTTATACTCAGTGTTACCTTAACAAGGTTAAGGGACTTGTGTGGGATTATAGCTAGTAAGTCTCAGAAGTGGGACTTGAAACCAAGTGTTCCTCCCTCCTAGATCAGTTTTCTGTCTATTCTTCATATCTCTAAATACTGAAGTAACCCAACCTAAAACATGAGATAGAGGAGATTTAAAGGAAGGAATCTGGGCTGAGATCTGGTAGCCACTGACTTTTAACCCCTTTCTGTAAAGAGTTGTGATGGTGACTTGTCTTTTAGCCTTAACCTTCCCTCTTCTTGTGACTGAAATGTACCTGTTTCTGCAGGTATCTGATAAGTTTGCTTTTGGACTTTTTGACCTGGACTGGGATGTGTTTACCCAGCACATCAAAGGTGCCATCAACCGAGTCCCAGTACTGGAGAAAACTGGTATTAAATCTACTGTCTGTGGCCCTGGTAAGTGATCTTGATCAAAGCAAGTGGCCACTCTGTGCCTCAGTTTCCTCATCTGTAAAGTGAATTTTTTAAAAATCATAGTAAAACCCTCCCTTGCCTGAATCCCAGGATTATTATGATGGTGAAATGAAATAAAAGATCTACAATTACATTTTCAAAATAAAGTTGATTATACATGAGAGAGGATTAGGATTATTCTTCTCCCAGAAGGGACAGAAATTGTTTCTGTCTGGGGTCTGCATCCATATGGAGGAAGCAGAAGAGATTCAAGAGAGCAACAAGAACAGTTCTGAAAACAGGTGTTTTTTCCCTCAAGTATTCCTGTGCCCTGATTCACCTCCTTCCTCTGGCCTCTGGGGAGAACTGAAGGAGATGGAAACAGACGTGGGATGTAAACAGAATGAGCTCAGCTCCTAAAATACTCCCACCTTGAATTTATATATAGCACCCTTTCTCTCCTTCTGTCCCTTCCCCCCCTCACTTCCCTGCCCCCCAGCATTCATGTGGATTGCATCACTGAGGTAGGTGAGAGTGGGGGGATATTTTCCTTTTACAAGGAAAGAAACTGAGGCTAAGGGTAGTGATTCCCCCAAATGAGTAACACCCTTGTCCCAGCTGTGTTAACACTAGTACAGCGGCTATGTAAATGGAGGGAAGCTGGGTCTGCCTCAAGGGTCTTAGAACAAAGACATTTCAGAGATCATTTAGTTTAGACCCTTCCATTTTGTATAGAAGGAAAATTATGTTCAAGGAGACAAATGACTTGTTCACATAGGTAGTAATAAAAGTTGGACTTGAACTAAAATCCTCTGATTCTGAATCTCATACTTTTTTTTTTTCTAAACAAGGCAATGGGGTTAAGTGACCTGCCCAAGGTCACACAGGTAATTATTATCTAAGGTCAAATTTGAACTCAGGTCCTCCTGACTCTAGTGCTCTCTCCACTGCACTACCTAGTGTCTTCCCTGAATCCCATACTTTTAACACCATATCTTGAGGCATTAAAAGCTATAGTTTGTAATAAAAAAAGCAATTTACAAATATATTATTGGATACTTACAGGTATTCTGGGAAGAAGGTCCTCTTTTTAATCCTTATTTTTCATTAAGCGTAAGCAAAGCAGGTAGAGATTAAATGATTTCCTTTGGGTCACACTGCTAGTAAGGGTCTAGATGAACCCAGGGTTTCCATCACATCATCTAGTTACCTCTTCCTGTGGTCCTTCCTTTCCCCCTCTGTTGGGTGTGTTAGGTCCTCTTTCTCCACCTTCATCTTTCCTTTCCACTTTGATGATTTCATTTGCTAATACCAGTAACTCTGAGAGTTGTTATTTATCCCCATTTTCAAAAGGGTAAACAAAGATCCATAGAGAAACTTACTAGAGGTTATATCCTCTTACCCCATCAGGACTAGACCCCCCAGGTCTCTTGTTTCAGTCTGGGGCTTATTTTCTCAATGCTTCTTCCTTTGCCACGGACTGGACAGTCTAGATTGGCGGCCCTAGCTACAAGTCAGGAGACTAAATAGATACCAAAGCTCCAGGCTGTTTTTCAGCTTTAATCCATTAGGCTAATAAAGAAGTATTTATCTGAAATTCAGGACACACTTCCCCAGTAGACAGATTAAGAGAAATACACACGTGAAATACCAGCTTAAACTTGTGGTATGTCAGGGAAAAAATGACTAATTTAGCCCCGCAACCTCCCCAGGTTTGTGTGGGATTGGGAGTGAAAAAAAATAAATGTTTAAAATAATACTTTATGTGGAATGAATAGCTCACAACTTTTTAAAACATTTAATTAGGTGGGAGCTTCACCTTGCATCTTAGAACCCTGTTTTAAGGGGATTGGGAATAGTATGACAACAGGAAAGGAAATTTTATTTCTGATTTTTCAACTATGGTTGATGATCTCTTTTGGAAATAATTGTTTCTCCATGCCAGGAAAGATATTTGACAAATATCCAGATGATAATAGGGAAACTGGGTTCCTTTAGAGGAGCATGTTTGTTGGAGATACAAATTTCACAATCCTTATGATTCTAGGATTGTAGAACACAGACCTGGCAGGGACCATAGAATATGATCCATTCAACTCCAGAACTCAGAGCTGAAAGAAAACAGTGAAATAAAGAACATGGAATTTGAAGGGACAGTCTCTCTGAAAAAGACTTGTGATTTTTTGTGGACAGCAAGCTTATTATGAATCAATGGTTTAATATGGCAGCCAAAAACTGCTAATGCAATCTGAAGCTGAATTGTATGGTCTCCAGGAATAAGGTATAATAATAATCTGTTCTGCTCAGAGGACTCCTGCAGTTGTAGAGACCACATTGGAAGAAGAGATTGATAAGCTGGTGAGCAAGTAGAGTGGGGAAACTTGGGTGGTGAAGGAACTCAAGTTCTAGTCATTTGAGAATCAGCTAAGAAAATTGGGCTAGAAGACTTAGGTTTTTTTTAAAATTTTTATTCATTTTAAGGTAATAGGGTTAAGTGACTTGCCCAAGATCACACAGCTAGGCAATAATTAAGCATCTGAGGTCAGATTTGAACTCATGTCTTCCTGACTCCAGGGCTGGTGCTCTTATCCACTGCACCACCTAGCTGTCCTAAGATAGATGTTTTTAAGTATTCAAATGATTGCTATGTGGAAAATGGATTTGTTTAGCAGTGTGGTGAAATAGAAAGAGGGCTATATCCAGAATTAGAAAAACTTGAGTTCAAATCCGACCTTTCATTCATGCAATAAACATTTATTAAGTGCCAGACACTATGCTAAGTATTGAGGATACAAAGAGAGGAGCCTGCAGTCTAATAGTGGAGACAATAAGCAAATTTATACAAAGCAAGTTATGTGCAAGATAAATAGGAAATAATTTGAAGAGACAAAAAGCACTGATAGAAAGTGAGAATTTAATTGGGATGTAACAGAAGCCAGGGAGGTTGGTAATCAGAGAGATATCCAGAGAAAATATCCAGAGGTGAGAGGAGGGTCTTGTTAAAGGAACAGTCAAGAGGCCAGTGTCACTGGATTGAAGAGGATGTGTTATGATGTGTGACCTTATAGAAATCATCTAGTTCTTCATGAGGATAATAATAGCACTACCTCACAGTTTGAGGATCAAATGTGATCATGTTTGTAAAACAAAACTTAAAATATTATGTAAATGCTTATTATTATTATCATTATCATTATTATTATTCTGCTTGACCATAAAGGACAGAAATTCCTAAAATTAGAGCTGCTCAAAGAAATGAAATAGGGTACTAGGTGATTCAGTGGCTAGAGTGCTGGACCAAAGTTCATCTTCCTGATTTCAAATCTGCCTTGAACACTTATTAGTTATGTGACTTTGGACGATTCACTTTCACCATGTTTACTACATTTTCCTTGTCTATTATGATGTGCTGGAGAGAGAGAGAAATGATAAACCCCTTTAGTATCTTTGTCATGAAAACCCAAAATGGGGTCTCAAAAAGTCAGACAAGATTGAAACCAATAGCAAGGAAGCAATGGGATGTACTAACTTTTGTGGGGGTGCCAGCAAATACCCCTGAATGTAGGTCCCCAGCAAGGTTGTATGATGACTCATCAAGAATGTTGTATAAAGGATATTTCCTCCCCAAAGAGGTTGGACTACAATGTCTCTGAGTCTCAATGATTCCATGAATATCAGTGTGGAATAGGACCTTAGGGATTATCTAGTCTAATTTCCTTATTTCACAGAAATTTAATGGAGAATCAAGGGATTTTAATTCTGTTTGGTTACAGTGCTGCTGGTTGCTTGGTCTCAGGGTGTATGTTGGTTCACCTTGGAGGAGACTCAGTTCTTTCCTCTCTTACAGAATCCTTTACAGCTGACCATAAGCCCCTGATGGGAGAGGCACCTGAACTCCGGGGATTCTTTCTTGGCTGTGGCTTCAATAGTGCAGGTAAGAGTCTTAGATCCCTGTTATAATAATTCATAAATGATTACAATGCTCCCCTCTTCAACCCCTTTGGGAAACAAGTATTATTGCTCCCATTTTTCATCTCCCCTTTCCAAGCTACCAAAGTGCTATTTTGGGGCTTCAGTCTTTCAAAGTTCATGGGCTATTGTAGGTCCTACCAAGCTAGAAGGCCTTCGGAGGCAGGTAGGTGGAATGTCACTTAATCTCTTCAAGCCTCCATTTCCTCAGCAGTAAAATAAGGAAGTTAGACTAAGTCTCTAAGTTCTTTCCACCTCTAAACCTATGACCCTAGAAATATAGATGGACAGATATTTTTCCTTCATTTCCTTTAACCTATCCCTTTACCCCCCTAATCAATGAAGGCTCCCCAGAGGAGCTGTGGTTTGAAGTTCAGACATCTCCCAACTTGGGAATAGGACACCATATGAGCAGGGGAAGCCATGAAGGTAGTCCAGAGAGGAAGTAGCTGGGATGGATTGCAGAGTACTGAGAAAGATGAGAAGGACAATATAAGCACATTGCTTTCCTTTTGTCCAGGAATGATGCTGGGAGGTGGCTGTGGAAAGGAGCTGGCTCACTGGATCATCCATGGTCGCCCAGAGAAAGACATGTATGGCTATGATATCAGGCAAGTATTCTCCTTCCCTCCTTCCTACTCTTACATTCTGCTGGAATTTAACTAATTCACTTTAACAAATATTTACTGTGTATCTACTGCTCAACTGGGGACTATGACCTCAATGATTGATGATGATGATGATGGCAATGAATATGATGATGACAGTGGTAATGATGACAATGATGTCAATAATTACCTAATGTTAGTTGACAGGGTTCAGAGTATCCTTTTCAGATAAGGAAAATGAGGTCTAGAGAAGAAGTACAATGAAATGTCCAGCTCATTTCACTACAGAATCCCCAGCTCTAACAGTGAAAACCAGATCTGGAGGAGATGACTCTCAAGCTAGGCTTTGAAGGAAAAGAAGTAGTAGAATTCATACATGGGGGATAGTCTACACAAAGCCAAAGAAATAGAAGAGGACAGGACAAGATCAGAGAAGAAGCAGTCCAATTTTACTAGAATTTAGAGTGTGTAAAGGATAATAATGCTAAATTAAAGCTGGGAAAAGTAAGCTGAAGCAGATTTCAAAGAATCTTAAGTGCTGGGATAAGGAGTTTATATGTTATCTTAGAGGGGATAGGATATATGGGTAGAGGTGTTGAGTAGAGAGGTGACAGGGTCAGACAATTAAAAAGATTAGAAGGGAAGCTATTTGAATAGATGGATCAAAGAAGGAATCATCTAGAGGTCAGAATAATAATTAGGAGGCTATTATAATATTCCAGGTCAGATGTGATGCAGGTCTAAGCTAAGATAGTAGTCTGAATAGAGGTACAAACAGTTATAAGAAGTGAGGGCTATTTGATCCATATTAGATAGAGGGGAAATTATTTCCCTTAATATTACTTTGCGGGGGGGGGTGACTAGAGAATCATAGGATTATAAAGTATGACTTTTGGATCACATCTTTTTCTAAGTCCTCAGTATTCTCATCTGTAAAATTGAGGGGCTTGAATTCTGAAGTCCCTCCTGGTTTTGGATTTGTGATCTTATGATTAGAATTGGAAAAGACATTAGAAATTTATCTCATCCAAAGTATTTTATAGGTGAGGAAACTGAGACCCAAGGAAGTGGGGCTCATGGCACCACAAATATAGTAGTAAAGGTCTGTAGGGGAAAACCTGTTGCAAACCAGTGTTCCTCTTCCCTTTTTACCTACAGTTAAAGAAGGAAAGAAATATTTTTTTGAATAATGGTTGTAATTAGGCCTTGTTGGAAGGGATTTGTATTCCCCACTTACTTAGGTCAGGATGCTAACAAGGCTGGTGGGCATTTTGTAAGTCAGTCAGAACCCAGATGTCTGGAACCTGGGGGCACGGGTGCTGAACTTCTCATGGGGTGATACACTAGCTGACTGTGTTTTCTCTCTTGGAAAAGCCAAATCAATTACACTTAATAGTTTTAATGAATTTACGCATTTGGTTTATCTCATTGCCTTCATTATTGCAAACAGCCTCTGTTGGACAAGAGAGATTGAAGTGACGGCTGGGCCACAATAATTAGATTGGCTCATGTTGTTCAATCAGGGCTCTGCCTAATCCCCTAAATTGATAGCAGAGATGACTGATCCAATTGAAGCAGCATCTCTGAAGCAGCAGTCCCTGCTCTATCTTCCTACCCCCTAACCTTCCATCCCTTTCCTAGCTAGACTACTGATGTGATTATCTGCATAATATACATCACCTTTAGGGAGAGGGGCTGCTCCTCACTCCTTCCCCCACAGCCCCAACTTATATGGAAAGATAAAAGTGTCTGGCAGCCTTTCTGCTGCCCCCATCCTACTGCAGCCCCACTAGAAACACAGAATAAAAGAACCTAGAGCACAAGCAGTTACTTGCCAGCAGGGGGCTGTCTGAGGACAGTGACGTCCTGAACTATTAAGAAGTCTGTCTTTTTGGAACATAAGAAACAGTTATGGAGTTAATATGCTGCAGGGTCGTCCTATCCTGCTAACCTAGGTCAAAGAATGTCAGAGGTGGGAAGGATCTTGGAACATAAAAATGCAAATTTGAAGGAGCTGGAATGACAGAGCTAGAAGAACTAATAATAATAATAATAATAATAATAATAATAATAATAATAATAATAATAATAAGCATTCATATAGCTCTTTAAGGTTTCCAAAGTGCCTTATAAATACTATCTCATTTGTCACAACTTTGGGAAATAGGTGTGTCCAGCACTAGACCCTGAATCTGAATGCAGGTTTTCCTGAACTCAGGTCTATTGTTCTATCTATTGAGCCACCAAGCTGACTCAGAACCTAGAGCAATGAATGTCAAGATTAGAAGGATCCTTAGATCAGAGAACATAGAATATCACAGAGATTCTTGGAACATAGGTCTTAGGAACAGAACAGAGAATATCAGCAATGGATTGGCTATTGGAACATGAAATGCCAAAGCTGGAAAGTTCCTTAGAACAAAGAATGCAAAACTTCAGAGCTGGAATGGCCCTTGGAACATGGAATGCCAAAGCTGGAAAGGTCCTTAGAACAAAGAATGCAGAACATCTGGGCTGGAATGGCCCTTGGGACAACCTAACATAGACTGAGCTTAGAGCATAGAAACAGCTGTGAATTCTATAGCTCCCATTTCTATAGTGAGTTAAGGCTCACAAAGCTCTTTTCTCTCAACAAACCTGTGAGGTACATAGAATGCTAGAGCTTGGAAGAAGACTTTGGAGATTATTTAGTGAAACAGGTCATTTACCAGATGGGGAAATCAGTGCAGAGGCCCTGAAGGGGGAGGGGATGACTTGCCCCAGGTCAGACAGTGGGAAAGCTGTGACTAGACACGGTCTGGCTGGGTCACCCTAAACCCCCACCCACACCCCCTCCAAAACACACAGACTCACTGCCAGGACCAATATTGGGCCCAGCAGCTCCACCCAGCCTCTTAGAGAACACCCCCACATCAGGAGTTCTCTATCCTCAAACAGCTCCCTTTCTTTCCTACACTGAAATATTTACATGCCAACGTTTTAAGAGAATAAAATATTTAAACCTGTCTTGTAGCTGCGGGGGAAGCAGCTGCTACTGCTCAAAACTGGTTGTCCTGGTCTGATATTATTGAATTTCAAGAGAGCTGAAAGCAATATAGATTAGGACCCAGATCCCCGAGAGCTCTTCATACAGATCTGTGACCCCAATGGCTCAAAAAGCACTGGGGCAAAGCCATCTTCAGTAGCCCTGGACATTAATATAGCTGCCTTTGTTTCTCAGACCTTGGTCTCCTTTCTCACAATCTGCTAACAACTTCCACCCTCCTTCCCCTAAACCCAAGCTGCTCATACTTATAAGTCTGTAGCACCTTTCATCCCTTGCTTGGGGAGCCCTGAAAACATTAATACCAGCTGCCTGCACTTGGGAGTTTTCATCTGCTAATTATATCTTTTATCTCTTGGTGCTTATTGTCTTTAAAAAAAAATTCTTTTTAAAGAAAGTGGAGCTCTATTCACAGTCTGGTTTTTCATAGCAATAGTGCCTCTCTCAAAAAGCAGATCTCACCATCTCTGCAACAGTAAAACTCACAGATGGTGAGCCTATCCAAAATAGAATATGGGGAGGTCATGGTCATCCAGTTTCTAATGTCTTGTCCAGGCTATTAGAGAAGGGAAAGTGAGTTTCCTAAGATCGTTCAGTTATCTAGAAGCCAGCCCTAGAGAAGAACTATTTCTGTAGTGAATGACATTAGATATTTTTTAGAAGGGTAGATTTTGAGCTGGAAGGAATATAGAGGCCATCTAGTCTAGTTCCCTCATTTTACATATGAGGAAACTGAGGCCCATGGAGGCTAGCAGGTAAGCATCAGAGGTGGGACCTGAAACCAGATCTTTGGACTCTATAATCACTGCTTTTTATACTGTATCCCACTGCTCAATCCAAATCTTTAATTTTACAGATAAGGAAACTGAGGAACAGAGAGGTTGGCTAAGTTGCCTAGGTCAAATAGGGAATAAATAAATTATTAAGGATTCAAACTCAGCTCTTCTCCCTAGGAATCAAGCATTTGAAATCTACCATTACACATTTCTTTGCTTCCCTTCTAGTTTTAGTACCCTGAAAGGGAAATCTGGTCAGGAGGGAACTGCCTATGAGGGAATAGGCCTAGAATGCAGTAGAAGGTCTGTGAAGTAGAAAGAACTTCTAAAACCCTGGAAAAAGAAGTACCAAAGCAGTTAACCAAATGAAATGAAGACTTATCTTGCCCTGTAGTCTTCAAAAAAGAGAGAGAGAGAGAAAGGTCCTCATGGCTTAGGGAAAGGGATATGTTGGAGCAAGTTCATAAAAGTTCTGGGGAGATATTGTTAAATTTTTCAATTGAGCATTTTCACTTCGAAAATCATAAACATTACAAATCTAGCCTTGATTTATTATTTTGCGATTATCTAGACTTAGGAAAGTGTTGAAGAAAAAGTTAATAATGCTAATTAAACTTAAAAATATGTTGTATTTTTTTTTTGGTGTTGTTGAACTACCAGCAAATTCCTGCTTAGGTCACTTGTAGTCTCTTTCAGTGATGTAAAGATATCATATTCCCTACTCCCACCCCAAAACTCAAAATTCAGCAGTAAGAGAGGAGAAGGCAAAGAAATGTCTATCACCCTCTCCCCTTTTCCCCTAGAATCTGCTCTTTCCGATTGTTTTCTTAGGATTTCATGACAGAGGTCCTCATTCTCCACCTCCTCCTGAGTAACTGAGGTCCTTTGTGCTCCTTCCTCAAGCCTCTATAACCTTTTCACACACTCTAGGCTGACCTTTTGGTCTACTGAGCAGAGAGCAAGGTGAGATGCAAAGATCCTGTGATAGGTATCAGGAGATGGAATTTTAATTTTGGCTTTGCCAGTAACAAGACAGGTAGCTAAGAAAAACCCTTTCCCCTCCTTGACCCTCAGTTTTCTCTTCTAAAATTAGTATTAGAATACAAATGCAATGTGAATATGGAAAGAGGGCTAGAAACATGGGTTTGGAAGAACTGGAATCAGATTCCTGTTCAGCCTCTTCCTATGTGTCTGACTCTGGATTAGTCTGTCATTTCTCTATGATTTGGTTGTCTAACTGTAAAACAAGGGATTTGAACTTAGCTAACTACTGGATCCTTTCTAGCTCTAGGTTATATGATTTATGAACACTTGCCTGCCTTACAAGAACAATTGTGACAATCAACCAAAATAGTGGGCATATTTTGGGGAAAAAAATCAGTTTTCATTACTGAAGTATTAGGTATTCTGTCACCTTGAGTCTATATAAGCTCCTTGTGACTAGATCCTGTGCTTTCCCCATTGTGCATAGAACTGATTGAGCATAAAGTGAATGCTCAATAAATACTTGTTGGATTGGACAAGTTCCCTCCCCAAAAATTTTCCTCCTTTTTCTTCCTCATCTATCATGAGCAAAGAAAAATCAGAAGGGAGGAAATGTATATTATTTTCAAAATATAGAACCTGAGGTTTCATCTGTGCAGGGAGAAAATTCCCTCTACCAGTGCAGTACACACACACACACACACACACACACACACACACACACACACACAGGGACCATCTCCTGCTTATGGTCTGAGGAATTTGCCTAGAGCTCTGAGAGGGTAAATGACTTGTCTAGGGTCATCCAATCATTTCTTACCTTTTAGAAGCAAGATTAGCCCAAGTTTATGGTTAGTTCTCTTTCAACTATACCTCACTTCCTTACCCACATTTTTTAGGAAAGCTAAACAACATAGCAACAATACAGCCTATTAAGTTATGTCTTCCCTCTTTCCTCCTCTTCCACCCCCTATCCCACTTCCCATTCCCCTTAGCCCACTAGGAATCAGACTGATTTAGCTTATGATGATCATGAGGGTTGTGGCTTTCAGTTGGAGGAGGCTGATAAAGGAGATGGCTGGGCCTGTTGTGGCTAGAGTTCCTTCCCTCTGCCTTTTGTGCTGAATAGACACATTCCTTCCAGGGGCTCTGTGTATCAGGGATGAAAGCCTGGCAAGCCAATTTAGAATTCTTTTTTATTTTTGTCTCAGTCTGTGGGAGAATTAGGTACTCAATAAGTAAATACAAAGCATGCCAAGTATGTGCAGAATTCTCCCTCTTTTTTGCACATTATGTTGTTTTAGCAATTATATAAGTGTGACTGTTGTACTCCCTAAATTATTCTGTTAAGTTCCCTGAGGGCAGGAACCCTGTCTTCTTGCTTCTCCTACAGTTTCTGGTATTCATTTCTAGACTATCTCATCTTAAGACAGTTACTGACAAGACAGAGCAAACCCAGGAGGGAATGACTAGGATAGGAAGAAGTTAGGGGCCTTGCCATATGAGGATTGGTTGGAAAAAACTGGAGACATTTAGCATTGAGAAGAGAACCCTTGGGGGCTATCTATAAATAGTTGAGAGGATGTCTTTTGGGAGAGATACTAGGCTTGATTTATTTGGATCAGAGGAGGGCAACTCTTGGAGCAATACTGGAAGTTCAAGGTAGGCATGGAAAAATCTTCTCAATGATTAAGACTATCCCAAAGCAGGATAGGTTACCTTGTTCAGGTAGTGAGGCCTGGAAGTCTTCAAGAGAAGGTTGGACAGTCACTTGTCAGGGATGTTAGATGCTATTAGGATTTGGAGAGCCTGGGATTCATTACCTTCCGATCAAGAATTCGGAGTTGAGAACCCAGTATGTGCTCTGTACTTGATAAACTGCATTTAGAGACCTTGAAAATGAGCATCAGGAAAGGACCTTGATTTCCTCTTCAAAAATATATTTCACAGTTCCTACAATGCTTCTAATGAGTGACCAAGAAAGAACTAGAGACCTAGAGAATATCAGAGTTAATAAATTACTTTGTATCTTTGCATGTAGTTGGAAAAAACAAATTAATTTAAAAAAAGAAATTCCTTTAGAGGTCATCTAGTCCAAATGGCACCTGAACAAGAACATAAACCCAACATCAATGGAAGGCTTCATGGCTCTAGACTTGATGTTAGAAAGACCTTGGTTTAAATCTTACCACAGACATTTAATAACTGTGTAACCTTGGTAAGTTAAATCCTCAGCCTCAGTTTCCTTATTTGTAAAATGAGGATCATGATAAAATTCAACAGGCTTGATGAAAGGAACAAATGGGAAACTAAACAGAGATTTTTGTTAGTATTATATAAATATTAACTATTACTAATGTAATTATGTTGCTATATAAATGTTAGCTATCCGATCTTTTTTTTTTTTTGTAGTTTTTGCAAGGCAATGGGGTTAAGTGGCTTGCCCAAGGCCACACAGCTAGGTAATTATTAAGTGTCTGAGACTGGATTTGAACTCAGGTACTCCTGACTCCAGGGCCGGTGCTCTATCCACTGCTCCACCTAGCCACCCCTAGCTATCCAATCTTAACCCAAAGATCTCTAGTGAGTGAAAATTCACTACTTCCCAAGTCTAGTTTATTTTGGTATGGTATTAGTTGTTTGAAGGATTTACCTTATATTCAGATTGGCTTCTTTTCTTACCTGATCCTACTCTAGGGGCCAAGCAAGGTAAGACTAATTCTTTTTGTAGGGGTGAATCTTTTAGCTACCTGAAGACATCTGAATGATTGATTGATTAAATAAATGAAGGAAGCATTTATCAAGTGTTTATTATGTACAAAGGAAAGCATGAGCATACAGATAGAAGAGCAAGACAGTTCCTGCTTTTATGGAGTTCATAATTCTGTTGGGAATAATAATGCATCTGGAAGGTTTCAGCTACAAGTCAGATGGAAAAATCCCATAATCCTTAGGGGGCAGTGCCAAAACAGATGTTAATGCTGATTTTTGTCATTTCCATTGACAAAAATCATAATTTTTATTCTTGAAATATTTAACAAAATTTTCAATGGCAAGAACTTTCCTTTCTGGATCCTCAGGCACTATGTCCATAGCACCTGCTGGAGATGCATTTCCCATAGGGGTGGCTTCCCAGGATGATGACAAAGAACTGGAATCTAAGGGTCTTGTATTCAGAGTTCTGGGCTGTCTTCATCAGAGTCTGAAGGAATGTGGTGGTCCAGGTGAGGGTGGGGGTTTGACTTGTCTGACATCTGTTTGTCTCTCCTCAAAATGCTTGCTACTTTAGCTAGACTGGCTTGCCTGCCCTGTGGGGGAGCAGCTGGTTGGCAGGGAGTCATCTCTCTAGATGACTGCTGTAAGGATTGAGCTGTAAGAATACTGCCATGCCCAGGACTCCTGTGCCCATCTCTCTGTTGGTAGTATTTGGACTATCTTCCTTAAGTGAAATATCCACAGCCTCATCAGTAGCTCTTTCCATGACATGATGACTAGTTCCCTTACCAGCTAGTGGATCTTCTCTGGAAATATTCCAGTTTCTCAATTGCTGTCTTAAAATGTGTAGCTCAAATGATCTGACTAGGGATACTACATTGGGATGATCGCCTCTTTTGTCCTATATACTTCCTCTCTCCATGCAGTCTAAAGCTATGTTAATATTCTTTAAACTACCAGATCATTAGGATTACAAAGTAAATATACATATTATAAAAACATATAGCAAAAATAGATTTTTAAAAAGAATGAGATAAAAATGAAGTAATATTTAATCCTACAGGTTATATGGATCACTGGAGTTTGGGATGTGTGTGTGTGTGTGTGTGTGTGTGTGTATGTGTGTGTGTGTGTGTGTGTGTGTGTGTGTATGTGTGTGACATGAATAGAAGATAACTTTGCCAACTGTGTGAAGGATGAATGCAGAGATTGAAGGTGTGGAGAGGCAGTGACAACTTCAGATGCAGCTGATAGAGACAGAAGTACTGAACTAAGATGATAACTGTGTAAGCAGAGAAAAGGAAATGGATTCACAGATTTTGGTGGTGGCAAAAAATGGCAAAATCAAGCAGCTAATTGAATAGGTTTAGAAATAAAGGAGAGTGAGGAGTTAAAGATGGTACTGCATCTAAGAGGTTGGAAGGATGATGGTGCCCATTAATGGAAGAGAGAAGTTTGGAAGAAAGATAAGTTTCTGAGAGAAAGTTTATATAATGAGATTTTTCAGTGCATATCCCAACTCATCCACATTTGTTCATCCTCTGTGGTTCACTGCATACTGCTGGAAAGAGAAAAGGGAAGAACTCTTATTCACTGATGCCCATCCTCCTGTAACTCCTGATATAGGTACAAGGTGATCCAGGAGACAGAGGCAAGGTGGATTTTCCTAGTGGCACCTGTGCAGTTGTTGATCTGGGTATCCCATAGAGTTCAGACTAAATGGGTTTAAGTTTGGAACTTTCATGTTAGGGGCCAAAGGCAGATTGGAGGAGAGTCAGGATTTGAGGTTAAGTATGATTGGCCCTCATATGGATGGTGGGTTATAATGTATCTTCCCATGTGTGGTTGAACCATACTTCTTGGGGTCATCCACTAAGGAGGTTCATCACTTTGAAGACTCTTGCTTCAGAAACCAAAAGAAAAAGCCATCAATGTGAACTAGATGGTCACAGATGATTTTAAGGAAGAGGTGGATTTGAGCTAGACCTTGAGGCAAGATATAGTCATAGAAAAGGAAGGAAGCCTGCCTAGGGGAGAAGACAAATGTTGAGATTTTGAGCTGGAATGAATTTTAGAGCTCATCTGATCCATCCCTTTCATTTTATAGATGAAGAAAAGAGGTAGACTACCAAGGTCTTGTGATATCAAGGTCACACAGGTAGTAGGGAAGTGATCCCCTTGGGATTAAGTTTGGGGAATCTTACTTAATCATGTCAAGTTCAGATAACAGTGAACAGATCACTTTGCTCAGGGCAGAGATGTCCTAAGGAGAGAACATCCCAGCAAAAGAGTTGCTGAGAGCCTTTCCCTCACATGGTTTATGCCAAGTAATTTGATTTTAGCCCTAGCAACTAGGAGCACATCTGGCTCCAGGCAGATTGGCCTATTGAGAAAACCAGACAGGCAAGCTGTTAGATGGTATTAACAGCTTGGCAGGTACCAGTCCTGTTCTAAATGAGCCCTCAGGAACTGTTCCCACTCCCAGTAAAGACTGGAGGGCCACAGGAGGGGGTCAAACATCCTCACGGTAAGGCTTAGCTGGCCACAAGAAATGGTGGTACTACCTAGGGCCCTGTTAGCTTCCCTGTGTAATAACATGGGATTAGTCTCCAATTAGAGTCAGTCACAGCTGAAGCCCCTCAAATCTCCTGGTAGCAATGATGCCTGCATGCAATTTCAAGAAAACAGCATCTATGAGCCTGAGAGCCATGGAAACCATCGGTTACCCAGGCGATGCTAACCCAAGCCCTGCGGGTAGGGATGAGGAATTTGAATTTTGCAACTGTTCCCTGAGAGTTTAGTTTGATGCTTTAGAATAATAAAAATTTTTTTAAAAAACTGATCTTTGTAGAGATTCAGCATGAAATACTTTAGACAGACCACATTTTTTACCCATGGTAAGTTTAAGAATTATAGAATCTGGAAGGGACCTCAAGGGGTCATCATTCATGCCTATGTAGGGATTCATTTCAGTCAAATGAGGATGGATCTTTAGAGATTCCTGGTATATCCCCAAAAGGCATTCATAGGCATTCATATTTCATTTACCATGACAATGAGGGGGACAGAAACTTTCTTGCCCCATAAAAGAAGGAACTGGGGATATAAGTGTGTGCATGTCTATATGGGCTTTGGCAAGACAACGGGATTAAATGTCTTGCCCAAGGTCACACAGCTAGGTAATTATTAAGTTTCTGAGGCTTCATTTGAACTCAGGTCCTTCTGACTCCAGGGCTGGAGCTCTATCCCACTGCACCCCTCTACCACCTAGCTGACCCCCACCATTTTCAATGAGGAAATGGAAGCCCACTTGCATGTCATAGCATCACCTCCCTGATGTTATGGTCCACTTCAAGAACGAAGGACAAACACCAATAACAACCAGGTCTCAAACCCAGGTCTTCCTGTGCTGTATCTTTTCTACCACATGTCCTCTCTAAAGAAATCTCAGAATAAAAACTCAGTGACTACTTATTTGGTAAATTATGGGATGGACTTCTCTTCAGTACAGGTTTAATTGAATGGCATCTAGGGTCTCTTTGAAGATTCAGTGATATATCACAAAGTCTAACATCCAGGAAACCCTAAACAGGCAAACATATGGCCAAGGATTGTCTTTACAGTGATGCCAGCCATAGAAATAGACAGCTCTCCGTGATCTATTTTCATTTTTCAGTTTGCCCCTTGCTGCTCCTTATTTGTACTTGAAAATATTTTCCCTCTAGTACAGAATTGAGCCCACAGGTGACCCTCAAGAAACTCAGTGATTCTCTGCAAGATCACAAGGCTTAGATGGTGGAACAAATTGTACAGTGGGAATCATGAGACTTGGGTTCTGATGTGCAGTCCAATTTTCAGCAAGGTAGTTGCCCTCTCTGGATTTCAGTTTTATTTTGGTAAAATGGGAAGATTAGAGAAGATAATTCAACCAGGTGGTATAATGAATAAAACAACCCTGGAGCCAGGAAGACCAGAGTTCAAATCCAGTCTCAGATACTTAATAGTTGTATGACCCTGCGCAAATCACTTAACCCTGTTTGGCCTCAATTTCCCCATCTGTAAAATGAGCTGGAGAAGAAATGGAAAACCATTCCAGTATCTTTGCCAAGGAATAGCATCACTAAGAATTGGAAATATCCCAAATGACTGATTAACAACAGCAAGATAGGTGGAAGAAATATTGGGAGTTATCTTCTATAGACATTCTACATTGTATTATCTACTACTTCATGTTCTAAGAGCTAACATTCTAAATACTAAGCCTCAGTTTTCTAAGTCCTTGTTTGAAATTTTCATAGGATCTTAGATTTAAACGAAGGAACCTTAAAAATCAGGCAATGCACCTCCTTCCCAATTTTGCAGATGAGGAAACTGAAGCCCAGAGAGGTTAAGTGATGTGCTTATAGTCACATGCAGATAAG
Organism: Macrotis lagotis; assembly: GCF_037893015.1. Taxonomy (NCBI): domain Eukaryota; kingdom Metazoa; phylum Chordata; class Mammalia; order Peramelemorphia; family Peramelidae; genus Macrotis; species Macrotis lagotis. The sequence goes on from NC_133658.1 coordinate 286,327,334, forward strand.
TTAGTGGCATTGTCAAGTTCTGAACCCAGGTCCTCTGATTCCAAACAGAAAACTCTTTACATTATACCAGGCTGTCCTAACATTCCATTCTATATCAACTGCTTCTATTTCTGTGAGGACATTAAAAAAAGAAATAAAGGTCCATGCATCTCCCTTCTTCACCAATTGCAGATAGTCATTAGTGTTGACTCTACTCTCAGAACTCAATTTGTATCTAAAAAAAATACACCCTGATGTTACATTCCATCTAATGCTGCTCAGTTGAACACAATTGAATGGGAAGGGGAACCAGTTCAGTCCCAAGAGGCTGTAATTCATTGGTTGAAAGAACAGATCATTTTCTCCTTCTCAGCTTTTCCCCCTCATTAGACTGTCTTAGCTTTAGTAATGAACCTTTTTTCTTTGAGGATTTTCTAAGAGATCTTTTCATTAACATTTATATCTGTTCCATTTAACCATTCCATATCAAAGCCACCATCCAGATACTGTCAGTGTTTTCAAGGCCATAAGGGAGAGGTGAGGGAGAAGATGTGTAGTCTGAGGGGAAACTTCTGACATTTGCTGAGAAATACACTGAACAGTAAAATGGTGGAATCTGTGGAGGAGGAAGACTGGGGTCAAATAAGGAAATCATAGATGATAGGGAGAAGCTCAGAGAGGAATAAATAGATCTGTGAGTCTGTTTTCAAGGAAACATCATACTGTGTTCCCAGAATCCAAATCCTGGTCTAGGAATTGAGAACAGTTTGTTTGTTTTTGTTATATTATTTGGTTTTTTTTTGTTATTTTCCCAGTTGAGTGAGCTTGGGCTAGTCATTTAACTTGTCTAGACGTGTTTCCTCATCTGTACCTTTACAAAGTTGTCTTCCTGTTTTGGAGGGTGTTTTTTGTTTTGTTATTGTTTGGTGTTAGCTTTGTTTTGTTTTTATTTTTGGGCTTCCTTATGATTTCATTGTGGTAGTGAAAACCCAGTGTGGAAACTCCCTCCTACCCATGCAGATCACAAGTTCATTTAAACTAAGTACCAGACCCATGGTCACTGGTATGTGTAAGATAAAGGAATTGAATTCAAGTCTTCCTGTCTTTGGGCAGTCAGGTGGTACAGTGGATAAAATGCCAAGCCTGAAGTCAGGAAGACCTTAAGTTCAAATCTAGCCTCAGAAACTTCCTAGCTGTGTGACTGTGGGCAAGTCACTGAACCCTGTTTATCTAAGTTTCCTACTTTGTAACTGCAGCACGAAATGGTGATTACTCCAGTATCTTTACCACAAAAACCCAAATGGGGTCACAAAAAGTAGGACATAACTGAACAACAAAGACTTCCTGACTTTTAAGGTCAGCCCATCATCCCCTCTACCACCCCCCCCCTGACACCCCAGCCTTTCCGACTTATTTAATATTTTTAAAAAATAAGTTTTATTGATTTTTTACATTGTAAGTTTCCCCTTGTACTCTCCCCATCACAAGCTATCCCATATAATAAATAGTATGTTTTAAAGACAAAAACAAATAAAAAGATGAGTAAAAAAATCAGCATATTCTAGCAAAACATCAAAGTAGTATGAAATTATGTGCTTTGCATAACACTTGTGGAACTCTCACCTCTGCAAAGGATATTATAGGTGGGACTGTTGTCTTCTTTTTTCTTTCAAGAATGGTTTTTTAAAAGTGATTAAAGAATAGTAGAAAAGTTAGCTGAACACTACTCTTTCTTGCCTTTTTCCCCCTTCTCCTAGAGAGGCAATATAGTATAATGGAAAGAAAACTGAATATAGAGTCAAAAGACCTGGATTCAGTTCCACAATTTATCAGTAGAGTGACCTTGGAGATGACCTAAATCTGAATTTCCTCATTTATAAAAACAAGCCCCACAGGGTTATGAGAAAATACTTTGGATACTGTATAACATCATCATCATCAACATCATCATTATTCCCCAGGGATTAGGATATTTGCCCCCAATGAAGGTTCTGATTTTGCCTGGTCCTTGCAGGGCCATTCATCCTCACTTGGGTGCTAATGATCACCCTTTCTTCCTGTGACTCAGACGCTTTCACCATTCACTCACTGACAACCATCTTTGGATCCGGGAACGGAGTCATGAATCATATGCCAAGAATTACTCTGTTGTCTTCCCCCATGATGAGCCATTGGCTGGCCGAAATATGAGGAGAGACCCACTGCATGAGGTGAGTCGCCATATTATGTAGCATGAGACTATAGGTTTGGGAATCAATAGGTTTTAGTTCTAATTCAAATTCTGTCTCTAAATAGACATTTGTAATTTGTAAATTTGGGCAAGTCCCTTCCCTTCTCTGAGCTTCAGAGGGATTATTTTTCCTCATCTATAAAATAGTTGAACTAAAGTGCCTTCTAGTCCTGACATTGCTGTGACTAAGATTTTGTGACTGACCAGACTCTTCTGAGCAGGAAGTAGAGAGGCACAGTAGAAAGGGGATCAAATTGGGGGCAGCTAGGTGGCACAGTGGGGGCATCTAGGTGGCACAGATGGGGCAGCTAGGTGGCACAGTGGATAAAGCACCGGCCTTGGAGTCAGGAGTACCTGGGTTCAAATCTGGTCTCAGACACTTAATAATTGCCTAGCTGTGTGGCCTTGGGCAAGCCACTTAACCCCATTTGCCTTGCAAACAAAACAAAACAAAACAAAACAAAACAAAACAAAAAAGAAAGGGGATCAAATTCAGGCAGAGTTCAGATCCTAGCTTTGTTAATACTTTTATGACTTTGGGAAAGTCACTTTGCCTTCATAGTCCTCAGGTTCTTCATCTTAAAATTATAAGGGAAAAGGACATATTGAGTGGTAGCATAGATATCCTTCTGGTGCTAAATATCTGACTATTCACTTCACTATATTTTGGGGGATATAATTTCTGATTCCCATTTTGATTTAGAGTACAAAAGTTGTTCAACTTTGTCATCATCATAAATCTGTAATACATTTATAGATCACCTCATGTCACTCCTTTGCTCAGACATCTTCACTGGCTCCCTAGTGCCTATTGGGTAAAGTTTAAATTCCTTTTCCTAATTGTCAATGTCTTGCACAATTTTAATCACCCTATTTTTCTAGCCTTATATCTCAAAACTGCAGTAGTTTGAAACTTCTTGCTATGGTCAAACTCTACTCCATATCCCCCAAACATGCTGTTATACCTCTTTTCCAAAGTCTGGAACATTTTTCATCCTCCTGTTCATTGGACAACAGCATTCCCTTTGGGGTTTCTCATAACACTTAGTTTCTCTTTTGACCTCCCTACTATGTTTATTTTATAACCAGGCACTATGATATAGTGGAAAGAATGCTGGTTCTAGACTCCCAAGGTCTGATTTCAAGTCCTGCCCCTGCTGCTTACTTGGTAACTATGTGCACATCACCCAACTCCTGGAGAAGGGGATTAGACTTGATGGCCTTTCAGCTCCCTGCCAGCTCTGAATCTGTGCTTCTGTGGTCTCATAATAAAGTATGGTGCTCTTTGTTAGGGGAAAAAGGAATATGTATATATTTATACACACACACACACTCACACACAAAACATTTTCAAAATGAATTTAAGTAAAACAAGTATAATCTTTCTTCTACATGATAACCAAATCTCCATATTTTAAGAAAGTTTTCATGCTTCCCTATGTCTTCTTTTTTCCAAGTCTAGACCCACATTCCCATTCAAATCTCACCTTATGGAATAATCTTGAAATTTTTAATCATCCTTATTATTCATCTTTGGGGCTCAGTCCATTTTGTTATCATCAGAATACAGTGCAAGTAAACTTTAATTCTCAAAAACCCAGCAAAGTATTTATTATCTTTGTAACCTGGGGCATCTTTCCCATTAGGCTTCCTTTCCTTTTTATTTATTTATTTATTGGTTTGTTTTTGGTTTTTGCAAGACAATGGCGTTAAGTAACTTGCCTAAGAATACACAACTAGATAATTATTAAGTGTCTGAAGTCACATTTGAACTCAGGTCCTCCTGACTCCAGGACTAGTACTCTATCCACTGTACCACCTAGCTGCCACCCCCTTTTTAAGGTTCTTGAAATATCCTTCATCTTCTTCTGTATTCCTTCTAGTTCTAGGAATACTGTCTGACATAGAAGGCAATTAATGACTGTTTATTGATTGATTGGTACTGAAGATATAGAGATAAGAAAAAGGGAAACTCAAAGCACTTTCAGGCTACTGGGGAAATAAATGTATTCAATTAAAATTGTAGTATTTTCTGTTAAATAATTTGAATAAACATATTATCTCTCAAAATATGTTTATGGTGAAGTTATCAGCATTTGTTTCTTATCTTGCTGTTAACTGTGAGCTCCACAAATAAACTTTGCATTTCTCCCAATATGGAGAATGGTATTGTCGAAAATAAAAACTTAATAAACAAATGTTTATTGAATGAACAAATGAATATACCCCCCAGGTTAAGATTTCAAGGAGGAGAAGAGGAAGAGTTACATGGATTCTCCCTTTGAAATCAAGGTTTTCACTGTAGGGAATCAATCTGCTTGGGTCAGCTCATTTCTCAGTATTAACCAAGTCTCAGCTTTTCCATATACAAAAGCACAAGCCTACCTAGGTGGGCCTGTCACCAGCAGCAGAGTGTGCCCCTGTAGCCAAGCTTCACTAAGGGATTGCTGCCTCTTAGAATGTCTAATGAATGCAGCTTCATTAGGAGAGTGACAGTTCGCTTTTGAGATTTGAAAGAATAGAACCTGTTCTCTGGGCTATAAATAGAAATTAATTGTTTCAAACATGTTCCACAATAAATGCTACTATTTTACTTAAATGTGACATGGAAAGGGCTGGTTTCTCCCTCCTACCATGGAGAATAATTAATTCACAGTAGCATGGATTTCATAACATTTAAAGATGGAGGGGGAGGGAAACCTCTCTTTCTTTTCCCTCTTTCTTTTTATCTCTTTTGTCTTTCTCTCTTTGTCTCTGCCTTTCCCCTTCTGTTTCCCTCTCTCTCTTTTCCCTCTCTCTGTCTTTTTTCCCTCCTTCTCTCTGAATTCCTTTTTGTTTTTCTGTCTCTCTGTCTCTCTCTCTCTCTCTCTCTCTCTCTCTCTCTCTCTCTGTCTCTTCATTCCTATCTCTGTCTCTTTCTGGATATAGATATGGATAGATGTGTCTTATAGTTTTAGATGTACCTATATAAATACTCAAAGTATAGGTTTTAAAAAGTGAACTTAGAGATCTCAAAGCAAGGAGGTGACTTTGACCTCATAGTTGTCCCTGAAATTCAGTAGGATGAAATTCAGGATGACATTGTAAGAAAATGACTTGGAAGAACATTCTACAAAGAAAGATATATCCCTGTGAAGAAATCCAAGAGCCAGAAGGGGACAATATGGCAAAGGGTCCTAAGGTGAGCATCAATGGAGGATCAATGGTGATAATATCACCATGCCAAACTACCTAGATAGAAAGAGGACAAATTTGGGAAATAGAGCTAAAAATCTGACCTAAAGGAATGGGTATAGTAATGATGGGAGACAACAGTGTCCTCTACCAAAGTTTCTTTTCTGCCAAATACAGATTATCAAATGAGAGGGATTTGTCTTGTTCTTGGTTTTAGAAAGCAGGACCAAGTATAGGAGGGTCCATACAGATTCAATGTGAGGGAATGTATCCTAAAAATTATTTTTTTAGTCATGTCCAACTCTTTGTGACCCCATTTGGAGTTTTCTTGGAAAGATACTGGAGAGGCTTACCATTTTCTTCTCCAGATCATTATATAGATAGGGAAACTGAAGTCAAAGGGGTTAAATGACTTCCCCAGGGTCACACAGATAGTAAATGTCTGAGGTCAAATTTGAACTTCGGTCTTCCTGACTATCCACTAGGCCAGGTGTTTAAAAGTAGAATGAGTTGCCTGAAGAAGTATTAAGTCTCCTTTCACTGGAAACCTGCAAGGAGAGACTGAGTAACCACTTACTAGAGAGAGAATTCCTGGTTAGTGAAAGGTTGGACTAGACAGTCTCTGAGGTCCCTACCTCCTCTGAGTCTCTATGCCTCTGGATGTTAAGTCCCAAACCCTTTATATTACAGATGAGAAACTAAGGCCACAAGAGGTGAAATAACTTGCCCCAAAATGACACAGATAATAAGTTTCAGTTAGAATGCAAAACCAGGTCCTCTGATCCCTAGGTTAGTGCTCTACATCATTCCCACATCTCTTTAACTTACACTTCTTGATTGAATGTGATATGGACTAGGATTCTGCAAGGTGATTTTTGTTTTTGATATACAGCCCTTCTCTTACCACTACCACCCACCCATCCCCATTTTACAGGCTCTTATAGCCCTTTCTTTTGTTCACAAAGTCACAGTGTAGTGACAAGAACATTTGTATTTGGAATTCTGTTTTGAATCTTAGGTCTGCTTCTCATCCACATGTTTGCCCTTGACTTTTTTATCTATAAAATGAGAGGGTTGGACTAGATCAGGGATTCTGAACCTTTTTTGTGAAACAGATTGCATATCCAAATAATATATTTTAAATATTTATTATTAAAGAAATGCTAAATTTGAGTTAGACATTAACAAAAATAAAGATGCAATTTCCCTCCCATTCAAGTCCATGGTTCACCTTAAATCTATTTCTGCATTGGATCATCTTTAAGGTCCCTTCTGGCTCTCACATTCTAATGTTCTAAGACCCCTTCCACCTTTGACATTCCATATTTTAAAACCCTTCCCAGTCTTACATTTTGTATTTTATGATCCCTTCCAAGTCTGATATTCTATTTTCTGAGATCCTTTCCTGTGTCCTGAGGCCTCTCCCAGTTCTGATATTCTGTATTCTGAGACTCCTCTCAGTTCTGAGGTTCTACATTCTAAGGTCCTTCACACAGCTTTGTCATTCTTCATTCTAAGGTCTGGACCAGTCCTAATCTTCTGGAGTTGTGAGCATATGCATCGATTTCTGAACATAAATCTCCAGAAGTGTAGGAAGAGTCTTTGATGTTGTATGTGATATAGTTTATCTCTCAAGGAAACTAAATTTTCTTCCAGAAAAATCACACTGAACATACATGCTCCCAAGATTTGAACTGCCATTAGTGGTAGATGCAGATAGGTACATGAAGACATGGTCATAGTTCCCCAAGAGACCCCATTCACATCAGTCCATGAAGACATTCCTAAAATAGTGATGAAATAAAATCTATTTAAAATCCACTTACCTGATACCTTTCCCAACAGAGTGTCCTATCTCCTATTCTAGAGGTCCTTCAAATAAAATTAAACAGGTTCAAATTTGTCTTTGGCAGCCTCAGTCAGAAAAAGCATTTAACTGGAAGTCAAGAATCTTGGGTTCTAGTCCTAGCATTATCACTAGCTTACTGTGTGACTCTGGCCAGTTATTTCATTTCTTTTTTTATAATTTCTTTAAGTTTTAGAATAAAGCAAGAATTTCCATAATATAGTAGAATAAAAAAGATGATTACATACAAAACCAGAACTATATTATGTACAACTTGCTATTTCTTTTAAATATATAATAAAATTTTCAAGTAGATTTCTTTTTTCTCCTCTTCCTCTCCCTTAAAGTCAGGACCCTAATTCATTATTGGTAGAATTGTGAACTAATGCATCCATTTCACTTCTCTGTACATCAGTTTTCTCTAACAGTAAAGCAAGGGGCTTTACTAAGCCCTCTTCTAATTTTGACTATTTGTGCACCCATACCTGATTAGCTATTAAATGGCCAGAGTTGGAAGATGCTTTGCTCTCATCTGTCTTTTCACCTTTGTGTCTAGGAGCTCCTCCAGCAGGGATGTGTATTCCAGGAAAGGCACGGCTGGGAGAGACCTGGATGGTTTCATCCACAGGGACCAGCTCCCGTAAGTATATCTACAGAGTTTGGCCATTAATTCAGACCAGCTAGAGATAGTCTATAACCCGCTGGCTGCAGTGGTTCCCACCACCTTAGTTTAGTGTGGTAAGAGCCCTTCTGATTCTCTCCCCCAATATATCCCTCATCTGCCTGCTTTATCACCTCTGTGATATTCAAATACCGACTTTGACACTTACCAACTTTGACACTTACTTGAATAAGTAATTTGAATTCCCTATCTTTAAAATAGAGGTAGTAGATCAAATGACTTTAAGAGCTCTTTCACCTTTAATGTATGCTCCTATGATTTTTAAAATGAACCAAGGATTCCCTTCTCTCATCCTTATCTAACACAGGTGTTATGCTGAATTGAGTCAATATTCTAGAACGTATTTTGAAAACTACAGAGGGCTATCCAAATGTCATTCTGCAGTTATTGAAAGGGAGCTGTCAAAATACGTCAAAAATGCAATTTTAATTCAGCTTAATTAAAAGTTGAAGTAACATGGCATAATGCCTTGGAGTCAGGAATACCTAATTTCTTTTTTTTTGGTCTTGTTTTTTCAAAGTGGTGGGGTGAAGTGATTTGCTCAAGGTTACACAGCCAGTAAGAATCAAGAATCTGAAGTCAAATTTGAACTCAGGTCTTCCAGTTGCCAGGGCTGGTGCTCTATTCACTGTACTACCTAGCTGCCCCAGGAAAATCTAATTTCAGATTTCCCTTCTGACACTAATTATGTGGTTTGAAGCAAATCATTTACCATCTAGCTGGACTTTGGGATTCAGAGTTTCAAATAGTCAATAAACATTTATTAATGTTCATATAATGTTTATATTATATAATTATATAATATATTATATAATATATCAATGATTATACAATGATTGCTATGTGCCAAACATTGGTTAAGTCATCCATGGGCTGGTAATCTCTTTTGGTGGTTCCCAGTACTATGGCACAGTAGATAGAGTACCAGACCCTGAATTAAAATTGCTGTTACTCAGGTCATCAATTTCCAGTGATTTTCCTATTTGCTGATCAATGCCCTCAATCCCATCGTTTCTGCCTCATGTACACTTGCATGTTGTTAGTTGAGCAATCAAGGATGAATCTTCATTTAAAAAGATAGAACCCCATATAAAGCACCACTTCTTTCAGCAGAGCTTTTGTTGAACCCCTGGAGTTTTGGGACATCTTTTGTATAAGCAGCAGAGTCTTCAGGGAGTTGCTGCTTCCTCTTCAGTTTACACCTGTGGCACTGTGGCTGAAATTGAGGGTGAGATTACTGAAGGATTTGGCAGCTTTGCCAGTGTGAGAATTAGCTTGGCTCAAACAGGACTGGTAAAATGAGCAAGGGAATTAGCGAAGTATCAACAAGGGACAAAGAGCTTTGTTAGTAGATATCTGAAGTGAAATGGAGACATCAAAGCTTGAATGGAGGCCAAAAAAGAGAAAATACAGAAAGGCCAAGGATTGCTCTGGTAAATGATGAGAATGCATGAGAAACAGACTTATTCTTGTCATATTATTCACCAGGGTCCCTTTCTACTGTTTCTCCACAATACCTCTCTTCTCTTTTCAGATCCTCCCTTATGACTATTATGGGGCATATGAGCACCAGCCCCATGAAGGCTACAAGTATAACAAGCTGCTTGGCAATGAATATACCTTTGATTTCCCTCCTCATCATGATGTTGTAAGTAAAAAGGATTCTGAAATTGTTCAGGCAGAAGCTGGGTTTTCTCAATCTTTTGTTTAAAAAAAATACCAAGGGACAGCTAGGTGGCAGAGTGGATAGAGCACCAGCCCTGGAGTCAGGAGGACCTGAGTTCAAATTCAACCTCAGACACTTAATAATTACCTAACTCTGTGAACTTGGGCGAGTCACTTAACCCCATTGCCTTGCAAAAAGTAAAAAAAAAAAAAACATACCAGATAGGTCTAGTGCCAGGGATGCTGAGGAGGTTGATTCCTGTCAGCAACTACTTTCATATGAGTATTTTTCCAGTACCCAAGCTCCCACTGATTTTTGAATGGTTCTATTTCCCATTTTAAGGAGAAATATACCATTTTTTTCTTTAGCAAATTATCTTCCTTGGCAGAAGGAAATGAATTTCAATATTACCAGGAGTTCCTCTAACAACCTGCTCATAACATGAGACATACTTTTTTTCTGAAAGGGGAATGGAATCATGTTTAACTATAGGCATCTCTGATCAAGTTTGGGGTAGAGGGGAAAATGCTGCACCAGCAGATGGTAGTTTATGTTCTTTGACAAGTCTAGGATATCTAGGTAGCTAGATGCTGCAGTAGCTGGAGTGTTGGACCTGGCATCAGGAAGAACTGAGTTCAAATGTGACTTCAGATACTTACTAGCTGGGTGATCTTGGGCAAGTCATTTAACCCTGTCTGCCTCAGTTCTCCATCTGTAAAATAAACTGAAGAAGGAAATGGCAAACCACTCGTCTCTTTGCCAAGACAACCCCAAATGGGGTCATGGAGAGTAGGACACAACTGACATGACTGAACAACTATAACAAAGGACTAATTTAATCACACCATTTCCCTCATCTCTTATTTTTACAATAAAATTATTTTCATAAGGAGGAATTAAATAGAGGTGGTAGATATTACATCCCCAAAATGAAGAGATGGGTTGCTTAAAGAATGAGGAGGATTCATCTGGGAGTAGAAGGGGGAATTAGTGCTAAGAACAATAAGCAATATGACCAAAGCCACAGAAGTAGAAGGGCACCAAGTTGTGTGTGAGGGTCACTACTTTTCTGCCACAAACTAGCTATATGAATGTATAGACAAACCACCTCCTCTTTCTGGGTCTTAATTTCTCCATCTGTTCCCTTTCCAATTTTAAGAAAATCTCCTCTCCAACTTTAACATCTTACATGATTTTTTTTTAGGTAATTGGGTTTAAAGGACTTGCCCAGGATCACAAAGCTAGTAAACATCAGACTGGATTTGAACTCAAGTCTTCATGACTCCTGATCACTATGCCACCTAGCTGCCCCAACATCTTATATTCTAAGTAACCTATCAGTTCTAAAGTTTCATAGTTATGTGATTCTTCAAGTCATTTCCCTGGGACAACCTTAGTCACTGTGGGCAGAGGGGGCCATAGACCTAAGTGAAGGTGGCTAGAAAAGATTGTTTCTTATCCAGGTATAACAGAGCTCAAGTTGACCAAACATGTTAGAAGCACTGGTTCCTGATAAGACTGGAATTTAGTACCAATATAAGTTTGCTTTGATTCCTTCAATCTCCACTAAGAAGTCTGAAAATTCCTTAAAATGTGAAAAATACTATTGCCTAAGTGACCTGAGACAACTCTGAAGGACTTAAGATGAAGAATACTATCCATCCCCAGAGAAAGAGCTGATAGTATCTGAATACCAATTGAAGCATACTTTTTTAACTTTATTTTTCTTGTGTTTCTTTTTTTGGGGGGAGGGAGAAGTCTATGTTTTCTTTTACAACATAGCTATTATGGCAATGTTTTGCATGAGTACAAATTTACAACCTATATCAATTTGCTTACTTTCTCATTAAGGGTTTGGGGTGGGGCTGGAGGAAGGAAACTCAAAATTTTAAAAACAAAGGTTAAAAATTGTTTTTACATGTAACTGGGGGAAAATAAAATACTAAATTTAAAAAAAATGTTTAAAAGGGAAGAAAAATACTATTGCTTGCCCTCTAGTAATTTGCAAGAATTCGCAATGCTGGGACTGAGAAGCACAAGTGAGATAAGTAGCCTTTTTTGGGTGGGGATGATAAGATTTTACATCTTAAAGCAAAAGGGTTTAAATCAAAGCATGAAGCTTTATAATCCTTCAGTCAGTCAACAAACATTTATGAGATGCTTAATATGGTGCAAGATATTGTGCTGTCCAAAACCACAGTTTCTGTCCTCAAGGAAATCATATTCTAAAGGGGAGACAACATGTTAACAACAATGTGTGTAGAAAATATACTCTCCTGTTTTCTTTTTCTTACCTTCTCAATGCTGGGGAAAGGGTAGGGAGAAGCAAAGAATTTGGAACTGAAAATGATATAAAATTGTATGCAAAATATATACAGAAAAATTCATGGGGTAAATAGTACCTACTACTTACATAGTAGTACATACATATATACCTACTATGTACATAGTACATACATACCTACTATGTATCCCACTACTGTGTTAAAGTACCTACTATGTATCCCACCCTGTACCAAGGAATTTGAATGATACAAAAGGAATAGAGGGTAGTTTCTGTTCTCGGGGTGTTTTCAACTAGTGGGAGAGCTAAGATTCACAAAGAAAAACCAGAAGATAACATGTGGTCTAATGCTAGATTACAAAAGGAAAGATCTATATGAAAGAGACAGTTTTTCTTAAGGAAAGCATCCAGAGGATGCCTCTGAAGGGTAGACAAAATTTGGATGGAAAGAGAGAAATAGGAGGAAAACATTCCAGGTAGAAGGAACAGTTTGGCAAAAAGCCAAGAAATGGAGAAGAAGCCTATTATGTCTGTGGCCTAGAGAAGATTCATCTGACAAGATGGAGGGATGGTGTTTGTTTGGGATACATACACTTGGACAGGTCAGGCAGGGCAAGGTCCTTAGGCAGAGGAGCTCAGACTGATGCTATCAGCAGTAGGGATGCATTGTTAAGTGTCTAATCAGAAGGGTAATGAAATGAAAGCATAGTTTGACGAGAAGTTGTCACTACCTAGGTGACAATCTAATGCATACTTGTTTGGAACTGTAATCACAGTGCTTTCAGCCTCTCTAAATCTGTATTTTTCTGTAAAATGGGCATAGAATACTTCCACTATGCACTTGACAACCATATCTTCAGAAAAGTACTATAGAAATATGAGTTATTATTAATTCTCTTTTGCTTCCTCTCCTTCTCAAGGAACTTTTTGTTTTTTCCCTAGTGTGTTTCTGTTAAAGAAAAGGAATTAAGCATCCTCTCCCACCCTGTTTTTTGTTTTTTTTTGTTTGTTTGTTTTTAGATTCAGAAGGAATGCTTATCCTGCAGAGCTGCAGTGGCTGTGTTTGACATGTCTTACTTTGGGAAATTCTATCTGGTGGGTCCTGAAGCCAAAAAGGCTGCAGATTGGCTCTTCTCAGCTGATGTCCACAAACACCCAGGTAGGGGAGGAATCTCATATAAATGAACTATTCATGATACTCCAAGATTCTTTTTCTCATGGAAACCAAGGATAATCAAAGGAACTTGATGACCCATTTTTAGTTGTTAGAATGAACTTCTGTTCTTAGATTCCCTGACCCCCACCTGCTGTCAGGTCTTTATAGCATCAAATGGTTCAGTTCCAGGACTTTGAGCTAAATTTTTACAAAGGGGACTTCTGGCAGCCCCAGAAATCCTTTGAGAAGCTCTATTCTTCTATGACCTCAAGGTCTACAGAGACTGCTTAGACAGAGCTTATAGGCCTTATCCTAGAGAGGCTGAATGTATAAATACAGAATTAAGTGATTCATGTTCAATTTATATGTTTTTAGTAAGGGGTTATAGAGAAATAAGGAGAGAAGGCATTGAACGTAATGTCTCAACTTTAAAAAAAAAAGTTTTCCTCCCATTTATTATAATCAAATATGGATCAAGTTTTCAGGTTGGGTAGAGTAGAAAGAAGATGGGCTTTTCTTGGTGGCCCTAATCTTGGTTCTGTCTCTGACATACTATACCTTTTAGAAAGTCAGCTTCACTCTCACTCCCTCCCCATCTCACCTCTCCCCTCCACCCTCCCCTCCCTCAATTTCCTTATCTCTTTAGCAATAGGCTTGGATAATTTGAAACTTGAAGGACCTTAAGAGATCACCTAAGTATGGTATTGTGAAGATCGGACTAGAAGGGATCAGATCCCATTCCCTCATTTTAAATTTGAGGAAACTAAAGAATAGAGAAGTCATACAATCCTCCAGCTGTCCCCACCCCACCAAAGTTACAGAAGTAACAAGTTGCAGTACGGGTCTACAAGTTGGTCTACATCATTCCACCTAACTAGTAATCTGACCTATCTTTAAGGACTCCCAAAGTGAGATATTCCATAGTACCCCTTAGGTAATCTTCCTCACATTCAGCATTTTCTCAGTATTGAACAGTTTTTCACTGTTTGCCTAAATCTCATGTGGTGCAAAGAAGAACTAGTTCTAGGTTCAATATAGATGGAAAAATAACCTCTGTGAAATATGAAGCTGACTTGTCACCATCATTAAAAAAGGTGAAAGAAGAAACTAAAACCTAAGTGAATCCAGACCACTCTCAAAAGATGGAAATTGAATAAGATACTTGGGAAAGGAAAAGAGTCCAAGATTCCTATGGAAGAATAATTGGATAAATGGCTCTTCTATTGGTCACACTAGATGAAAGAACTAGAATTATATACTGTATACCTATCACAGGTATCTGTTAGCATGGAGGCATGTGCCTAAATTTCTATGGCTCTCATCTAGGTTCCCTTTCTCTAGAAGGGGATGTCTACTTTTTTCTTAATTGTTTTATTTTATTTTATTTTATTTTTTCTGGTTACATATAAAAACATTTTTAAAACTTTAAGTTCCGAATTCTCTCCCTTCTTCCTATGCCTCCCCCCATTGAAAAAGCAAGTTATTTGATGTAAATAAAAATGTGTAGTCATGCAAAACATTTCCAAAGTGAAACTAAACATAGACTCCTCCCCCTCAAGAAAAACAAAGTTTAAAAAAGTATGTTTCAATGGTATTCAGACATTATCAGTTATCTCTCACTGGGGATAGATAGTATCTTTTATCATAAGTCTTTCAAAGTAGTCTTGGTACTGCTGAGAAAAGCAAAGTCATTCACAACTGATCATCCTATAGTACTGCTGTTATGCAGTACATTTCCCATTATATCTTTTCTTGTAAGTCTCCACATTTTACTGAGAGCATCCTGTTCATCATTTCTTATAGCAGAAGAGCCTTCCATCATTATCACATACCACAATTTGTTCAGCCATTTCTCAACTGATGAGCATATCTTCAATTTTCTATTTCTTACCACTATAAAAGAGTTGCTATACATATCGGATATGTTATACATATAGGATATTTTTCTTTTCCTTTCCATTGTTCACCTCTTCTGGAATACATTCCTAGTAGTGGGATTGCTTGATCAAAGGGAATATGGTTTTCTAGACCTTTGGGCATAGTTCCAAACTGATCTACAGAATGGTTGAATCATTTCACAACTTCTCCAACAGTGCATTAATATCTCATTTTCTTTAAAAAGAAAAATTGTTGCTTTTAGCTATTTTATTCCGTATCCTCTGATCATGATATGTGATTCTTGGCTCAATTACCAATCTCATGAACAATCATTCCCCCAACAGACTATTTCCTCCCTTTCCCAGGCTCCACGGTATACACCTGCATGCTAAATCATCGTGGAGGCACTGAGAGTGACTTGACAGTAAGTCACCTGGCTCAGGATGCTGAGGCCTTGCCACTCACCCCTTCATTTGAAGGTAAGATATAGGGGCAGCTAGGTGGAGCAGTGGATAAAGCACTGACCCTGGAGTCAGGAGTACCTGAGTTTAAATCTGACTCAGACACTTAATAATTACCTTTCTGTGTGGCCTTGGGCAAGCCACTTATAACCCCATTGCCTTGCAAAAAAAAACCTAAGGAAAAAGAAACAAAACAAGAAGGTAAGATATACCCAAATTACATTGCATTAGTGACCTATCCTCGGATGAAGCAACAAAATAGTTCCAAATGTTTAATTTCAAGAGCCTAAGTTTAAATTGGGGACAATGAGGTCTAAAAACTGAAGTCTCCCATGGAGCTGGCTTTGCCTAATTCATCCCTCTGTAATTATATAGTTTAACCTGTAGGTGGGTGACCAGGTGTGACATAATTGGAGGTCTCATCTTGGGGTAAAAGTAGGGTTTGATTAGATTCCCCAACAGGGGCAGTGACTACTCAATGATTATACCTTTGAATGTGCCTGTGGCTTACAGGAGGCCTTGATTGTGGGTTAGTTTTTATAAAAGAAGCCTGTTGAGAACCTGTGGTTAGTTAGTTTAGCTGGCAGAATACGATGTTAATGAATTCACAATCTTTCATCCCAGGTCCCTTTACACTAATTGTGTAACATCGAATAAATTAATTCTCTTCTCTGAATCTCACTCTTTAGTCTTCCTATGCTCTAAATCTATGATTTTGTGTCTCTATTCATTTTTATCTCCCCACCACACCCTGTTATTATTCTCCCATTCCCCACTTCCTCAACTCAAAGTCAATGAATTTTTTTCATTCTGCTCCCTGGCTACAAATGGCAGCTCCCATTCTGGTTGCTATTATATAAATACTTGACCTTTCAAGGAAATTGGGCAATGATTCAGAGTTAATCCACCCCCATTCTACTGGAAAACAGTCTAAATGGACAGGATTGTTGCCTTTCTAATGTTAGTGACAATATATTTGAAGGAGGAAGTTTCACTTAGACTGTGTTAACTATATGAGGTCTCACAATTTCCAGTTATACTCCCTTGTGTAAGCATCCAGATCTGAAATCATCTAGATTCTAGTCTTGATTCTACTCCAAACCTTCCCCCCACTTTTGACTAAGCTAGCTGAGGCTGCCATTTTGAAGTGTCATCTCTACATATAAACTGAGCACAGTACCTCTTTCATCTTCAGTGCTCACCCCATATCGATATTGGTACTGAATCCTGAACAAAAGGAGTAAGACACAAAGTCTTTCTCTGGAAGCAGGCTGCAGTCCATCTGAGGAGACAGAACACACCCAATTCAAAGAGTACAAAGTGTCACATACAATGACATTGAATAGAATTGAGGAATGTTAGAGTTGGAAAGGACCTTAGAATAAAGAATGTCAGAGCTTGAAGTGACCTTGGAATGGAATGGGAGAATGTATAATGTCAGAGCAAAAAGTTACTACGAAATATAAAATGTTAGAATTGGAGAAGATATTAGTTCATCATACATTGATGATGCTGATGCTGTTTGCCCTTCATTCTCGAAGAAAACCATGACATCAGGGGAAGTGATGCCCTGACAAGCACATGAATTGTATTTGAGTGAAGGGGGGGTTGTGCTAAGTCACCAGCTTCACTTTCTCCTCCAGAGTCATCTGGGTCCAGTGGCCACTATGAATCAGGACTACTAGAGATGACCCGGGATGTGAGGCAATTAGGGTTAAGTAACTTGTCTAAGGTCACACAGCTTATTAAGTGTCAAGTGTCTGAGGCTGAATTCAGACTCCTGTCCTCCTGTCTCCAAGGTCATTGCTCTATCCACTGCACCACCTACCTGCCTCTAATATTGAAAGTTAGAATATAGATTATCAAAGCAAACAAATGATCCTGAAGCATAAAATTTTAGAACTGGAAGAATCATAGGAATTCCCAAGCAAAAGGTGACCTTGGAATATAGTATGTTAGACCTGGAAGAGATGCTAGATAATAGAATGTTGGAACATAGCATAAAAAGTGACTTTGTAACATAAAGCAATAAACCTGGAAGAGACCTTAGATGCTAGAATGCTCAGACATAATATGTGGAGAGCAAAAAGTGATTTTGAAATATAAAATATCAGAACTAGAAGAGACTTTGGAATGGGGTTCTTCCTGGGACCTGTGGATAGATTTCAAGGTGACCATGAGTTTTGGTGGGAAAAAAATACATTTTTATTTTCACAACTTCTGAGATTTAGCATTTTCTTCAGTTGTGAATTTAAAATATATGTATGTATGTATAGATGTATATATTCTGGGTAGGGATTCATAGATTTCACCATACTGCCAAAGGAGTCCATAATACGAAAATGATTCAGAATCTCTCTCTTAGAACATAGAATGTCAGAACAATAAGGGACCTAGAAAGGATCTTAGAACCTAGAGAAGGTAAGGACATTAACAGTTATCTTGTCCAATGTCTTCATTTCAAAGGTGGTGAGGGGATAAGAAAGGTCACTTACCCATGGTTACACTCCAAATTAGTGGCAGAGTTAGGATAAGAATCTTGTAGGTGGGATAAAAATTGTCCCATCTTCAATAAAAGATTGAGGCAGACCTCTGAGCCAATGGCACTTAACTAAAGGGTCCATGGTCTCCTGAACTGGACTCTGATCTTCCTCACCAACTGAGATGCCTCCTTCTTCTAGACCTTTGTATTTATAGAGTTTACTATCTTGTATTACCTGAACATTCTAGAGATAGTATACCAAATATAGAATCCCATTGGTTGACATATGATGCATAAGCTAAAAATAAGCGACAATGATTTGTCAATAGTATCACAAGTTGGATGAAGTATAGGGCATTCGCCATGGACTAAATGGCCATAAAATGGTCATTTGCTTGTATTGGACAAGAAAGAATATTTCAGAGGTACAAAAATAAATTGGAGGAGTTTCCATGTAGCTGAGTCACCTCTGCCACAATTGAACTTGGTCACCAAGACAGAAAAGGGGGGAAAGTACTCTAGCTAGCTTTCTGTTATTACAGAAGTGGTCTTATAATCTGAAGCTCATAGCTCTGGGGTCTAATTTATGGAACTTATAGTCACTACTCCTATGGAATCATATCAAATTGATTAATACTGATTGAAATAGAGTGGGAGTCCAAATACATTATTTCTCATATAGGTCTTCTGACTCTCAAGGGTGTATACCATAGTATGGATTGATGATCAGAGTTCTGAGAGTGAGAGAGGGAAGGATGATCAAGAGGAACTGCTTTTGCACCACTATAATACAAAAATGATGGTCTCAGAACTGGGGTTTGGGAAAATTCTGGTCATATCTCCTTCTTCATGGGGAGTTAGTAGTGAGACTGAATAAACTCATACTCGTAAAATGCTGCAACTAGGGGCGGCTAGGTGGCTTAGTGGATAAAGCACCGGCCCTGGAGTCAGGAGTACCTGGGTTCAAATCTGGTCTCAGACACTTAATAATTACCTAGCGTTGTGGCCTTGGGCAAGCCACTTAACCCCATTTGCCTTGCAAAAACCTAAAAAAAAAAAAATGCTGCAACTAGAAGGAAATCATTCCTCTCATTTTACAGTTAAGGAAACTGAAGCCTAGAGATGGAAAATGGCTTCCCCAGTTTCTATTTGGTATGAGAGGAAAGAGTACAATTAATAGATGA
Organism: Macrotis lagotis; assembly: GCF_037893015.1. NCBI lineage: Eukaryota > Metazoa > Chordata > Mammalia > Peramelemorphia > Peramelidae > Macrotis > Macrotis lagotis. Next base: position 286,346,356 of record NC_133658.1, read on the forward strand.
GGTGATAGGGAAATGTGCTAATTGATTCTCAGAGTGTTGTGTGTTGAAGCTTGGCACCTAAGAATAAAATTAAACTGTTTCATAGTGAGGAAATTTACACATATTTCTGTTTTCTGACCCTGCTAGCATGAGCTTATAGATGCTTAGCAATGTACTGCTGTTTTATGCTCATCATTGGGGCATTCTTCTCCCAGTGGAATAGAAGTTTCGGTGATTATAAGGAGAATGCCAAGTTTTTAGATAGCACCTAAGGATCTCAGTATCCTTACTCCAAGATCTGGGTTCAATCTATAAAAATTGCTCCAGCATCCAAAACATGCCATTTTTTCCCTCGGGAATCAAGAAGCTGAGGACTTCCAGATTGGAAACAGATATGGTTTTGCCCTTCACACTAGTTAGATGGAATCTGCAGTATTGCATGTTGTTTTGGACACAGTATTTTAGAAAGGACATTGTCAAATTGGGTCACATCCATTAAAGGGCAACAGAGTGGGAGAGGATCAGAAATTATGCTATTCCAGAATTTGTTTAAAGTACTGGAACTGATGAACCTGGAGAAGAGAAGACTTAGTGGGGACCAAAAACAACCTCCAAATATTTGAAGTGTTTTCTAATATGGAAGAGTTACTTGTGTATAGTAGGGGCTTAACAAACACTTTTTTTGTTGGAAAAGGGATTTATGCTGGTTGATGACAAGGAATAGAATTGGAATTTATGGGTAGATATTGCAGAGTCAGATTTTGGCTCAATATAAGAAGACATTTCCCAATAATTGGAACTGTCCCAAGGCATAATGAGCTTCCTTTAGGAGATTTCTTTATGGTTGGAAGTTTTCAGAGAAAGGCCACTTTTTAGAGATGTGTCCTTTCATATACAGTTTGGGCTAGCCAACTGGGCTAGATGACTTTTTAGGTTCCTTCTGCTTTTGAGATTTTTAATGTGTAGTCTTCTGTCTTCATGATCTCCAGGAAAGGGGAGCATCACTAAATGTTATTAGTGGAAAAAACACTGAACTGAGAATACAGAAACCTGGTTCTGAGTTCCAGTTCTACCATTCACTTTCTATATGACTTTGGCAAGTTACATGGTCCTTTTGAGCTTTAGTTGTTTTTTTTTCCTCAGCAAAAGGAGAGGTAACAGTACTTGGACCGCTTACATAATGGAACTGTTAGGGGGAAAATGTTTTGTCAACTAAAAGTACTATGTAGTCATGATTCTTTTTTTAAAATTTTAAAATTTTTAGGTTTTTTGCAAGGCTCTGGGGTTAAGTGGCTTGCCCAAGGTCACACAGCTAGGTAATTATTAAGTATCTGAGGTCAAATTTGAACTCAGGTACTCCTGACTCCAGGGCTGGTGCTCTATCTACTGCACCACCTAGCTGCCCCACTGATTCTCTTTTTAATATGAAATTTTCATTGACATCTTTTGGGTTTTTTATATCACCCATATTTTCTCTAGTATTCCTCCCTTTCCTGTCTATATAACAAATAATATTTTTAAAAACAAAGGAGAAAAAAAGAGAAGAAAAAAAGAAAAACTCATCATTATATCAAGTCTGAAAATACGTCTATCATATAACTTATGAAAGTCCTCCTCTACAAGGAGTAGTCTGACAAAGTCTTCCCATATCTCTTCTCTAATGTTATGTTACGATATGTTTTCTTTAGAACTGTGAATCATTCACTTTTGGTTTTCATTAGTGGCTATTTTTTTCCATTAACATTGTTGTAATCATTCTGTGTACTGAATTTTTGGCTCTGCTTCCTTCACTGCATCAGTTCATGTAATTTGATGTGTTTTTCTAGTCACCACATTTGTCTTTTCTTATACCCAGTAGAGCAATTTCCCATTACATCAGTGGAAGGGAAATGAAAAAGAACAAATACTTTGATTAAGTATCTTCTATGTATCAAGCATTCTAGTAAGTACTTTACAAATATTGTCACATTTAATCCTCACAACAACCCTGGGAGCTAGGCATTATCTTTATGTCCACTTTACAGTTAAGGAATCTGAGGCAGACAAAGATTAAATGACTTTCCTACCATCCCACAGTTGACAAATGTATAAAGGTCAGATTGGATCTCTGGTCTTCTTGATTCCAGACCCAGTGCTGTATTATAACATAGTTAGCTGCCTCAACTGTATAGTAATTTGTTTAGTCATTGACCAATCAACAGGCATCTACTTTGTTTCCAATTCTTGTCTATCACAAAAAAAGTGCTATATAAATATTTTGATGTGCTTGGAGACTGACTGTATCACTGGTTTCTTTGGGATCTGAGCCTAGTAATGAAAACTACAATTCTTCTAATTATTCTTAGAAAGCCTATCTCCCAAATCTTTCTAAGCGAATTTAGTATAGAAGGAGGATTTTCTTGGGCAAACTCCAAAGGACCCCACAGGCTGAAATATTGACTTTGATAGGGGAATTTGAAGGATGATTTGGTAGAGACCAGGGTTTACATTCCTGATGACAATCTCAAAGGTTAAGGATGCAGCACATGTCTTAGAAATGACCATTGGAGTCAGAGATCTGAGTTTGAATTCCATCTCTTTCCTTACTTTCTCCCTGTCTGACCTTGGCTAACTTAACTAACTAACTTCTCTGGTTTTCAGATTCCTCATCTCTAAAATGAAGGAGTTGGACTATTGGTCTACATCTCATCTGAGATAGAAATCTAATTTAAAAATCATAATTTATAATTGAATTATGAATTCCAAACAGACCCATGATCCCATAATAACCCATTCTGAGTCTCTCTTGTAGGAATTTTCTGAAGTCTTTTGTGAAACTGGTTATATTTTTTCAAATTATATCCCTTCTTGATCATGCTGACATCTGTATGCTTAAACTCTCCTTTGTAAAGTAAGGACAACTTTTAGTTTTTATTAAACAGATCTCTTTTAAGGGTCAAAGCTGGATCCCTAATTATAAGTTCTAGGGCTTAGTGAAAATTAATTTCTTCTCACAATTTTTATTTTTTATTTATTTTAATGATATTTCATTTATTTATTTTTCCAACTATATACAACAGTAGTTTTCAACAATCAATTTTTGCAAGGTTTTGAGTTTCATTTTATTCTCCCTCCTTCCTTTCCCCAGTACAGAAAGCAATCTAATATAGATCACACATGTATAACCATGATAAACACAGATCCACATTGTTATGCTATCTTCTCACAGTTTTTATTATGCATTAGTCAAGAAACATTTCCTGAATGTCCACTTTGCACAAGACTCTGTGGTAGATACCATGGGGATGAATAAGACATTAGATCTATCCTCAGGGGACTTAGATTCTGAATGGGATGCACATACTCATACAGATAAATATGCAAGCCCAGAGGAGAAGATAAGTAACCAGATCGGGTATCATGCAATTAACCACTGTAAATGGTGTACATCATTTGGAAATCTAGGAAGGGAAAAATATCATCAGGGCTGAGTGGTTCATGGAGGAGGTGCTCCTTGATCTGGATCTTGAAGGATAACCTACATTTAAATAGGTGGAGCTGAGTAGGGGAGGGAAAAATGAACCTATTTATATAAAACCAAAGCAAAACACATACCTTGAAAGGAACAAAGGATTATTCCAACATGAGGCCACAATACTATTTTAGGTTGAAAAGAACCATAACTTTATCATGGCAGATATTCCTTCCACTCATATTGTAACTCTTTTATGCCTTGAAGCAGAAAAGTAGTATATATAACTACTGTTGTTTGTCCTTCAGTCTCAAAGAAGACCATGACATCAGGGAGGTGATATCATGATTTACACTTGGAGTGGATTTAAGTGATGTGGGCTGTTCTAAGTCACCAGCCTCACTTTCTCCTCACTGAGTGCAGTGGCCAGATATTTTTCAGGATGCCTGGAGATGACCCTGAATTCGAGACAAACAGAGTTAAGTGTCTTGCCGAAGATTACAGCATATAGCTAATAGAATGCTAGACTTGCAGTCGAGAAGACGTATTCAAATCCTGTCTCTGATATGTATTAACTGAGTATTCCTATGCAAGTCACTCAATTTACTCAATCCCAGTTTTTCATTTATCAAATATGTACAACACTTCTCTCACAAGTTTTCCTTTGCAAATATTCAAGTATTATATAAATAAATGCAGCATATTAATATTATGCCTAAGAGATGGTTTTATGAATTTCTGTTTCAAAAAGAAAAAAAGAAATCATCATCTGGAGGCCAACTAGTGTCTGGACCTATTTGTATATACATTGTGCTGCTGGCCTTTTGATACCCTAGGATCTCTTCTACACTATCAAGAGGCATTTAGAGTAGGGCTACAGTGGAAGAAACTAGGAGGATAGTAATGACACCTTATATTTGTCTAGCCTTTTATAATTCGTTAAGTATGTTCACATGAATTATTTTATGCTGTTATTTACATTTATGTCCTATTGTTAACTTAACCTTGATTCTATTAACAAAGTTGAAAGGGCCCTTGAGCCAGTGGTAGCAGGAATGGAGAAAGCATCATATTTTCTTGCTATTAGCTTTGAGGATTTTTGTGCAAACAAGGGTAGAGAGGAGGGTGGATGAGGTATCTGAAGGTCTCAGATAAGGCTGCTTGTTAATGTGCTCGGCACCCATTCCCTTGCTCCCAGGTCTTTTTTTCTTCTCCAGCTCAGAAGCCGCCCTCTGAGCTAATTAAAAAGATAGCATAGGGGTGAGTGAGCAGCTCTTGGGGACGTTTTCTTGGCTTGGTGATAGAATATAGTATAGTAAAAGCACATCTATTTTTCAATTACAGTAGGTGGTTGCACCTATTATCATGATGACATATTGTTCAAATGCAGTTTAGGAGCTGTGGAGAAGGCGGGGGAAGGAGTGTTGAGGCAGTCTTAATCAGCAGCCCTCCCCCCACCCCCAAACTCCATGCCTTCCTGGGCCTTCTTGGTGACTGAAGAAGCAATAGAACCATTTCTATGCAAAATTGAATATTTCTCCTTTTAAAAAAATAACAATAGTTAACATTTATATACTATAAAGGTAAGCAAAGAAGTTTCCTTTATGTTAATTGATTTGATCCTTAACAACCCTGTAAGATAGGTACTATAGAAATTATTATCATCCCTATCTTACAGATAAGGAAATTGAGGCCAGGAAAGATAAATGACTTGCCCAAGGCTACATAGCTGGTAGAAGTCAGAAGTAGGATACAAACTCAAGACTCCTGTTAAATCTACTATGCCATGCTACTTCTCAAAGCTAAATACAATCTCTACTTTTTTTCCTTTTATAGAAATAGCCAGAGTGGGGGAAGAAAATGAAAGGCACTGAATGGAATAAAATTACTTAGCAAGTCAAGAAATAAATCTTAGACTAGACCCCAGGAATGCTGATGACTTTCATGGAATCATCTGTCAGATGATTGTGTCAGAATAGTACTGAGTCAGGTCTAGGAAGGACCAAAGAAGATGAATGAACATTAACACTACTATTCAAATGAACTCTGAAATTCTCTGGCAATATTGAAGTCAAGGCTGGAGAATAGCCACCTGTCAGGATGCCAAAGAATGGGTTCTTAGATAGCTTGGAGATTTCTGTAGTTTAGCATTCCATGTTCTAAAGCCTCTCATCATGCAAAACCCTAAAGTTCTAGATGTTTTAAAGCCCCAGCTTGAACATTGATGTGTTTTAAGGGCCTTTTCAGTTTTGATATTCTATGTTCTATGTTTAGGCAACTCAGTAGCAAAGTAGATAGAGTGCAGGATCTAGCGTCAGGAAGATCTGGTTCAAAACTGGCCTCACACACATATTATGACCCTGGGCAAGACTCTGCCTCAGTTTTCTTACCTATGGCTGGTTGTTGTCCTTTGTAATCAAAAGAAACCATGGCATTCCCCAACTGATAAATGTTCAAAGGATATGAACAGTTTTCAAATGAATAAATTAAAGTTATATATAATCATATGAAAAAATGCTCCAAATAATTATTGATTAGAGAAATGCAAATTAAATCAACAATGAGGTATCATTGCACACCTATCAGATTGACCAAGATGAGAAAAAGGGAAAATGATCAATGTTGGAGAGGTCATAGGAGGATTGGAATATTGGTACATTGCTGGTAGAATTTGAATGGCTCCAACCTTTCAGGAGAGCAATATGGAACTATGCCCAAAGAAAAATAAAACTGTTCATACCCTTTGACCCAGCAATTCCAATTCTAGGTCTATATCCAGAAGAAATTATAAAAAAAAAAAAGGGAAAAATCCCATATGTTCCAAAATATTCATAGCAGCCCTTTTTGTAGTGGCCAAGAATTGGAAATTGAGGGGGTACCCATCAGTTGGGGAATGGCTAAACAAGTTATGGAATACTACTATTCTATGTGAACCATAAATAGTCAGACTCTAGAGAAGCATAGAATGACTTATGGGATCTAATGCTGAGTGAAGGGAGTAAAACTAAGAGAACAATGTATACATCAACAACATTGTGAGATGAACAAACTTTGATGGAAGCAGTTCCCTTCAGCAGGTCAGAGAGCTAGAACAACTGTATTAGATCAGCTGTGGACTATGTTATTGCCATCCAGAGGAAGAAAAACAAACCAAAACAAAATATACACAACAACAACAACCTTCAGAATCTGATGAGCACTTCATAAAAATTATCTCTTATGTATCTCTTTCCTTTAATTCTAATTCCTCATGCCAAAAATTACTAATGCTAATCTGTAAATATGTTTATCAAAATATGTATGTATAATACTAACTCAACTGTTCACTGCTGAAGGGATGGGGGTGGGAAGGGAGGGTGGAAGGAAATTTTGTAACTCAAAAATATGCATGTGCATATTAATGAAAACAAACAAATAAATAAATGAATGGAGACCATGATATCAAATGAATGGTGGCATGACTTGCACATTATTTTTATCATAGTGAAGGGAATGTTGTGCAAAGACATCCTTCTCACTTTCTTTTCCAGAACCATTTTGCCCCATGGCCTGATTTGATAGGAAACAGGACTTCTGGTGAAGGTCTGGATACTATAGGAGTCTTCATATATATATATATATATATTATATAATATATATATATTATATATATATACACACATATGGATATATGGATATATGGATATATGGATACGGTTCCCTCCCATATTAGTGAGGCATCACAGCTCTTCAGCAATATCAGACAAAAATGCCAGTATGTATTTTTATTGTGATGAATTGGCAACAACACGGTATATCCAAACCTGTCTCACCAATGGTCTAGTCATCAATTTGACCTTTTCCTCTCGGGCTCAAACATACTTTCCCTGGAGCCTAAAGACTTTGGTTTCCCAGAAGTTGTCTGGTGGGTCATGGGAATAATATCCCAGATTGCTAAATTGACATCATTTATGGTCAGAACGATGACTGTATCTGATCGTCTTCAAACCTCCAACTTTTGTTCTTGATTAATGAAAATATTCTTGGCAAATGATCTTACTCTAGTCCCTCTTGCACAGACACAATACTAATGTCCCCAGCCATCCATCTTTATCATGATTTCAGTTCCAAAACCCAACAAAATAGAACTGGTATCCTTTCCATTATTCCTACCTGGGGTAGTCAGGTGACTTAGGCCTGCTTTGGATGCTCTATTTTTTTAAATGGGACTAATAGAACCTACCTCACAAGGATTTTGTTAGGATTAATTGAGACATTTGTAAAATCTTGAAACATAGTGGATAATTAATGCATACTTGTCCCCTTTCCTTCTCCACCTTCTCTATGTTCTTATGTCTTCCAGCTCTCAAATTTTACTATCTAAGATTCCTCTAACTCAGACATTCTATGATGCTATGATGGCCTGTGGTTAAGAGGACAAGTTAGCAAATTCTCAGTCCCAACTCAGCATCTTTGCAAAATATTTTCAAATCACAAGACTGGATACAAATGGAAGCACAGTCTGATCTGACTATGCCCAGAGGTGCCGTTCATTTCCAGGTCTTTGTTATGTTTCCCTGAGAAGGCAGAGAGGATTCTTTACAGTTGGGTTCAGGGAAGGAGAGGGCACTGGTTTTAATGAAGCTATTTCTTCACTAAAAAGAACATGGTCTGAGCCCGAGGCCATTGTCTTGTTTCTTTAGTATCTCCAAGGAGCCCGTCACCATCTATCCTGGACAAGCACATTCAGTGCAGAAGGTAAAGCTAACTGACCTCTGTTAATAGTCACCCACATCTAAATAAACAGGGAAGCCAGTGGCAGGTTCTAGCAAATGACAGGGAATTCAAAATGAATTTTGCTTTAACCCTTCCCTGCCATGAGATAGGGATAAAGCATATTGGCAGTCTTCATTTTTTAATTTTTATTTATTTTTAGGTTTTTGTAAGGCAATGGGGTCAAGTGGCTTGCCCAAGGCCACACAGCTAAGCAATTATTAAGTGTCTGAGGCTGGATTTGAACTCAGGTACTCCTGACTCCAGGGCCGGTGCTCTATCCACTGTGCTGCCTAGCTGCCCTCCAGTCTTCACTTTTTGAGACAGGGAAGTGGAATATGGTGAAAAGCCCACTTGGATCAATCAACCTAGGCCTTGGCTAAAGCTTTACCCAATTGATAGGGCGACCTGTAAAATGAGGGAATTGAAATAGATTCATCCAAAAAGTCCTTTCTAATTCTGTTGTTCTGAGAGTTCATGCATCATAATCCTAGAGACCCCATGACAGGATTATATACTTAGAGCTGGAAGAGACTTTGGAAGTCATTTTGGAGATAGGGATAGGAAGTGAAAGTGTAATTTCGTTGAGTAACACTGGAGGTGTCATTTCGTCAATTTTATTGATTCATTCAGTATAGGAAAACCCTTTAACAATACATATTTGTACCTTCTCTTCAACCTAAGTTGAGACAAGAAAACTCCAGTGTGTTGCAAGCACAGAAGCAAAATTAAAATGTAATTGGAAAATTATAAAGTAAATTAATTAATAATTACATAATAGTCATAACTAGTATAATTAATAATTATAAAATAAAAATTCAGAGCCATATAATACTGTTAATTTGTGAATTTCTAGGTCAATATGGTATTAGAAGAAATCTAGTTTTATTTGAGTGTGACACCACTGGACAAGAGCACTAAGAGTTTAAGTGACTTGCTCAGAGTCACACAACTAGTCAGAGATGGGTCTTGAACACAGGTCTTTCTGACTCTGAGGTCAGCTTTCTATTCATTGTGCATTGTTGCCTCTATATAAATACAATAATGATTAAATCCTTGCCTTCAAGAAACTATCTTTTGGGAAGTTTCACTATACTTGTGAATAAATCAAAACAGGATAATTTGAGAAAGAAGAGAATGCTAGGGTAAGTTAAGTTGAGTCTCAAAGTAAATTAAGGATTCAGAGAGATAGAAAAAGATGGAGAATATTTTAGATCTGTGTGAATATGGAAGTATTGGATGACACGCTAAATTTGAGGAATGGCTAAGATTCTAATTTGGCTGCATTGCAGGCTGTGTGAAGGGTGAAATAAGGCTAGAAAGGCAAATTGGAGATAGATTATAGAAGGCCTTAAATATTAGACTGAGTGCTCTATATTTAATCTTGGAGGTATTTGGAAGCCATTAAAGGTTTTTGAGAAGAGGAGTGACTTGGTCAAAATTAAGCCTTAGGAAGATTATTTTAGTACCTGAGTGAAGGGTGGATTGGGAAAAACTAAAGAAAAGACTAATTAGAGTCTCCTGCAATAGATAAAGGACTGAACTAGATGGTGGCAGTGTAATAAAGAGAATGACATGTGAGTACTTTTGTAGGCAGAATTGATAGGACTTTGTAACTTATTAGATGTGGAGGACTGACTGGGGATAGTAGAGACAGGGAAGAGTCAATGGTGATTCCAAGGATGGCTGTCTAAGCAAAATTGCTCTCTGTCTCCCAGGGGATGCCTATTACCTGGCTGTGGGGGGAGCAGCAGCCCAGTACAACTGGTCCCACATCACCACTGTGCTTCAGGACAAGAAGTTCAATTGCCAACTCATTGACTGTTCAGAGGACATGGGGATGATTAGTATCCAGGGACCAAAAAGGTAAGATTATCCCTCAATTGGAGGCCATGTGTGAGGCTTTTAGCCCTGATGATCAGAAACATACTTAATGCTTTTCAGAAACCCACCCTCTCTCTATTGTTACTATTTTTCCCCCTTAGAAAGCTAAATGGACTTTATAGGAATCACAGTATGGGTGTGTGGGGGGGGGCAGGGAAGCAAAGAGAAAAAAAGGCAGAAGTGAAGGGATTTTTCCTATAACTAGATAAAGTCATGGCAGAAAAGAGATGTGCACAGGGAAGATTGATGGAAACTGACTTGAGGTGGCAGGAAGATGAGCAACAGTGTAAGAGAAAGAAAGAAGACTAAAGATTTCCCTCACTTAGAAAGGGGTTTTTTAATTTTGCCAGAAGAGGGTTGAAGAGGGTAGAAGGTCCCTGGTTGCTGTTTAGATCCCCCCTGCCTTCCCTAGTTACTATTTTTTGCTACTGCTACTGAAAGCATCAAATATTTAAGCCCATTTCCTTTCAGGGCCCTGGAACAGAGCTCTTTTAAATTGAACCCTTGACTTTCCCATTCACCAATCATCCCCTTTCTATGTTGGGATATACTTGTGTATGGGTTTTAAGGCATTGAAATCCTACCTTTAGAGAAAACTATTGTGGTCCATCCCAAAGTCTAGTCTTTTCCTTTTCCTTTTCTGTGCTGTGCATTTGTAATGAAATGTATCTGCTCCCTAAAATCTACCCTACTGAGTTTGATCCTTTAAACTGGGATCATTTGGGGAAATGGAACAGAGAGGGGTGATTGTCCTGTCATTTTAATCAAGCTAGCTTTTTGAGATCCATGCTCCTTTTCTTGATGATTTTCCATCCCTAAACTCCAAGAAAATTTACTATTCTAGCAAAAGAGATTATTGGATAAAGAATCAGTCCTGGAAGTCAGGATGACCTGTATTCAAATCTTATCTCTAATACATTCTGTTCATATGACCCTGGATAAATCATTTAATGATTTACTACTCCCTTTTTCTTGTTCAGTCATTTTTCAGTCATGTCCAATACTTCAAGATTCCAGTTGGCATTTTCTTGGCAAAAAAATAACATTTATTTTTATTTATTTATTTAACATTTATTTCTCCAGTTCATTTTTTAGATAAGGAAACTGAGGCATACAGGGTTAAGTGATTTGCTCAGGATCACACAGCTTGTAAATGTGTGAGGCTAGTTTTTAAATTTAATGCTTCCTGATTCACTGTGCCACCTAACTGACCACCTTACCACTCCCAGGAAACTGTATTTGCATTGATTTAAGAAATGTTCTCAGCTACTTTCTTCATATGCTCATGAAAAACCAGGTCTGAACAACAGACCCCACAAAAAAAAAAATGTGAAGGATTGTAAAAGAAAAATATAAAATGTTGTCTGAGCCCTCGGGGAGTTTATAATCCAGTTCAAAAGTTTCTAAAATTATTGATTTAGTGTTAGAAAGAGCCTTAGTGATCACTTAGCCTTAACCCCTCATTGAACAGAGGAGAAAACTGAGGTCCAGAGAAGTTAAATGTCTTGCCAAGTCACAAAAGTATTAAGTGGCAAAGTTGGGATTTGAACCCAGTTTTCTTGGGTTCCAATGATTTTTTCCTCTGTACCTTGAGGGGAGAGGGAAAGAGGCAAAACACTTTAAAAAGTTTAAGGAAGAAGCTAAATAACAGAATAAAGGAAGAAAAAATAGCTCCAGGAGGGCCTCTGTACAGTAAATTGTCAAATTAATAACACAGACAGTAAATACTTTGAGTTCCAAGGGTGGGGAGATCATTGGGTGGAAAGAGGCTGAGAAATAGTCTATGAGGGTAATTTTTTTCTCCTGCTTCCAAATTGGTGCCAAGCTGAGAGCAAATTTTCCACCTAATACTATTTGAAGGACTGTCACTAGGGTGATACAGACTTCCCTATCTCATTGGTGGCTGGCTAGTTGGATATAGCAGGGGACAGGGACCTCTCAAATATTTGAAATGAAATGAGGGAAGTTTTGGGGGGATTTTTCTCAATCTATGTTTTGTTTTCTGGAAAGGTTGTTGTTTGTTTTGTATTTTTTCCTGTATTGTGGAATTCAGGCTTTTTGAACTGTCATATTTTTCGTTAAGTTATGTTGGTGCTCTCTGCCTAGAATTTTAGTTGCTTTGACTTTCATAGAATGAATGATTTGTTTGTTTTTAATGTTGCATTTTGCTTTTGTCAAACTTTCCTCTATTTCAGTATTTTTGAGTTTCATATCTGTTATTTTCTTTCACAGCTTATATTTGTTTGGAAATTTACCATATTACAAACTGTATTTTTCCTATTCTACTCATTGTTTTTAAATTCTTCATTTAAAGCTCTAGTTGCTGACCTAAATTCATTCTTATTTCCTTATTTTGCAAATTTTGTTTTTCTTTGGATATTTTAGAGTTTCTTGTTCCATAATCTCTAATGATTCTACAGAATCCTACCTTTCATTAAACACTATTCCCTTTCCTTCATATTATAATATTTTGTTAATGTAGTTTGCTTCCTTTTTAGAGGTTTTACTTATTCTTTTGTTTTTAGAATTTTTTCTGTTGCTGTTTCTACTTAGAGACTGGATTCTGTTTTAAGCTTTTTCTTTTGTTGTTTTTAATTTTTCAGCTTTTTTCTTATATTCCCCATCCTTGATATTCATTTTTTGCTTCCCCTTCTTTCCCCCACTTGTGTATAGACCTTCTGAGGCTGGGCTGTTTATAATCATAACTTCTTCACATTTGGGGGTTTAATTGGGGTTAGCCAGCCTGGGTCCTTGCTCTGAGTAAACTCTTAAAGAATAGAGATGGCCATAGTTATTTTTTTAGTTGCTTTTTTTTTTCAGATCCAATGCTTTGTTTCCCCCAGCCTATGGTTCTGAGGACAGATATCTGAACTAGCAAATTTTCAGTTCTGATCTTCTTTCCTCTAGCTGTATGATTCTGGGCATATTTGTCACATCTTCTAGGGCTGAGAATTGGAGAAAGGAGGTGAGAAGAGAGGGTTAGCACAGAGTCACAGGAGATGCTACAATACTGTTAAATTACAGTTACAATGCATTTTTGTGTTGACTAGGGCAGTTGTAGCATTGTCGGGTGGGCGATGAAGCATAAGTATTGATTCTCCTTTCATGGTGTCTTTATCTTGCACAAGGAGGTCTGCCTTCTTATCCTATGGAATCTGCTGTAATCACTCTTGTATCTGGTATATAATTCCTATCTTTTGAGATTGGGGGGAAGAGGTTTACAGAAAATGTCTTTGCCATCTTGCTTGTGGATAATCTACACCAAGCTTGTAAAGAAGTACTATAGAATAGGCTTGATGTGACCTAGAGTTGCTGAGAGGAAGCCAGAACAAGGCAGATGGCTGCAAATTATAAGGTGGACCTTCCTGACACTAAGAGCTGTCTAAGAATGCTATGGATGCTACAGGAGATGAATGTCCTTAAAAGTCTCTGGAATCTGAATCATCAGATGGAATACTTTAGAAGAAATTCTTATTTTGTTCAGGAGATTGGACTCAATGACCTCTGAAGTTGCTTCTCAATCTCAGATTCTGCAGTTCTATGGCTCTTGAATTTAAAACAAAGAGAACACCTGTAATTTGCTTTAGCCCTACAGGAAAGAATCTGCCAGCTTCCTGGGATTTGAGGCAGCATTCAAATGGAGTTTTTTGACAGGGAGTGTCAGCTCATTCTGAGAGTGTTATTTTTAGCACCAGGGAGGTAAGAGTAGAGAGTCAGGGTGGCAGGTGGAGGGAACTGCAGGATTCTATTACTCTTCTCTGAATTGAGGTAGGAAGAGGAGAGCAAGGTGAACATGTAGGAAGCATTAGACTAACCAAGTTGCAGTCAGAGCCTTATGTGTGGGACTTCATTTATAACTAGCTCCAGGCAGGAGGCAGATTGGTATCTACCAAGCATTCCTGATAAGCTAGAAAGAAGAAAAGTTCATTTTACTCAATTCAGATTCCTTAACTTTTTCTGCCACAAATCAACTCAATTTTAATCTCTTTTTATTGATATTTTATTTTGTTTTTCCAGTTACATATTATGAAAAATTTTCAACATTCATCCACGGGCATATGCATATTTTTAAGTTACATAATTTCCTTCCACCTCCCTTCTCACTCCCCTCCCCTAAGTGCTGAATAGTCTGGTGAATATTGTATATACATTTGTGCTTAACATGTTTTCAGATTAGTCACTTTCTGTATGAGGAATTAGAATTAAGGGAAAAGAAAGAAAACAATGAGATAGGAAAGAAAAACATAAGAGAAGATTTTAAAATGTGAATATAGTGTTCATTCAAATTCTATAGGGTTTTTTGTTTGTTTTGTTTTTCTTCTATGAATGTGGCTAGCATTGTCCATAGCAGGTCTCCTAGGCTTGTTCTAGATCTCTGAACTACTGAATGGAGCTGCAGCCATCAAGGTTGATCAACTCACAGTGTTGCTTTTAATGTCTACAGTATTCTCTTGATTCTGTTTCCTTCATTCCACATCAGTTTCTGTAATTTCTTCCATGCTTCTCTAGAGTCTGACCATTCATGGTTTCTTATAGGACAATAGTATTCCATAGCATTCATATACCATAACTTGTTCAGCCATTCCTCAATTAATGGATATCCCCTTAATTTCCAATTCTTTGCTACTACAAAAAAAGCTGCTATGAATATTTTGGAACATGTGGGACTTTTCTCATTTTTTATGATTTCTTCTAGATATAGGTCTAGTACTGATATTTCTGAGTCAAAGGGTATGAACAGTTTTATTGCTCTTTGAGCATAATTCCATATTGCTCTCCAGAATGGTTGAATCAGTTCACAACTCTACCAACAATGCATTAATTTCCAGTCTTACTTCAGTCTCTCCAACATTGATCATTTTCCCTTTTTTGTCACTTAGCCAATCTGATAGGTGGGAAGTGGAATCTTATAATTATTTTCATTTGCATTGCTCTGATCAGTAATGCTTTAGATTATTTTTTCATATGATTATATGTAGCTTTAATTTTTTCATTTGAAAAATGTCTTTTTATATTCTTTGACCATTTATTAATTGGGGGAATGACTTGTAATCTTATAAATTTGATGCAATTCTCTATATATTTTAGAATTGAGATCTTTATCAGAACCCTTAGTTGTGAAAATTGCTTCCCAGTTATTTATTTTCATTCTTATTTTGGAAGCATTGGTTTTATTAGTGCAAAACCTCTTTAATATAGTCAAAACCATCCATTTTGCAATTTATAATGAACTCAATTTCTTGCTTAGTCATAAATTTCTCCCCTTTCCATAGATCTGACAGATAGAGTATCTCTTGGTCTATTAATGTCTATGGTATCGCCCTTTATGTTGAAATCCTGTACCTATTTTGGCTTTATTTTGGGAAAGGGTGTGAGATGTGGGTCTATGCCTAGTTTTTGTCATACTGTTTTCCAACAATTTTTGTCAAATAGTGAGTTCTTATCCCAGAAGCTAATGTCTTTGGGTTTGCCAACAGGAGAATCATTTACTACTCATTCTTTTGAACCAATCCTAATCCACTGATCCATTACTCTATTTCTTAACCATTTCCAAGCAATTTTGGTGACTGCTGCTTTATAGTATAGTTTTAGATCTGATAGAGCTAGGCTACCTTCCTTTACATTTTTTTCTGCTATGAATCAACTCAATTCTAATTAAAAAAAAACTCTCCAGAGTTTCTCATTCACATCAAATCAACTAGACTAGAAACTTCCCAGAGGTTCATAGAATAATATGCAAGAGACTTTAGATATCATCCAGTTCAACTCTTTCATTTTACATATGAGGAAACAGAGGCCAAAAAGAGTAAAATTAACTCTTCAAGATCACATGAGGAGTTGGTGAGTCTTGGTATCTATCTTGATTCTTGGAATAGAGTCTGTAAACAGTAGACACTCATTAAGTGTTGGATAATTGACTGGGTGATCTTCAGCTCTGAGAATTTTTATCTTCTGACTTTCTAGTTTTCATGTCAGGCTCTCCCAGATATCACCTCTGATCAACACTTCCTTTCCCATGAAATACCCCCATCAGGATGATGGAAGATTCCCCAGGGATTAACAATTTAAGGTGCTCTCTTCTCTCATCTCCAATAGGACTTTTGGGCAGTTAAATTGTTATACATCCACACACACTGAGAGAGAGAGAGTGTGTGTGTGTGTGTGTGTGTGTGTGAGAGAGAGAGAGAGAGAGAGAGAGAGAGAGAGAGAGAGAGAGAGAGAACACTTCCATAAGATTGTAAACTTTCTGAGAACAAATAATTCTTATATATCTTTACAGATATCCATAATATCCAGTGTATCTGGAACAGTGTTATGCACATAGGAAATATTTTATAAATTTGCAGGTTTCTTTTGAATCTGGATTTGAATTGGAATCTGTCCCTCCTGTCACTGGCACAGAGATTTTTTTAATCTCCTTGATAGATCAGATAGTTCTTCACTTAGAATACAGAGAGGTGGGTCATAATCTTGATTTTGCTATTAAGTCATTTGATGATTTTGGGCAACGCACTTTCCTCTTTCCTTCCTTCCTTCCTTCCTTCCTTCCTTCCTTCCTTCCTTCCTTCCTTCCTTCTTTCCCTCCCTCCCTTCTTTCTTTCTTTCCTTTCTTTCTTTCTTTCTTTCTTTCTTTCTTTCTTTCTTTCTTTCTTTCTTTCCTTCCTTCCTTCCTTCCTTCCTTCCTTCCTTCCTTCCTTCCTTCTTTCTTTCTTTCTTTCTTTCTCTCTTTCTTTCTTTCTTTCTTTCTTTCTTTCCTTCTCTCTCTCTCTCTCTCTCTCTCTCTCTTTCTCTCTCTCTTTCAGAAAATTGGGGTCAAGTGACTTGCCTAGAGGTATGTAGCTCTAAGGGTCTGAGGCTGGATTTGAACTCAGGTCCTCCTGACTCTAGGGCCAGTGCTCTATCCATTACGTCACGTAGCTGCACCATCACTTCCTCTTTCCTAAACCTTGATTTTACCCTCTGTAAAATAAGGTCTCCATCTTCTTGGTCTCTTCCAGATCTAATCTGCCATGCTTCTATTTCCCTAGTGAGGCTGTTTCACATGAAGCTGTCTCATTGTTAGGATATGACTGCTGGTATCAACTCCCAAATTGGCCCCTAGGAGCTGTTAATTATGAATCTTCCTCTGAATAGCTGTCCGGGACTAAAGTGAATCTCCTTTTAAATATTTGACATTAGCCAGTAGCTTTCCAACCCTTGCTAATGGGAAGAGTGGGTGACTCACAGGGAAAAAGAAAAGAAGTAAGCAGCCATGCTTTCCTTTCTCTTCAGAGTCTTTGCCAGTCTCCTTCCCACCCCTGCTCCAACTCCCTCATTTTTTTTGCCAGGGAAGGAGCAGTAGGGAGATTTGTTCACACTTAATTCTGTACATTAGTCTCCCCTATATCAAGGATCAAACTACTTTGGGCTCTAGGACTCCAGAATACAATGTTAAATATACCCCCTTTCAAATGTGTATGTTTGCATATGTGTAGTGTGTGTATCCATACATGCATTATGCATATGTGAAAGGTTGACTTGGACTGCCTTATTAAATAAAGGTGCTTATACAGATCTCAAAGGTCTGAGCAGCATCAGTTCTGGGAGGGCAGTCTACTAACTCAGCACCCCAGAGAGTAGCCCTTTATCAGCTACTAATGTTGTTGAAACTAGATTTTCATAGTCCATGGCCCAATCAAATAGCTCATGGGATGGGTTTAGAAAGTTAACTTGATAGCATCAACTTCCCATTACAAAGCCAAGCTACAGAGGAAGGCCTGGTTATTTGAAAATCTTATAATAAACAATCATGTTCTGTCTTCTTCTCGAATTCCAGGGCACCTTCAATTGGAGGGTTATGAGTTGCTTCCTATTACTTTGAAGGTCCAGAGAACCTAGAGAGAGGAAGTATGCCATGAGTAGATTGAGTACTGGATTTGGGTTAGGAATCATAAGGGAGAAGAGAAGGGAACATTTATTAGGCACCCATTGTGTACCATTTTAGTTTGCGAAGTATTTCATCTGAGCCTTACAATATCCCTATGAAGGGATCACCCCCATTTTGCTGAGAAAACTGAGGAAAGTTTAAAATGACTTGCCCATGGTCTCGTAGATTAATTAGCATTCCGGGTTGGATTTGGACTCTGGAAGTCCTGATATAGTCATAGAATTAAAAAAGGAACTTAGAAGCCATTTAGTCTAACTTTCTTGTTTTATATTTGAGGAAACTGAGTCTCAGATAGATTTAGTAACTTGCTCTTAGTCATGCAGGGAATAAATGGAAGAAATGGAATTGTCACTTGGGTAATTAGACTTCAAATTCAGGATTCTTCCACACAGACAGACTTACAGATGTTGTAGTTCTAACATTTCTTCCTCTCAGAGATAGAAGAAACCCCAGTTGCTACCCCATCCCGCCCATTCCTGAAAGCAATACCTACTATACTATAACATTCTCTGAGAAGTGGTGATTTAAGCCTACGCTTTAAGGCCTTCTGTGAACAAGAACACTACCTCACAAGGCAGCCATTCCTCTTTTGGGTAGCTCTAATTGTCTTATCAAGCCCAAGTTTGCTTCTTCTACCATTTCTCTTGCTTCTGTCACCCAGGAAGATCAATGTATGAAAGCTCTCTCTCTGTGGTACTTACTGGCTATAAAGTTAAAAATCTGTCATGGAACTACAAGGGAACTACAGCTTCCTCTTATGTAAAATGGAAAAATTATACCTTAATATCTATCTTGTAATTTTGAGATTTGAATAGATAATGTGGGATGCCTCAAAGGTATAGTGCAGTTTTTAAGTTGATACTCTGCATATGGAAAGAGTTTTGCAAACTTTAAAGTATTATATGTTAGTTATTGACATGCTTGTTACTGAATGAATGCATATTCTAATAAATGAATGAAAAAGCAATTATTAAACCCTTGTACTATGCCAGGATCTATGCTATAAAATGGGGATAAAAATACAAAAAAGGAAAAAGGAAATTCCAACTCAGAGCTTATATGTTAATTGATTCAGAAGACAACATATATGGATGAATAGTGCCTAGGGAAGGTGTTTGATTTGGGAAGTCATAAGGTGAGTAGAGTATGAGGACAAGTCAAATAGCATACCCTTTCCAGAAATAATGGTAGCATTGATCTGATTACCATCTTCAGAGCAAGTGGTGAAAAGAGTTGGGGTTATGTATGTGGATGAATGACAAGAAGATGGCTTCCATCTTCCATCTCCAAAGAGATGGAGATATAGTGGGCTCTCACTTCTCAGGACAGCCAAGTTCCAAAGTGATTAGTGGAACTACAATTACACTGTAGTTATATGGCAAGCTTTGAGGTATGGTCAGGGATTTGGAACCAACTAGATATCATTAATATCATCAACATCATCATCATCATCATTATCACCACCACCATCATCATCATCAATCTGGTCAAATAAAAAGTGTCTGAGTAGGTTATTACTTCTAATAGGTCTTCTTTCCAAGGGCCATGCTCTAAGTTGGCAGTGAATCCAATAAGTTTCCTGAAATTTATGGATTAGGCTTGACCTTGATACTTATTCCAAGTGAAATCCAAACATTGATCAACTATTCATTTTATCTTATTTTCTGATCAGCAAGAAGTTAACCCAAATGATTTTAACTCTTGTCTTTAAAGTACCTTTATTCATTTTCCTACTCCAAGGGAATCTAGTCTGGGGAATATGACTGACACTGCCTTAGCTGATGGAGGACCTCAGAGTTATCATTCTATTGATTTTCATTGTATAGTACTGACAACAGGATGGCACAAAATTGTAGCAAACTGGTCTAAACATCTTTTAGGAGCTACTCTTTTGACCAGAACCCTTATAATCAGCTTGTTTTCACATAACCTACCTCTTTCTCAGAAAACCTGAGCATAGCATAAATACATATATCCATATATTAATTTAAACAATCAATTCAGAATAAAACAAATAAATAAATTTTTGTTTGCCAAAAGAAGGCTTTTAGATAGTTGGGATTTTGCAGTCAATGATTTTTGCCACACTGAGGACAATCTTCTTGTCTTTACTTTTTATAATATACATGGTTGAATTGGACAAAAATTGGAAAAGAAGCCCAATAGAGTATTGGGAATGGAGTCAAGACAACTCATCTTCCTAAGTTCAAGTTCAGCCTCACATCTTTACTATCTATATGATCCTGGAAAAGTCATTTAGCCCTATTTGTCTCAGTGTCCTCATCTGTAAAATGAACTGGAAAAGGAAATGGTAAACCATCCAATATCTTTGTGAAGAAAACCCCAAATGGGATTGTGAAGAGTTGAACATGAATGAAAGAACTGAACAACCACAACCACAACAACAACAGAAAATTAAACACAAAACAGAGAGTTCAGAATAACAGGAATTTCATTCTCTTAAGAGGACTCATGTGAAGTTGTAAAAGGAATGCTGATGAGTTACAGTACGATTAATTTCAGTATAGCTCAATTACTGGCAAAGCGGAAGCATCTTGAGGATCTGATGGAGATTACAAAGATAGGAATGTCTGAGGAAAATTTTAAGTCTTCTGCCTCTATCATATACTACTTACCTGACTTTGGCAAGTCATTTAAATTCTCTGGGACTCAATTTTTTCCTTGGGAAAAAATGAGGGAAATTGGACTAAATATCAGTAAAGTTCCTTCCATTTCAAAATCTGTATCTATGGGGTAATACATGGATTTGAAAACTCCAAGGAACTGGGTACAGTTCCTAAAGTAAAATCCTTTGTTTTAAGAATTTGTAATCATGAGGCAGCTAGGTTGTACAGTGGATAGAGCACCGACCCTGGAGTCAGGAGTACCTAAATTCAAATCCAGCCTCAGATACTTAATAATTACCTAGCTGTGTGACCTTGGGCAAGCCACTTAATACAATTTACCCTGCAAAAACCTAAGGAAAAAAAAGAATTTGTAATCACATGAATAAGTCTTTGAAGAGGAACAAATAATTAGGTGGCAGTAAGAATAAATTTTAGAAACTCAAGAACAAACAAAATTTGAGGAATACTGTTGGCTTAGTGGAAGAAGAATTGGGCTAGAAATTAGTAAAAACAAGTTTGGGCTCTAGTGTTGGTTCTCCCCTTAATTTGCTACTTTGACCTTTGACCTTAGGTGATCCCATCTGTAAGCAAAAAACTCTAGTATTCTTCTATCTGACATTCTATATTCTAAGGTTCTTTCTTTGTCTAAAGGTCTTGTTAAACTCTAATACTTTATATTAGCACAGCACTATGTTTGGCACATTAGTGCACATACCTTCTAAGTATTTATTGATTGATTTGAACTCCAAAGTACCATGTGGTTCTAACCGTGCTTGATTCTTTCACTATTACTATACACACCAAAACTAGAGTTTTGTTCCTTACAGTCGGGCAGTCCTTCAGGAGGTGCTTGAGACAGACTTGAGCAATGAAGCCTTTCCATTTTCCACTCACAAACTGGTGAAAGCTGCTGGGCACCTGGTATGTACCAAATGTTCTCCAACCTTCTTCTTTTGCTATACAGTTAACCTCTTGTACCACCACATATATAGCTGGCATTCAGCAAGTGGTCTGATTGTCTGAAGGGCACAGATGAGTTTCTCAGACAGTTTCTGTAAGAGACACCAAGACCCTGGCCCCAAGGGATGGATGGGATGGATAAAAGTTGGTTTTAGTGGTCAGTGGGTGGTGCCTTGCCAATTGTCATGGCAGCAACAAACTATGAGACTGGGATATGATATGATGACTTTGGAATGGAGAGAATAGGGTAGATATTGCAATTTTGCCTGGAAATGACCCTTTCTTTGAACCTCCATCCTGGGGGGGGGGGGTGGCTTGGGAACCCTTGAAGATACAGAGAAAATGGAGGAGGAAAAAGGAAATGTCGGAATCTTCTTCCCACCATCAACCCTATAGGAAGAGAGACACTTCATCTTAAGATTCAAATTCAAGGCTGGGTAGTATAGTAGAAAAGAATGCTGTAGTTCAATCAGGAGACTAGGAATGTGGTATGTATAATGTTTTTCTAGTTCTGCTCATATCACTTGGCGTCAATTCATGCAAGTCTTTCCAGATTTTTCTGAAATCCTGTGCCTCATGATTTCTTAAAGAACAATAGTGTTCCACCATGGTGCATATACCACAATTTTTTCATCCCTTCCCCAGCTGATGGACATCCCCTCAATTTCCAATTCTTTGCCACTACAAAAAGAACTGCTATGAATATTTTTGTACATGTGAGATTTTTACCCTTTTTACATGATCTCTTCAGGATACAGACCCAGTAGTGATATTGCTGGATCAAAGGATATGAACATTTTTATTGCCTTTGGGCATAATTCAGAATTGTTCTCTAGAAAGGTTGGATCAGTTTGCAACTTCACCAACAATGCATTAGTTTCCCAGTCTTCCCCACCCCTCAACATAGTCATATTGGCTAAGATTGGCCAAGAGGTGTTGAGGTGGTATCTCAGAGATATTTTAATTTGCATTTCTCTAATCAATAATTATTTAGAGCAATTTTTCATATGATGATAGATAGCTTTAATTTCTTTTTCTGAAAATTACCTTTCCATATTCTTTGTCCATTTATCAATTGGGGAATGACTTATTTTTAAAATTTGATTAAGTTTTCTATATATTTTAAAAATGAGTCCTTTGTCAGAAACACTAGTCATAAAAATTGTTTCCTCACTTATACTACATCCTTTTAATCTTGGTTGCAGTGGTTTTATTTGAGAGCACTGCATTTTCAATC
Source organism: Macrotis lagotis (assembly GCF_037893015.1). Lineage (NCBI taxonomy): Eukaryota > Metazoa > Chordata > Mammalia > Peramelemorphia > Peramelidae > Macrotis > Macrotis lagotis. The sequence goes on from NC_133658.1 coordinate 286,369,173, forward strand.
AGAGAACCTTAGTTCAAATCCTGTTAATGACATGACCTTTGTAAAACTATCACAGGTCTCAATTTCCTCATTTGCAAAATGAGAATGTTGAACTCTAGTGGCCCTTCCATCAATGATCTATGATACGCTCTTAATGTGATCAAAGTACTTAATCTCTTTTTTCTTTAATAATATTTTTCCTAATGACATGTTAAAATAATTTTTGACTTTTGAAAAAAGCTTTGAGTTATAAATTCTATTCCCCACTCCTTTTATCCCTCCCTGAAATGGTAACAAATCTGATATAGGTTATACATGTCCAATCATGTAAAACATTTCCATTATTAGTCATTTTATACAAGAAGAAATTTTTTACAATAGAAAGAAAAAGTGAGGAAGAGAAAGATAGAAAGGAAGAAGGAAGGAAGGAAAAAAAGAGGAAAGGAGGGAGGGATGGAGGAAAGAAAAGAAAGAGATAGGTATAATATCCTTCCTTACCTCTTCATCTGACTTCCCTTACTTCTTTCAAGGTGCAGCTGAAATTGGGGCAGCTAGGTGATGAACTGGATAGAGCACCGGCCCTGGAGTCAGGAGGCTCTGAGTTCAAATGTGGTTCCAGACACTTAATAATTACCTAGATGCAGCTGAAATCCCCCTTTTCTCTAGAGACCTTTCCTCATTCTCTAAACTGCTATTGTCTTTCTGAGATTACCTCCCATTTACCTATAGATGTCTTGTATGCATATTAGAACATGAGCTTGCTGAGAACAGGGGCTGTACTTTTCTTTGTTTGAGATTTGTTTGGTTTTACTTTTCTTGTATTCCTAGCATTTAGCATATAGTAAGCACTTAATAAATGCTTGCTGATTGACTACCTGACTACCCCACAGAAGTGTTGTGAGGAAGAAGGAGATTATTGGCTGCAAATACCTTTTCAAGAGCAGAAAGCATTATAGAAGTGGGAAAAAGTAGGAAATTTCTAAAGCTGAATGTGTTCTCACACCTGAAATCCATAGTTTTACTCCAAATGACTTTTCTTTATAAAAAAGGGTTGGAAATTCCCTTCTGAGCCAGACTGACTTTGTATATGCTGGGCCTAATAACAAGCCTTTAGCAGCAAGGTAATGCTTTTCTCTCAAGCTGGTCCCTCTGCCATTTGAGCAATTTGTTCATTTTTTTTTTGTGGAGATTTTCCCACCAGCCTTTCCCCTCAAGGAAATGGAGTGAAGAAAGGACAAGATACTCCAAGTTCACTCCTTTAGGAGATCCCCATTTGAATCCCAGCAGAATCAATGACCCATAATCTGTTCCCCACTTCCCTTTCCCTCAGTACACACAGTTGGTACCAGGATAGGATGCCTAGGGCTCTGCACTGTCCTGATCACAGGAATGAATTCTTATATAACAGACTTGGAATCCGGAATGCTGGGTTCTTGTTTTGATTTGGGCATTTTTCATAACTTATGAGTCATCCATAAGTCTCATCCATTCTCTGCTCTTTAGTGTCCTTAACCACATGGTGGGACTAGTAATTCCCAATATGCTTCCCTCGTGGGTTTATAATGAAAGTCCTACTAAAATCTTCTTTTTTCTTTTCTTAAAAATAATAATTTATACGTAAAAATATTTATATAATATTATAAGATTAACAAAGTACATGAATTATTTCTCTTGATCCTTGCAACAAACCTGTGAAGTGGATACACAAGTATTATTATATTATATTATATTATATTATATTATATTATATTATACCCATTTCACAGATAAAGAAGTTGAGGGTCAGACAAACTTAATTTATTGCTCCATAATCACAAAGTTCTTAACACAGGCTTGATTTTATTCCAAGTTTCTCTTAAATCCACTTTCAGAATACTTTCCTTTTCTCCCCATTCTTCACACAACCGTATATTATGCATTTGTAAGTAGGATATCATGATAAACCCTAAGGGAGAGGCAGAAATGGATAAGGCAGAGCAGTTACCTCATGTAGATTACCATCTGTAGTAATGACAATTCATATTTACATAAAAATTTAAGTTTTACAAGATATTTTCCTCCTGACAATCCTGTCAGATAGTGCAAATAATTACCACCCCTAATTTAGAGATGAGGAGACTAAGAGGGGTGGTAATATAGGGGAGGTTAAATATACTGACTAAGGTTAGTTAATGATCAGAGCAGGGACTTGAGCCCAGGTCTTCAAAGCTTTCTCATATACTATCTGCATGCCATATACTATATCATCATATCTGCATGCTTATTGAGGAAGATAATAGATCTATTCAAGTCAAAGCAACAACTTACTCTGCCAGGGAGCTTTCATTCTAATGGAGAAAACAGCATATAAATAATGAGATACATTGCAAGATATAATCATAGTAGATAGATGGAAGGCAGTATCAGAGAAGAAGGCATTAAGTGTTGCCGATTATTAAAGATTTAGAGATTGAAGACAGAACATTTAAGGTCACTGAAAAGGTGAAGGAATTCGTACACTCTCTGTGATGTTAAAACTGATCAGAATTTTATTATGACAAAATATTATTACAAAGTACATAGGTCAAAATTAGTAGAAAAGCAGTAAGTGCTCTGAGGACAGGCCAGGTGAAGTCTTAGTGAGAGAGAGAGAGAGAGAGAGAGAGAGAGAGAGAGAGAGAGAGAGAGAGAAGGGAAGGCAGCCATAAGGCTTGGTTTAGCCTGGCCACAAGACCAGAGGTCCACTGTGCTCCACATGGGCTAAGAAAGAACATGAGAAAACCCCATCCTTTTAGATGGGAACGTGGAAGAAGCAAAAAGACCTCAAAGAGGTGGTGCTTTCTGTTAAATACCTTTCTATGGTAAGTTGGACAGAGGGTGGCACTTGGGGAGTGGTCTTACACCTTGGACCAGGTATCTTCCAATGGCAAACTACGTACTGGTCCTTCCTGTCCCAAGGTGCTCAACCCCCAAGTTTATGTCATTTCCTGTCATACCAGTGTCTAGGCCAAGATTAGGTAAGAGGAAAATGGGGGCAAGATATAAACAACAGCATCCAGGGAAGACAGGATACAATCAACAGGGGTTCAGTTCACCTCTCAGGAGCAAACAGCCCTTCACAGTTAGTAAGATTTTTACATCATTAAAGCTATATTTATAATTCTCTACATCATTTCCCTGCATCATTAGCAACTGATTATTCCAGGAAAGGTATCCTGCAGAAGATGGGATTTGAGATGAGAGGTGAAGGAAGCCAGAACTGCTAAGACATGGAAGTGAAAAGGCAAAGCACTTTAGGTATGGGATGCAGTCAATGCAAAGGAGTAAAGATAGGAGTACTATTTTTGAGGAATTGCAGGTGATTCAGTGCTGAAGTGTAGTAGAATCTTTGAAGAGGAATAAACTATTAGCTTGGAAAGACAGGATGTGAGGAGGTGAGAAAGGTTTTTTCAATTCCAAAGAAAAGATTTCCTATTTGATATTGGATGTTAGGGAACTACTGAAATTATCAAAATGCGAGTGAATTGGAAAGACCTACACTTTAGAACAGCCTCTTGCAGCTGAGTAAAGGAGACATTGGGAAATTGAGACCAGTGAAAAAGCTTTTGTGATATTGCAAGTGAGAAGTGAGACCTGAACTAGGGTGGGAACTGTGTGAGTGGAGAAAAGAAGAAATTTATGAGAGTTATTATGGAAGTAAAAATCATAAAGTTTGGCAGGGGATGTGAAATATAGGATGAGTAAGGGCCAGGGGATGTGAACTTAAGTGACATAAAGTGATGTAAAGTCTAAGAAGAAGTCTAACCAGAATCCCTATGTGTTGAGTTGAACAGAAGAGAGAACCCTGGAAGACAGTCAGTGACCACTCATACTGGCTCAGTGGATAAATGTTCTTTGAGGCAGCCCCCTCTTTCAAATGCCATCAAGTATACCAAGAAAATTCTTGGTCATTCCAAAGTCCTTCCCAACTGAGCACATTTCCCCAAGAAGTGGATCAGGCAGCTCAGTTAAGACCCATCCCTGTCTTGTTTCCTTTAACCAGAACAGATGGGGAGGGGGGCAAATGGAGTAGAAAAGGTTGTTGGATTGCCTCCATTATGCAAGTATATTTCAATCCTTAAGCATCTATTAATTCATCAGTACAGGTTGTCTCCCCACTGAAACAGACCACAAGCTCTCCCTCTCTATTTAGAGTCTTCTTGAACTGCTGTGACCAAAAGTTTCACCATTCTTCTTTCTTCTAGTCTTCTGATTTTAAGTATTGTAAGCACTTAGCTGGATTGGTCCTCAGAGAGCAGACCTATGGTCTGTCACTAGTTATCCATCCTAAAGACTTTACAACTTAGTATGAACTTCTAGCCTCCACACTCAGCTGTCCAAGTCCTCTAGGACTCATTTTCTTCAGGCAAACCATGATATCTTTATTAGATAATGTACAAGTCAGAACAGTAATTGGAGAAGGGTGACTAGGGCTATTACCCAGAAAGCCAAAATGTAAAATACTATATATTAATAATGTATTTAGAGCTCTTCAGCAGTGTAGAGACAAGGTAGCACTTGGATTACAAGGATAATTACTTAAAATGTTTGGTTCTTGTCTTCTGTTATCAAAGAAGACCAAAACAACATGACTATGTTAGAAACAAGTTGCAGTGTGTCTGACTGTGGCTGATCAGACCAATGTAAACTAAGAATGTTCTACCACTGATCAAGCACAAATAATTCATATGAACAACTGGGGTGAGTTCTATAAACTTACTTATCTCCCATTTCCTGAGCTGTGTCCATTCTGCTTTGCTCACAGAGAACAGTACTCTTTCTGATGTGGGCATACCATGCTGGGCTATCCTGTGCATGGTCTCCCATGCTGCACAATCAATCCCAAAGTTCTTTAGACCTTCAAAGTGTCTTTGTATCGCCTTTGTCCTGTATGAGTTCTTCAATATAAAGTTACCAAAGGGTACTTCCACCCTTCCCACTTCCTAGCATTAACTGTAGCTCCCACTCTTGAAAACACACAAACATTGGGAACCATATTCCATGAGTTCTTCCCTGGTCTAGCTCTGGCCATCTTCACCTTCACCTTTCATCTCTGAGTTTCTTTCCTTCTCCCTCTAATTACAAATTCAATTTGAAGTCATATTTTCCACCTCTTGCCTTGGAGGCAAATATTGTATATATAATTGGGTGAAGGGATCAGCAACAGAATGCAGGGTGAACCAGCCTACTGATGCACCCTGGTATGTTCACAGGTGTGTTACAGATTGGAAGGAGCCCAGAGCCCAGTGTGGGAAAACTTGGCCTGAAGATTAGACCCTGAGGTTTTTGGAGGAAAGGGATTGTATCAGTGTAACAAATAAACAACGTTCAGAGAATCAGAGAGAGAATGGCTGCTTTCTTTTCCTTGGAGTCCAAGAATTCCTTCAGAATTCCACTTTCCCCTTGTTCCCTGGAGGCAGGGTTTGGGGGCTAGAGGGTGTTGTTGTCTGAGTGTTACTTATTTCCTGCCTCCTTGGTGCATTCAAGGGCACCTCCTAGAGCATATAAATTCAGCATTTCCTGGGGGGGAATCACCCTAAAACCACAACCCCTTCTCTGGACCAAAGTTACATTCCAGCCTCCTATTCAGGGGCAGGTCAACTTTCTGGCCCTCGGTTAAGGGACAGACTCAGCTCTGTCTGGGATGGTAGATGTTCCTGTTTTCTTAAACCTTTCCTAGAAGCAGGACTTTTGTAAGGGTGTGTGTGTGTGTGTGTGTGTGTGTGTGTCTGCGTGCACATGCACACACCTCTGTCTCCCTTGGCTTTATTCCACAATTGGGGGAGAGATATCGGACAAACACAAAGAAACAGAGATGTATAGAGTCAGATGAAGAAAAACACAGACGGCACAGAGAGACAAAGTCCAAGAGAGAGACACACACTCATAAAGGCATAAAGGACCAACCTTAACTACTCATCCCACCTCCCTTCCCAACAAAAAATAAACCCTATAAAAGAGTCTTTTCCTCTTGTAGATGGCAGCTGCTTGTGTTGCTCTCGGACGCCCCTGATACAGCTGCCTCCCCACCCCACCAGAACTCTTCCTGCCCCCTCACTTCAGCCCACACCATCAACGCCTGCTGGCTGACTCCCTGGGCCTGGCAGACAGAACTGTGTGCATGGCCCGGGTCTGTGGCCCAGCCCCTTCACCTGCAGTGAGGCCGCAGTGGGAACTGGGGACTGAGGCCAGTTCTCAGGGCTGAGTGGGACCTTGGGAGCAGGACCAAGATGAATCTGTCTTGTTAGCAAGCTGCCTGTCTGAAAAGCAGGCTCCTCTAGTACATGTGCATCTTGCCCTCTTTACAAGATTTCTCTTCAATAGACAAGCTTTTGCTTTTAATTCAGTGGCATTTTTACAGTTACCTAAGTCAAGTTGTGTCAGGGAGCTTATCATTGCACATATGCAGTATGGAGAGTTTGGGTCCATTTTAAATCAAAACAAAATTTCAAAATAAAACAAAAGCATTCTTCACTTGGCAAGAAGATTTTTTACCTTGGTATGGTAGAAAGACCCATGGAACTGAGAATTAGGAGACTAGCATTCTAATCCTGCCTTAACATTAATTTTCTATTATGAGTTATTTAGCCACTTTGAACCTTAGGTTCCTCATCTGTAAAATGAGGGGAAAGAAGGACATAAACATTAAGCTTTACAAATTTTATCTCATTTAATCTTTGTAACAGCTCCAGGAGGCAAGTGATACTATTATCCTCATTTTAGAGTTGAACTAAACTAAAGCAGACAGTCATTAAGTGATTTTCCTGGAGTCTCCTTCCTAACTCTAGGCCCAGCACTCCATTCTCTGCATCACCTCTCTGTTTCTATCAGGATCTGACTTAATGATTTCTGAGGAAGCCTTTAAATCTATGGTCCTAAAATCTTAAGACCTCCCCAAGCCTCAGTTTTTTCAATTATAAAATTTAATTACCCTACAATGCTCAAGAAAGCATGGCAATAACAGCAGCAACAACAATAACAATAAGGATAAGAGGGAAAGAAGAGAAAGGCTGTTCTTTCCTCTTGCTACTATAGAGGAGCCAGGCAGAGTAAAACCAGGCCCCTGAAGATAACTCACCACCTTGACACCGGCAGCCTTTCTAAGTATGAGAGCGATTAAGTGTTAAATACAGATTGTCATGTTCTCTTGAAGATGGACTTGTTTGGGTTGGGAAAAGCCAGGTGGTGTGTTTGATCACCAAGTGAGCTTGACAATCACAGACCCATCTGTCTGGCAGCAGATGGTGGGGAAGCTGGTAAGGGCCAGAAGGGGAACATACTGTGCTTTGAAGGCTCAATTTGTGAAGTTGACTTAGCTTGAGTGGAGCTGCTGAGACACAACCCACTCTGGCTTTGAGGGACTCCCAGCCAATAGCTATTTGCCTTTCTCATGAGGAATCATGGAGAGAGGGTCCCAATGTCAAACATAGACTCTTGGAATGTTAGAACTGGAAAGGAAAGGCCCCAGTCTAATTCCCTCATTTTACAGATGGAGAAACTGTGGTCCCTGGTAGGAAAGTAACTTAAGGTTAAAGAGGGTTAATAGCTAACAAATGTAAAGCATTTTGAAAACTTTAAAAAGCTATAAATGCTAGCTCTTAAGGAGCAGGAAACTTGAACTAGACCCCATTTTCCTGAATTCTGGACCAATATTCTCACCACTATATGTTGACATCTAATATAATAAAGCACTCTGCAATTCTTAGAGAACAATATAAATTTAATCTTATCATTATTAATATATTTTGAACATGGTCCATACAGCTATCCTCAAAGTCAGGAATGCCTAGGTTCAAGTAGCACCTTTGAAAAATATTGATTATGGGATCCTGAAATCCCTCAGCATCTTAATTTTCTCTTCTGTAAAATAAAGGGCAATACTCTTTGGCAGTGAGATGGGGCAATAGATATAATTTTAGCCTGGGAGTTAGACCTAAGCTTGCATCCTGTCTCCAACATTAGTTCTATGAATCACTTGATTTTTCAAAGCCTCCATTTCCTCAATTGTAAAATGGGGAATATACCTTACTCATAGGATTGTCATGATGATCAGTTGAAATTGTGTATATAAAGTACTTTGCAAATTGCTATTATTTATAGTGTGATGGGGGAGGGGATGAGAACTGACCAGCATCCTAGAATTTGTAGCTTAGCCCTCAGAGTTACAAATCTTAACATGCCAGTCAGGTCTCAACCCCCTATTATGCTTGTACTATTTACCAAATGAATGGAAGAATGTTTTAACATAGAGAGAGAGCTGACCTAGGAATCAGAAAAATTTGAGTTCAAGTCTTTCCCATGATCTGTACAGACCTTGAGACCCTAAACAAGTCACTTAACTTCTCAGTCTCTTTAAGACTACAATTGATATAGAAGATTCTGGCTTGTATTTGTATGGGGAGTTTTCTCACCTGGAAGTAGTTCCCTATACCAAAAAACAAAAATCACAGATTCAGTCCCTATCATTGTCATCATCATCATCTTATTCCCTATTCATTCTCTCCAGAGTCTGTGATCAATGAAATCTTGATCTTCCTGTAATGTGGCTACTGGAAATCTACCATCTTGGAGGAAAGGAAGCAGGGAGCCTACAGATAAAATATTCTGTATTTGACAGTAGGACCAGAGGAAACAATAGCCAAAGCCCTGGGTCCAGATATTTGCCATTAATAGACCAAATTCAACAAAGTATGTCATCATGGGTGAGGTATTATGTTAAACACAGTAGACACAAGTATAAAAATGTTTCCATTTCTGCCCTCCAGAAGCTTACAGTCCAAAGAGGGTGTTGGGATAAACATACACTCAAAGATGATATCATCTTCCAAGTATGATGCCACATCTGATATTGTGGGTCATGCAGACCCTGGGGTTCAGTAAGTGGTTGCTGTACTACCCTCAGATAGAAGTAGGTTATAAGGAGACTCCTAGGGTGGGGGTTCAGAAACTCTCAAGAAGCTCTTAGGACAATCCTTATATACTCCTTTACCAAAGGACTCAGTTGGATTTCTGGTACATAAGTGAACTCAAGCTGCTCCACCTGTTCCATAATGTCCTAGCTCATAATTGCCCTAACTGGTAGCATGATAGTGGGTTGCCCAAGTCTTCTAGGGCAAAATGTATCAGGTAGAAGGTGCAAAGGGGAGATTGAGGCAAAGTAGTTCAAGAAAAATCGAGGAAGAAGGGATCTTTTTCCTTTTTTATCAGGCAGAATAATAGGAGGTTTCATGGAGGCAATACCCTTGGTCCACAACAAGAAGAAATGAAGAGGAATTGTAACAGGCACCCTCAGGCAGAAAAGGGCGAAGTAGAAGCAGCAAGCAGTCCAGTTTGGCTGTAAGTTAAAATAGATGGTGCCATATCAAGAAGTTTTTATTTTATCCTAGAGAAAATAAAGAGTCACCGAAGTTATTTAATTACCTTGACTTGGAAATTATCCTTTGATATTTTGATTAGAAATTAATGATGATATTCAAAAGTCAGTCATCTTTTGTAGTTTTCAGTCCAATATCAGGCCATTTATTGTAATGTAACCTATGATGTTTTGGGGGATTTAAGGCTTGTTTTACCTATTTCATAAGATCATAGAATTTTAGATTTGGGATTGAAAAAGAACTCAGAATTCATCTAGTCTTACCCCTTCATTATACAGATGAAGAAACTGAGGCCTATCATGGTTGAGCGATTTACCCTATGTTATATGGTGGTAGTTTTTAGATCTGCTCTGAGCCCAAGATCTTGCTTTATTTCCAAGGAAACATAGTTTTTCATGTGTAAAGGCCTGATCTCTGTCTCTATTTGTCCTTCACTCTATCCTTTTTGTGTGTCATAGACCCTTTGACAGTCTGGTGAAACCTATAGACCCCTTCTCAGAATAATTTTGTAATAGTAATAATAATGACAAGCATTTATATTATGCTTTAAAATTTGCAAAGTGATGCAATATATCATTTTATTTTAAATGCATAACATAAAGTCCCTGAGTTAACTAATCATATTGAAATAGAGTAATTGAAAATATTTTAAAAATTCACTGACAGAACCCCTGATGGAGACATTCTCTCTAGCCATTGCTTGAAGAGTTAAAAGATGCTGTTTTGCTTCTTCCAAACCCTGTGTTTGAACATGGGTGTCCAACCCAGACAGAGAGAGAGAGGGCATAGTTTAGTAAACACAAGGCAGTAAATGCATGATGAATGAGCAGTGATTTGGGAGACAAACAAAAGAGAAAATAATTTTCAAAGTGTACCGCAGATATGAGTGAATTCCCTCCTTGATCTGGAATTTTTCATTGATGTGGTGATACTAGCTGACTAATGGGAGATCTTTTCTAGCATAATAGGGAAAGGGTGGCAGACAGCACAGCCATGGGATTTGGTCTATTGGCCCCATTGTTTTTCTCCATGGAGAGAGGGTTCCAAGGTGTCTTAGCCTCAGGACAATGAACCTAGCATGTTCCTGGTAATAGAGTATGATTGACAAGTCTGAGGATTCCCTGGAGACTATAGATGGGAGTTTGTCACTTTGGACTATGTCATCCAACCTTGAAGCCATGAGGGTAGAAGGAGGGGGAAGAAAGACAAGGATCTCTGTAACTGGTAAGGAGTTCTATGGAAAATATCGTCAAGAAGTTTGTGGGAGAGAACAAGAAACATGGTGGTCTAGAACTTGGGATTCAGGTCTGATTTCTAGCTCTTCCTTTCATTCACTTTGATAACATTTCTTCATCCTTAAAATAGAGATAATAAAACTCACGTTCACTACCTTATGAGAAGAGTTCTTCATCTTTAAGATCCATAGACAAGTATCTTAGAAAAATAAGTACTCTAATAGAGGTAAAAATGAATCTTTCTGAGAACTAATAAAAGTTCAAATTTATTTTGTGTTTTGAGTTGCAAATTGCTTCACAAATTTTATCATATTTGCTAACAACAACTCCAGGGGGAACTGCTATTCTTACCTTCATTTTATAGATGACAAAACTAAAGTAGACAACAGCTAAGTGATTTGCCTGGGGTTAACACCGGTAAATATCTGAATCCAGATTTGAACTCAGATCTTCCTGACTCCAAGCCATTTATTCTTTGAACATATTTTAAAGCCATATTCTGTACTAGGTGCTGGATATACAAAAATATATATGCTTGTGTTTATAGGTATCTATAACTATCTCTAACTAGATCTAGAGATACTGCTGGTATAAGGTCAGAGATTTTTTTGAATATCTGTGTCTATCTATCTATATCTTCATACATATATATCTTTAGGTCTGTGTGTATGTATATGTATGCATACATATAAAAAGTCAAAGCCCCAGTTCTCAAGGGGGGAGAGAGGCAGACAGAGGCAAAGAGACAGGGAGACATAGTCACAGACAGAGAATTTGTATTTGTGTGCACCTCTGATCTCAAAGATAAAATGCAAATTCCTTAGCCTGGACCTCTACAATCTGTTTTTACCCTAGCTTTCTTTTAAGAATTTTTTTTTTAGGTTTTTGCAAGGCAAATGGGGTTAAGTGGCTTGCCCAAGGCCACACAGCTAGGTAATTATTAAGTGTCTGAGGCCACATTTGAACCCAGGTACTCCTGACTCCAGGGCTGGTGTTTTATCCACTGTGCCACCTAGCTGCCCCTCTTTTAAGAAATTTTCACTGCTATTTTTGATTAATACATCACCTAAATTTCTCCCAGTATTTTTCCCCTTCCATTTTCTAGAAAGACATTCCATAAAAAAAGAATATTTTTAAAGAAAAGAAAAACACAAAGAAAATTTTGAAAATCATCAACATTGATCAACATATCAAAAAAATCTAGAAATAGTTTATAATGTTCCACACCTGTGGGCCTCCCAACTCTTCTCCTCTTGCTTCTTGGGAATTATTCTGTTCTTTGCACTTCTTCAGCATTCATTGGTAACTGTTCTATAGCTAATTTTCCTTCTATTTACATCATTGTAATCATTGTGTATATTTTTTCTTGATCCTGTTCACTTAATGCTGCATCAGTTCATGAAAATCTACTTTTCTAACCTTATCCCTTTCTCTGCCTTTTATATTCTAGCCAAAATGGACTATTAATTTTTCCTCAAGTTGACTGGCCATTTACCACCCTTGTGTACTCACCTAGTGCATCCTATCCCTCACACCTCACAGACCTGGAACAAACTCATTTCTTATCTCTGTCTTTCAGATTCTTTATCTTTGGAACCACATAATTTGTTGGAAGCATCCTTCAAGTTCATTCTGTTCTTCATCAGGATATACAACATCCCTAATAATCTAACCCCTGATTGAAGTCTTTGAGTAGGGAAATCCAACATCTCCCTAGGCAGCCTTTCTCACTACTGTGCAGTGCTAGTTGTTTCTATGAATGACTTCATTGATTCTCCAATAGATTTACACTAGGAGGAACCTCAGAGACTGTCTAGCCCAGCTTCCTATATTCAGATAAGGAAACAAATTTCACAGAGGTTACATGACTTGAGCTAGGTCATAAAAGGTAGTAAATGGAATAATCAAGGTTTGAACCCAGGTCTTTGGATATCATGTTCAGCATTTTTTGCATTGTGCCATGACAGAGTACATGATCTGATCTTTCTCTTAGATAAATGATTGTTTTTGCTTGTTATATTCCTCCCCATCCCAATACATACACTCTTAGAATATAAACTGTTTGAGAGGAACTGTTTCATTTGTGGCCTTAGTGATTCACACATAGTAGACACTCAGCATAAGTTCGGATCACTGAGTGACCTTGGGTGAGTCATTTGACACTATTTTCTTTTTTGGTCAAATGGAGAATAATAACCCATGCTGTGCCTACAACTTGAAAGAGAAATCACAGATATGAAAGTGTTTTATACAGTAAAAAGCATCATACAAACATAAAATAGTATCATTAATAAAATACCATTGAGCCATGTTAGACCAGTTTGAGTTTTCACCTGGGTTCTAGCATTTTGTTCTGATCTGGGAATGTTTCTCCTAGACCTAAAAGTGCTTTTTAAAAAAAAATATGCCCTTGGGAGAAGAACTTTGAATAGTGGGGTCAAAACAAAACAAAACAGAAAAATATTGAGCATTCTAGAACAGCACTACCTCCACCTTATGGAAGAAAGGTGGGAGACACTGAGGACAGACTATTAAACATCTGTCATCCAATTTATAATTGTTTTCCTTTGTCCCAAAGAAGACAAGTTAACAAATCCTATTGACTTGTCACGAGGGAGAATTCAAACACAAAGGACAGTTTTTGAAATGACCATGCTTCAAAAGAAGAGGAAAGGAAAACATAACAGTAGCTCTGAATTGATGAGACAATGGAAATGGTGCATGGTGAAGAATAATACTGATCATCTGTGTGGACATCCTACATAGAAAGGATGCGCTTGGGGAAAAAAAAAACCAGAAACAGAGAGTAACTTTACAAATAGCAAGTTAAAAATACTTTTCAGTTACCTAGATTATGAAATGGAAACAGCCCCAGTGTCAAAGACTCAGCTTATATGTCTTAAAAATATGCTGGGTGTGTATGTTTAACAAGCTGGGTTTCCCAGACAGGCTGGCCATAGTCTCTGTCTCTCCTCCCTTCACATCCTGCCTCCTCCTATTAACATCTACCTAGCCCTCATTCTGTCATGGACACTCTCTGATAGAGCTGGCAAGGAGGAGAGTGAGGGACCTCTCTCCAACTGCCGGCAAGAGTTGATAATTAAACTTGTCTGATGAGAAAGTTATAGTCTGAAGGCAGCCTATGAGCAAGACAGATGCCTTTGCCATCTGATTAAAAAGCCAAAAAGCTTTCAGAAGACGTGTGTTTAATGTAATTAAGAGCTAAGTGGCCAATCCTCCAGCTGTCACTGACGCTCTCACATTCTTGGTGAGTACAGTCCTGGAGGGGAGCCCATTGGATGCATATTCCAGTACTATCTGCCCATCTTCTCCCCAGGCAGACCCTCCCTGTTATCTGGGCATTGCTCAACCACCTAAGCCCAGCTGGATGGCTACTGTCCAGAGAAAGCTGAAATATGGAGATATGTCTTGCTTTCTTCTCTCCTCTTCCTCTCTGCTGCCTTAGCAAACAGCATGGTGAGTCAAATGAGAAGTTAAACCCATGAGGACTTTTAAAAAATTTGTTTATTTAACACTCAGTGATTATCCACTAATCAACTATTTTGTGAGAATCCTTGTAATAGGTTCTGTGGAGCCTATACAAAGAAGGAGAGGGCATGGCCCTTTCTCTCAAGAGCTTACAGTCTACTAGGGTAGATTTAAAAAAAATCATTTAATAGCTTAGTCATATTCATAGTGTCATAGATCTTGAGTCAGAGGGGACTATGGGAAATCATTGAGTCCAACTCCTTCAGATTACAGATGAGGAAACTGAGGCCCCCAAAAGTTAAATGACTTACCTAAGCTCATGCAGTTTGCAAGTGACAGAGACAGAATCCAGATTCTTTGTCATCAAAACCAACCTTATTTCCACTACATTGTACTGCCTTAAAATAGATTTTTTAAAAAAGCAGGCTGGGACAAGTATCATAAAAGAAATAAAAATGAAATTCTATAAATGTTTAGAGGTTACAGATGACAGAGTAGATGGAGTAGTTGAACTAGAGGACCTTTGATATTCCTTTCAGTTTTTAATCTTTGATCCTACATCATGCTCCTAGAGAGAAGTGTTTGTTGTTGTTGTTGTTGTGGTGGTGGTGGTGGTGGTAATAGTGGTGGTAGCTATGGTGTATGGTAGAATGTGTTTCATTCAGCATGGAGGAGTGAAGGGAGTCCTGGATTTGGAGTTAGAAGATGTGCATTCTAATTTGACAAATTAGATAATTTGACAAGTCACTTCCCCTCTATGATCTCAAATTTCTCATCTATAAAGCAAGAGGATTGTTCAAGATGACCTTGGATGGAAGTCCTATCCAGATAGTAGTCCTTTGATCTCTTTGGAGAGTTTGGGGGGAGATAGTGTTTGATCCACACTTTGAAGAATGTGGGATTTTGATACTGAGAGATTTGTTTTCCAAACAAAAGTGAGAGTGTGACCAGAGGCATATTTCTTTGTGTACAGCTTGAGGAAAGGACCTTTTGTCTTTGTTTTCCCAGACTCTGACATAGTGCTTTATATCTTATAAGCACTTAATAAAGGTTTGCTATCTTGAATTAAAATGAGAAATCACAATCCATATTCAGCTTCATGAATTTGTATGTCATAATTGTGCAGAGGATATTCTCATCTTCTCTGTATCATTCCAATTTTAGTACATATGCTGCTAAAGTGAGCACCACAATCTATACTCAGGAAACATCTTGTTTTGAGGCAAGATAGTCTAGGAAAGTGAGCAGTGGATAGGGTGCTGGATCTAAACTCAAGAAGACTCCTCTTCCTCAGTTCAAATCTGGCCGAGCCACTTCCTAGCTGTGTGTGACCCTGGGCAAATCACTTAACCATGTTAGCCTCAATCTCTCGTAGGCAAAATGAGCTAGAGAAGGAATGGTAAACAACTTGAGTATCTTTACCAAGAAATCCCCACATGGGGTTATGAAGAGTTGGACATGACTGAAAATTTTATAACAATAGTAACAGCAAAAAAAGACTAGGAGAAGTTTGGATTTTATTCATTTTGTAGTAAGGAGCCATTGAAGAATTTTGAGGAAAGGAGAAACATGATTAGAGATGAGCTTTCAGAAGATTCATGTATATCTACATCCAACCCAGAAACGTTCTGTTTCCATGCTCTGCTTAGAACAGAATGCTCAGAAAACAAATAAAAAAAAAAAGGAGGGGTGGCTAGGTGGCGCAGTGGATAGAGCACCAGCCCTGTAATCAGGAGTACCTGAGTTCAAATCTGACCTCAGACACTTAATAATTACCTAGCTGTGTGGCCTTGGGCAAGCCACTTAACTCCATTGCCTTGCAAAAACTAAAACAAAACAAAACAAAACGAAACGAAAAGAACAGAATGCTCAGGATTACTCATTGTCAACAGAAAATACCATCTCCTTCTTGTATTCTTATAAAGGCAAAGGAGTGGGCCAGATGGTTTCCAGAGGAAACTTCTAACTTTGGTGTTCTTGGTATCCTATCTCCACGTTCAGTGATTCTGGAGAAGGGACATCACCTCTCTTCTCAGATTTCTGTGGAGGTAGTGGAGTATACTGGAAGGAATCAGAAGATCAGGGTTTCCCCATGACTATGCAACTGCTACTACCACAACTAGTTGACAGATAGACATACAGACAGATTGATCAGGTGATAGATAGATGGATAGATAGATAACTGTAGACTTACAAAGTGTTTTATCTATATTAGAAGTTATGTGACCTTGAATGAGTTACTCAACCTCTCTGTGCATTTGCGCAATAAGGGAGTCAGAAGGGATGATTTCTAAAATCCTGTTTAGCTTTAAAACATTATACTTCTTTGTTGAACTTCTCCAACCCAGACACCCTGAATCCCTGGAGAATTCACTAGACCAGTGGCTCACAGATAAAATTCTTTGCTGTCTAAAAAAATGTGTTGACAGTATATCCCTCAACACAAGAGACTCAGTGCAGGAGTGTGAGCATTATGCCAAGAATTTGCAGGAGATCAGTTGGATTTTTACCAACCAGATGTGCAAGATAGATAGATATGTGTGTGTTTTTTATATTGACTTCAGGTCAAGCATCTACAATTCAGTTAATTGCTGATCTCCTCTTCACCTATGTACATCACTACCCTGCCTTGAATTGGTAGACAGTTTTGGGCAATTGTTGTAGATAGAATTCATCACCCAATATGAAAATTAATTTCTCTGAACTGAGTTGGCTGGTGCTCAGATAAGAGCTGTGCAATTCATTTCCAAATTCACGCCCCAAACCTTTGCAGCTTGATAGAACCTGCCACCAGGGTTTGTTCTCTGCTGGCACTCTCTCCATTGTCACAATGAGATATGTACACAAATATACATTTATATATGCATATGTGTATACACTTAACTCTATCCTGAAAAGGGTGTGATTCAAAAAAAGAGCTTTAAAAATCACACACATTTCCCCCCAATAGGTGAAGAAGCAGCAGCATGCTTGTAACTGTGTAACAACTGACTTTCTTTTTTAAACCTATACATAACACACTTTTAAATTTAATCTGAATGAACATTTTATCCTTCTCTTTTTAAAGTCTAGACAATCAACAAAACAGTAATTCAAGTTCTGGTTTTGTAGCATCTGTTTATTTCCAAAGTATAAATGTTCATACTGATAATTTAACAATGTGTCCATATGAGCTAAATCGAACATATCCTAGTGAAGAGGCCATCATTGCATAAGCCTGGTGGTATGCTCAAAGAACCAAGAGACACCCATATGTCTCTCAATCTGCTTGTATTTCTGTTGCCCCCTCAGGTAGCAAATAGTGTCTAGAGTGAGGCAGTTGAAAGCCCTCTGCTCTTCTATGACCTTATCACAGGTATTATGTTTAGTTCTTAGTGACATTAACTTTGAGAAAACATTTAAAAAACTGAAACTTGTCCAGAGGAGGGTGGAGGACTCCCAGGATAATACAGGGATTGGAAGTCATGTCATAAGTTGAAGGAACTGGAGATGATTAGCCTGGAGAAGAGAAGATTTAGGATGGATATACTAGCAGTCTTCAAGGATTTGAATAGTTGTTCTATGGATTTGTTCTGCATGGCCCCAGAGGGCAGAATTATGAGCAGTGAGTGGAAATTCAAGATGCCAATCTAAAAGGGATGTCAGGAGAAATTTCCTAACTATTAGAGATGTCCAAAAGTTAAATGGATTGCCCTGAGAAGTAGTGCTATGCCCATCATTGGAGGTCTTCAGATAGGGAGTTAGATGTCCACTTTTTGGAGGGGGCAGTAGTGTCAAAGGATATTCTTGGTCAAATATGGATTAAGCCATATGACCTCTGAGCTCCTTTGCAACCGAGATTCTGTAATGCTTCTAGTCAGGAGATTTTTCTGACTATGTGGTATTATTTTTAAAAATTCCTCCCTAAGGTATTTGGATTAGTCATAGACTCAAATAATCCTCGAATTCCAAGAGGAAGGGGATGGGACGAAGTTTAGCCTCCCCTAGAGGCAGTCAAACAGCCAGCTGTCCTCTCCGGCAAAATATTTGCATCTGTGCCAAAAGGAGGACATTTGGCTCATTAAATGGTCTTGCAACATGCCTCCTGTATTGGCTGCTTCTCCAGAACCCCCTTTTCCAGTATGAAGAATAAAGATATGAATCTCTGGCAATTACTTCAGTAATACAATTTTCGTAGCTCCTCCAAACAGTAGAGGCCTCCTTTGGAGAGAAGCATGCAAGTGCCTGCCATCACCGGGAGGAAAACTCATGACAAGTCTGGCTGATAAAGTGTTTTTCTTCTGAAAATTAATTTAAGGTTAAAGGAAATTTAATTTCTTTTCCCGTAGGTGTGTGACGCCCTAGCCACAGGAAAGGGGTTATCCTAGCAGTTATGATTTGATTAGTTTGGAGAGAGGAACGTTTCCCCATCCTGCACATGTTATATAAACAATTTCACACCATTCACAGTCTCCTGTGTGAAAGTGTGAAGGGCAGACAAGTTCATACAATGTGTATTTATCAGTTGACTTTGAGATGCTTTCCAAGAACTGTAAGGTAATGAGCTCTGTCTTTGGAGGTGTTAAATAGGAGACTGGATGGCCTTTTGTCAGGGATATTGTGAGATTAATTCATCCTTTTGGCAAATCAAAGTAAAGAGAACAGTGATTTCTATTGGGGGGGGGATTTGCCCATCCAGCATATGTAAATTGATAGATTTGTTCTAGAGTAAGAACTCTTTACCATTTTAGTGTCATGTGTAATTCCTTTGGAAATCTGGTGAGACCTAATAGGTCTTTTGTCAGAAAAATGTTTTAAGATGCTCAAAATATACAGGGTTACCAGGGAAACCCAAGACATTGAAAGGCAGTTATCAAAATATTTTAAATCAGGCTCACAGATGCCAGATTAAGAACCTAGATTGTAGAAATTTGTAGTTAGCCCTCTTATAGCAAACAGGAAAAGTAAGTTGAGTCTCCTCATTAGCGCTTTGTCTAGAAGAACTTTGTCATCCTGTTTTATCCTTATTGCACAATAGAATGATAGTGAAGCAAATTATTTCCAGCACCAGATGTGTATGAAAGGATAACTGCATCCAAGTATGATGAGACATCAGGGTCTTTGTGGTATGTGTATCACAACTTGAATTCTACTGAAACCTTTAAAGGAAGAATCACTTACTTTGGTTTCATGAAAGCCTTGCCTGCTCACCCACAAAAACTCTCATCCCTAGTCAGAGATTCAATCAAACAAATTTATCCTTATTTGAATGACTTAAAACAAAAGGGGAAACAAATATCTAGCTTCAGAAATTATCTTTTCCTTATGGCCAATTGAATACATATGTGTTCCTGTTTGGATATTTGCATGCATGTTTAGATCTCTGTGTGCATCTGTGTCTTCTTGGGGCTTCTTTTCCTCTGGATTAAAAGTGGTAGAGATGGAAACTCAGAGATCATTTAACCTAAACTCACTGATCAGATGGGGAAACTGAGTCAATCCCATGCTCCAGGATCCTGTAACAGGGAAAGTAGATTTTTATTCTCTTTCAAAAATTAGGGAAGAACAGTCTGGTTGAGCATTTGGTTTAATGAATACTTGGTGGTCAAGATCCTCAGGAATCTATCTAATCATATATTTGAAGCCAATTACTCTGTCTCATGTCAATATATCTAGAAGATAAATACAAGATCCTGAATGTTGAATTCACCTGATTCCTGGTTGGACTTGATGTCAAAACTCTTGTTCTGAACAGGGTCTTGGTGGTGGGAAGCCTTGATGGTTATAGAGACCTGTGATTGTTAGACTGTAAGTACCCTGAAGGCAGGGACTGTTTCTTTTTTAATCTCTATAGCCTTAGTGCTTAGCACTAAGTATCTGACATATAGTAGGCACTTAATAAAGGCTTGTTTGGTTTGCTTTTCTGAATATAGTTCATTGAAATAGGCAAGATGGCAGTGATTACAGGCCTCTAAATCCAATCCCTGAGCATATGGAAGAAGGGAAGACTGGAAGTGGAATCACTGGAAGTGATTATAGAGGTCTAGAGCAGAGTAGAGGGAACCTTCATATTGTTCTGGATTAAGGAAGTATCCAAATCTTACCTCATAGTTAAAGTCTCATTTTCCCAGGGCCAGGGCGTATGAAAAAGAAAAATAAATGCTATATGAGGAGCCGTAATATAATGGTGTTTTTGGTGTTTTCCTTATTCCTGGACATTCAAAGATAGAAAATGAAATAAATTTTTCAGGATCCATGTTTAATATCAGTCCTAGTAGAACAGCCATTTTTGGATCCTAACACCTATGTCCCCATTGTTGAAGTTGCCAAGCTGGGACAGTATACCAAGCTGAACATACTAAGAATATGATTAGGAAGTTGGTGATGGTGTTGACATTGAAGAATTGTTTTATAAGATTTCTCATGGTGGGGAAGAGACCAGAAGTATATTAAAAAAAATCACAGGTGATATTATTGCCTAAGAAAAGATGATGGGGACATCAAATAATTACTCATAAACTTCCTTAATCATATTATGCAATCTTTATAAGAATGATTTATTTTCATATTAAGGATGTCCTGTTTGAAAATATGAGATGGGAAGTTTTCCTAAATTAGTCTCCATAGTAAACTATATCTTTATAGTCACACAATCATTTAAAAAATTTGTTGCATTTAAGTTTTGAACTGTCTCTCTCTTGCCCATCTTTCCCACCCTGCATTAGAGAGTGCCACCATTTGACATAGATTTATAAATATACCAAACTATACAATGAATACTTCTATTTATCATAAAGTCCTTTCTCTGGAGATGGATAGTGTCTTCCCTCATAGATCCTTTGAGGTTCATTTGAATATTTCCAATACTCAGGATAACTTAGCTGTTTAGTTATTCTTCAAATAATATTACATTTATGTATATGATATTCTCTTGGTCCTGCTTATTTAATTTTTCATTTTCCATGTTTTTCTAAAATCAATCAGCTCATCATTTCTTACAGCACAGTAATATTCCATCACAATCACATAACACAACTTGTTTAACCAATCCCTAATTGATAAACATTCCCTCACAAAGAGAGCTGCTATAAATATTTTAGAAAATATAGGATTGTTTCCTTTTTCCCCAATCACCTTGGGAGACAGACCTAAAAGTGGTATTGCTGGGGCAAAGGGTATGTAATATAAATGTTTTTATAACTCTTTGGGTAAATTTTCAAATTGCTTTCCAAAATGGTTGGATTCCACAGTTCCACCAACAGGGTCCCAATTTCTTCACATCCCTTCCAACATTTGTCATTTTCCCCTTCTATCATTTTAGCCAGTCTGTTAGTGTGAGACATACATAATCATTTTAAAAGTACTCTATTGGAGTATCAAGCCTCAGGTCATGACAAGGTCACTTTAATGACATTGATCATTACCCAAAAAAGGATCAGTCTAATGACTCACACATGGAAAAAGCTAGTTGGATGAAAAATGCCTCTGATCAACATTTATTAAATGCCAACTATATGTGCTAGTACTGTTAGTTCACTAAGTCAGAATGCCAGTATATACAAGGTTTTCCCCAAGGTCTTAATGCAGTTTGAAGCTTTAACAGGTTGAGAGGAGCATAGCAAAATGGGCGTTGAACCGGGTTCAGAATTGAATAAATGGGAAGAGAGTAGACCAGATTGTCTTTGGGAAATCACAAAGTATTATCAACAATCCCAGGAGTTCCTTCATTCAAAAACTTCTCTATAGACAAATATTCTCTTGCTGCTTTATTACTAAGAATAATGGACACCAAAATCTCTGTAGATGCTTCCCAAGAGCAATAGAAAGAGCATAGGCATATACAGCCATTGATATTTTCCTTCCCCTCATCAGCAATAAGCCAATACATCCGCATACCATCTAGGTTAAGCCTATGGGAGAGATACTTGGTAGGACTAGTAGGCTGCAACCTATTTCTAGTAATAAACTATGTCCATTAAGTAGTACAAAGGATATCATTGAGAAAGATATGACTGGAAATAGGGATGAACCAGTTCCATGGCAAGAGGATATAATAATGATAGATGAATAGCTCTATTGATTTAATGGCATCCACAAAAAATAGAAAAGAGTCCTAGAGATGCTATCAATTGGGGATTGACTGAACAAATTTTTTGTATATGATTGTGATGGAATATTATTGTGCTATAAGAACTGACAAGCTGGATGATTTAAAAAAAAACCTGGGAAGACTTTCATGAACTAATACACAGTGAAATGATCAAAATCAAAAGTATTGTATACAGTAACAGTGATATTGATTGATTATCTACTGTGAACAATTTAGCTATCTATTCTCAGCAATACAGTGATCCAAGGAGTTCTGAAGGACATGATGAAAGGAGCTATATATTTCCAGAGAAATAACTAAAAGAGCAGATTGAAGATACTTTTTTCTTTATTACATTCTTTATTGTTTATTGTGTGTGTGTGTGTGAGTGAGTGAGAGAGAGAGAGAGAGAGAGAGAGAGAGAGAGAGAGAGAGAGGAAGGTTGTCTGTGTTTTCTTTCATAGTATGACTTACATGGAAATGTTTTTGTATGCGTATACATGTATAATCTATGTCAAATTGCTTTTCTTCTCAATGGGGGATGGGAGTGAAGGAGGTAGAGAATTTGGAACTCAAATTTGAAAAGAATATTAAAATTATTTTACATGGAATTAGGGAAGAATAAAAATATTAAATTTAATTTTTTAAAAAGAGCCCTAGAGGAAGATCTCCACCATCTTAAATAAGTTATTTAATAATGGATATATGAGGCAATCTCAATAAAAATCATATAGGTTGACTAAGTATTTTTTGGCAGTATATATCTAAAGATTATCACTATCTTGGTAAGTGAAAGAATAAGCATTTAGATATTGTCAATTTGTCTGGAAAGGAAATAAACCAGTGGGGGTGGGGAGTGAGGGGAGCAGGGAGAAGTGGTATGGTGTCTGAAATATTTTAGAGTTTTTGGATATTTGAAACATTGAAACTTAATCAAAGATAAATCTTTTCTTACTGTTCTTACTTCTCTCTCTTTGATGCTCAGGTTTTTAACTCAGTCCTTGAAGATTATACATCAATGCCATTCTCACTCTGTGACTCTTAAGAAACTTAAGTATTTAAAAGCCATTCATATTTGTTAGGGCTGACCCCAGAGTCTCTAGCATAAGTGTCATAGAAATATATATAAAACCATGAGCTGGGGTGCTATGAAAAAGTTTGGAGAGATCAGTTATATGGGTGCCCCAATTTTAGACCCCAGTTGATTCTACTGTGTATTTCTTCTGACTCACTAAAGGTCCTGAGTGTGATGTGTGACTTAACAGTTGATTCCAATATACATTTCTTCTTATTTCTGAATTTTTACAGTTGACTTGGACCAGATGCTAAACTAGATAACAAAACTAGCTGAACTTGCTGACAGTTTAACCCTATCCATGGATTTAATCAAATGAAGACTAGAGATTGAGATATGGAATGAGGCTTGAAGTAGGGGATTGTCTCCTGTAAAAATATAACTATGTGAACTCAGAGAGAAGAAAGGTTCTTGATTATGCATGCAGCCTTCTCTCCCTGCTCTCACTAACACAGCTCATTGTATTACTGTCTCAGTCACTGCCTCATTTTCTTTATCTGCAAAATGAGAGAGTTAGGCCAAAATGACCACTAAGGTTCCTTCCAGAACAATTTTGTTTTCTAAGTTTCTTTTGACCTCTAACATTGTATAGAAGTAAAATGGAATTTTAAAAGCTGAATAAGTTTCATTAGCTCACCAGAATCCTAACTGAATCAAACTATAAGTATAGAAGAACAGCAAACTTTCCAATACTGTTTAATATATTCTGAATTATATTCTAGTTATTTTTACATGTTTGATATCCCTTGCTATATGGTAAATTCTGTGCTGGCAAGAACATGACTTGAATATTTTTATATCCCGCCCCACCATGCCCTGAATATAGTAGATACTCAAATTTTCCTAGAATCGTAGAGTGTAAGAACTAGAAAGGACCTTAGGAATTATCTAGCTCAATCCTTCTCTCTCTCTCTCTCTCTCTCTCTCTCTCTCTCTCTCTCTCTCTCTCTCTCTCTCTCTCTCTCTCTCTCCTTCATTATATAGATGTAAATAAAAAAAGCTTCATAAAGGTTAAATGACTGTCAAAGATCACAAGGATAGTAATAAATGGCAGAACTGAGATTTAATTATAGGTCTTCTGATTTCCAGTCTAGTATTCTTTTCCTTAGACCATTTTTGTTGAATTGAATTAAATTGAATTGAAATCAGAATAGAAACAGCATTATCACCATCTGCATAAATAACACCTAACATCTGCCCCACCATTTACCATTTTCAAGGAACTTTCATAGATACTCTCTCATTAAATCCTCATGAGACTGGGGACAGTGTTGGAAGCCAAGTTGAAGCTCCCAATGGCGGAAACACTTGACACCTTAGCAGCCCAGAGAACAGTTTGTAACACAAAAGGTTTCTGCTCCAACCATTTAATTTTGATGCTAAATTTGGCTGCTGATAACAGGATGCACAGCTCTAAGGCATTTTCAGTTCAAAGTAGCAGGTGCTTTAGATGCTTGGAGAACCACTAAGACATTCCTCTTCTATTTGGTAACTAGATTGTATTCACATATATCACATGCCTTCATTTTATTGCTCTTGATGTAAAACTCTTTTCTGGATCCACATGTGGAAGTTTCTTCCCAATTCAAATGGAGAAACAAAACATATCAGATATCCCAGAAGAAGCACTTTTTTTCAGATTCATTACATTTGTATCAAAATTCAGTTTGGAGAGGGGGTAGTGGTGATGATGATGATGGTACAATCCAGAGTCTGCCTGCACACTTATGGGGGATAGGGGAAGGAAAGCCCCCGAGAGAGTGTTATAGTAATTGGATCCTAGAGGGTGATAATTTAGGGTAAGGATCCTTAACCTGAGGTCCTTGGATCTCCAAGGGATCTATGAATGGATTTCAGGGGATCTATGAACTAGAATGAGAAAAAAATAATACTTTTTAAAAATTTTCACTGACTTCCAATTGAAATTTAGGATTTCATTTTATTTAGACTTTTAAAAGTCCAATAGACATCACCAGACTGAGCAGGGGTCTATGCTAGATCAGACTCCTACTGCCTAGGGAGTACTGATGATTAAATTTTTAGGATGAGAATCTGGTCCAATTCTCCTCTCTCAACCTTACATTGTATAGATGCAAAGAAAAGGAAGCTCAGAAAGATTATATGATCTTTGCCAAAGATCACAAGGGTAAATAGCAGAACAGATTTTGTTGTAGGTTGTCTGACTTCTGATAACTCCTGTCTCAGGAGAGTCAAGTGTTAAATTCTTTTTGTTCCAAGAAAGATTTTATTTATTTTGAATTTTACAATTTTCCCCCTATTCTTGCTTCCCCCACACACACACACAGAAGGTAGTCTGTTAGTCTTTATAATTGTTAATTCTTAAGGTGAGGATTTACACCTCCAAAATACAGGAAATCCTTTAAATCAGTACTGGATTTATTGTTTTGTTGATTGTCCAAACTTAAAAAGGTATTAGAGAAAATGTTAATAATGCAGATTAAACTTGAAAATGTACTGAACAAACACCCTTGGTCTATCAAGTAGGTTTTTTTGTTTTGTTTTTCCTCAGAGAGCTAGTTATTAAATGTTTATATATCCCCGAGTTCTTGACTAGTAAAAGTTAATGTCTACTGTATTACATAATGAGGAACAATGTAGCTGAGAACACTGTAAAAGAAGATCTGAGGAAATGGGTCCTCCATCTGGGAAGGAGCCCTCAGCCCACTACCAGCCTGGAAGAGCTACACCTTGCCCATGTTAGCATCCTGGGACCAAAACCATATTGCTTCTTGCTGGGTACAGCTCTACCCAAACAGGATACTTGTCTTTTGCCCAGTGTTCTAAACTCCTGAAAGTTGTGCATAGAAATCAGAGCCATAACTAATATTCTGTTGGCATATTCATTTCCTAAGGAAAGCAACACAAAACATTTCTTCAAATCAACTTTACATCCACAGGGCAGATAGAGAGGAGCCAGCAAAGGAATCACCTGGGACATGGTTGCCAGGGGAGAAAGTATACCAAAAAAGATTGTTATTAGATTTCAGACTCAGTTGTCTCTACACTGCTGAAGGAATGGAGCCTTAAATTTTAGTGCCCTGGGATAAAACCTGTTCGTCCAAATTATGATTCTGTTTATAGTTGGGCATTAGGAAGAACCAAGAATAAAACAGACATCAAGAAAATTTGTCCAACTCACTCTATAAAAGTTGTCTACAAACTAGATCTAGATGGCAAGGCCTTCTAAACTTAAGAATCCTCCAAGGTCTCCCAATAGGATTAGTTCTTTGCTTTCAAACTGTTCATATTTGATCACTCTTTTTTTATATCAATCTTTTTTTCTTTTCCATTTTTTTATTGCTTATGTTACATATTAAAATGGATACAATAAACCTCTTTTACAAAAGTAAGGCACATGAAAAGCTTTATGTGCAAGTTCCATACTATTTTAAAATTCTGATTCTTTAGAAGTATTCTGACAGAAGTAGAGACATCTACAAAAGATAAAATGCATTTTTCATGCCAGATACCAGAAGCAAAGTTACACATATTCAACTTCAGGGCACAAATGACCACAAACTAAATCCATTTTTGCATCTGGAGAACTACATGGCTATAGTTACTATGGTAAAATATTAATTAGCCTTTTTCACATATATACAGTTAGGATTTTGAAACATAAACATATCAATTGTATAAAATATTGGAGGAAGACAATCTTGAGTTGCATCAGTGTTCCTTTTCCTTATGTGATAAAACAGGGGATTTGGCATTTACAGTCTTTTTTTCCATAACAGTCCCATTGATAACCTCCAAAGGTGAGTGTTACATAACACTAAAGACCATGTAAAGATACTGTTGTTCATAAGACACTTGAATCCAGCCATCCTGATCAGTATCGTAGCCCCGGAATATATCTATCAACCTCTGTAAGACAATGCAGCCTTGAATGAAATCATCAAAAGAAATCTGTCCTCTTCCTTGTCTGTCAAACTTTCGGATAAGGATATCATGAAACTGCTCAGATAATCGATAACCAAAACCTGATAATGCTAGCTTAAGTTCATTTTTGTCAATCATTCCAGAGTTGTCTCTATCATATGTCTGGAAGACATTCTGCCAATCTGTGATATACTTCCAAACTCCAGTGAATTCACTAAAGTTCAAGCCTGCTTTGTTCTCTTGGTCAAACATAGATATGATTGATCTGACAGTCACAGGATTAAATGGAGTCCATGTGCCATTGGATAATGCTTGTTGAAGTTCATTGTCAGAGATTACTCCACTCCTGGCTTTATTAACCCGCTGAAAGACGTTCCACAGGAAGCTCTGGTCCGGCAGCAAGGTGGCAGCTGCGGGCCGGGGGGCGCCCCCGGGGCCTGTCTGGTAGGGGTAGGTGGCCATGGGCCAGTTGGAAGAAGGCTGAGACGTGGAGCGCCGAGCGAGAGAATGGCTCCACAGGGCTTCTTCATTTCCACTTTCTAGATCACTCTTTTTTAAAAAAAAAAGAAATCATGGTTTTCCAACTACATGCAACAGTAGATTTTACCAATCATTTTTTTTGCAAGGTTTTGAGTTTTACATTTTTCTCCCTCTCTCCCTTTCCTGCCCCCCCACCCCCCGCCACAGAAAGCAGGGTGATATTCACTTGATCACTCTTACTGAAAGGCGAAGACCATGCCATTCTAAATACTCCCAGCTAAAACATGTTAACCCCTGCATCAGTAACAGTTACTTTCTTCAAAGCAAAGGGAGATGCTGTCATCTTTCCAGTGCTTCAGAAGAGAGGCATTATGTGGCTAATTGTAAGCACTGCATTACATGCCAGAAGACTTCGGTGATATGAATAATCTGCCTTGCACAATCTCTGCCAAGCATCCTTCTCTATAGCCATTGTGGGCTTGCTTCAGAAGGGGGGGGTGAGTCATATAGTCTTAGAATCATAGAATGTTCACACTGGAAAGCGCTTTAGATGTCATCTAACCTAAAATCCTACCCAATATAACCATTCTCTCCATCTAATCTCCAATGTGAGACATGATGACCTAAAAGCAAGACTACTAGTTTTGGAATCAAAACCTAGTTTCAGATCTCAGCTCTGAGGTGTCAGTTACAACAGGTTGCCTCTCTGAACTTTGGTTTTCTTATCTATAAAACAGGGATACTATGTTGTAAAGAAAATACTTGGTAAACCTTAAAGCATTGTAGAAAGGTGAAATATTATTATTGCTATGAGAAACTCAACTATTTTACAAGACAATCCTTTCCATTTTTAGCAGCTCTAATTGTAAGGAAGCATTTTTGGCTTGTTTTTTTTTTTTTGAGTCAAAAAAAATCTATTATGCTCAAAATGGTTTCTTTGGTTCTAGTCTAGTTCTCTGGGATCAAGCAGAATAAATCTGCACTCTTTTATACAAAACCCTCCAAATATTTGAATTTATCATTTTTTTTCTACTTGAGTCATCTCTCCTCCATTAGCCCTCCAGGCTAAAATTCCTCATCCCTTCAGCTGTTCCTCAGGTAGACCAATTTCAAGTCTTAGCATCTGGGATGTCTAGTTCTAACCTCACTCTACATTCTAAATGTCCCTGATGGTCCCTTCCCAGGCTTCTGTATTATTCTTATTCACACTCTCTGTCCTAGTCTGCTGGCTGCTTTCCTTGCATGACATTTTATATTCCACTCTGGTGCATTCACAGAATTTGCTCCCCATATCTAGAATTTGACCTCCTCACCTTACCTCATAGAATCCTTTGTTGCTGTTGTCCAGTCACTTTATTCATGTCTGACTCTTTGTGGCCCCATTTGGGTTGTTGTTGTAATGGTTTTTTTAATTTTTTTTTTAATTTAAGGCAATGGGGTTAAGTGACTTGCCCAAGATCACACAGTTAGGAAATTATTATGTATCTGAGGCCAGATTTGAACTCAGGTACTTCTGAATCCAGGACCAGTGCTCTATCCACTGAGCTACCTAGCTGTCCCCCTGTTACAATTGTTTTTCAAAGATACTGGAGTGGTTTGCTATTTTCTTCTCCAGCTCATTTTACAGTTGAGGAAACTGGGGCAGAATTATCATATTTCCCCATTTATAAGACATACCTTAATTTGGGGGCCTGAAATAGGAAAAAATATATTAAATAAAGTTATTGAACTCAAATTTTATTCATTGAGAAATTCAAGGGGGGGGGCAGAACTAAGATAGCAGCATGTAGGCAGCATTTACCAGGAATTCCTTCCCCAAAAAACTCAAAAAGCCATCACATTGTGACTCTAGTCAAAATTTAGAGGAGCAGAACCCACAGAAAGACTGAGTGATACATTTTCCCAGTCTAAGATAACTTAGAAGCTCCATGGGAAAGCTGTATTTCATTAGGACAAGGAGTTGAAAAACAGCCCTGGCAACATTGCAGTGCAGCCCAGCCCAGCCCAGCCCAGGGACCACAAGAAACAGCTTGAAGGGGTAGTGAGAAAACTCTGCTACACCAGAATGAGTGTGGAGTGAGGAGCACTGGCCGCAGAACCTTCAGCAAGAATCAGGAGAAACCAGCCTGTACCTCCAGAGCACAGCCCACAGATGGTAAGGGGGTCAGGGGAGACTGCAGAAATCTCTCTGTTCTCCCTGTTGCAGGACTCTACTGTTTACCCACACTCAGATCCAGGTTGCAGTTTGGCCTTCCATACTAAGATAGCAGGGATCCTCCCCACAGATCTAGGGCAGAGGGGAGTATCTGTGGCCACCTATATATCAAAGCACAGCCAAGAGAGCATAAAACTTCAGAGGAATAAAGGTCCCCCTGGGGCATCCCCTAAAAAAACCCCCAAAGCCTTAGAAGTGCTGTAAATTAGTCTTCAGCTGAAGAAATGAGTAAACAACAGAAAAAGATGAATCTCACCATAGAAAATTACTTTGGTCCCAAGGAAGATCAAAACACATATTAAGGTGATGACAAAATTGAAGCTTCTGTATCCAAAACCTCCAAGAGAAATAGAAAATGGGCTCAGGCCATGAATAAGCTCAAAAAAAGACTTTGAAAAGCAATTAAGGGAGATGGAGGAAAAATTGGGAGGAGAAATGAGAGCAATGCAGGAAAATCATGAAAACCAAATCAGCATCTTGGTGAAAGAAATACCAAAAAAAATACTGAATAAAATGATATGTTGAAAGTCAGTTTAGGCCAAATGGAAAAAAAGCAAAACAAAAGGTGAATGAGGAGAAGAATGCCTTAAAAAGCAGAATTGACCAGCTGGAAAAGGAGATAAAGAAGCTCTCTGAAGAAAATAACTCCTTCAAATGCAGAATGGAACTAAAGGAAGCTGATGACTTTGCAAGAAATCAGGAAGAAATAAAACTCTTCCAAAAAAAAGCCTAAAATTAGAAGAAAATATGAAATATCTCATTGGAAAAACAATCAACCTCGAAAACAGATCCAGAACAAATAATTTTAAAATTATTGGACTACCTGAAAGACATGACCAGGAAAAGAGCCTAGACTTCATTTTTCAAGAAATAATAACAGCAAAATTGCCCTGAGATCCTAGAAGCAGAGGGTAAAATAGAAATTGAATGAATTCACAGGTCACCTTCTGAAAGAGATCCCAAAAGAAAAACTTCCAGGAATATTATAGCCAAATTCCAAAACTCCCAAGTCAAAGAGAAAATTCTAAAAGCTTCCAGAATCAAATAATTCAACTACAGAGGCTCCATAGTCAGGATTACACAGAATCTGGCAGCATCTACATTAAGGGCTTATAGGGATTGGCATATGATATTCCAGAAGGCAAAAGATCTTGTTTTACAACCGAGAATCAACTACCCAGCAAAATTGAATGTCATCTTTCAAGGGAAAAGATGGATTTTCAATGCAACAGGGGACTTTCAAACTTTTTCTATTGAAACAACCACAGCTGAACAGAAAGTTTGATCTCCAAGTACAGGACTCTGGTGAACCATAGAGGGGGTGGACGAGAAGGACTAACTATGAGGAACTTAATGATATTGAACTGTTTGTTTTCCTGCATAACTTATATGAACTTTCTCATAAGAGCTGTTAGAAGGAGCATATATCGACAGGGAACAGGAAGGAGCAGAATATAATGATATAATATAGTAAAAAGATGGAGTCAATGGGTGATAAAAGGAAGTACTGGAGGAAGAGAAAGAAGAGGAAGAGGAAGCTAAGAAATTTCACATAAGAATCAAGAGAAAGCTTTTTCAATGGAGTGGAATAGGGGAAGGTAAGGAGAGAATGAGTGAGCCTTCATTCTCATCAGAAATGACTCAGAGAGGAAATAACATACACACTTAATAGGGTAAAGAAATCTATCTTATCCTAGAGAAAAATGAGAAGAGAGGGATGGGATAAGGAGGAATAGGGGGAGGGAAGAGGGAAATAGGTAATAGAAGAGAGGGAAGATTGTGGAAGAGGGTGCTCAGATACAATACACTTTTGGACAGGGCCAGGATGGAAGAAGAAAGAGAATAGAATAAATGAGAGTGTGGAGGGAAATACAGCTAGTAATAGCAACTGTGGTAAAAAATATTGAAACAACTTCTCTGGTGGACTTATGATAAAGAAGGTAACTCACCCCAAAGAGAGAGCCATTGAAATCTGAACATAGACTGAAGTATATTTTTTCTCTCTCTCACTATTCTTGAGGTTTCTCATCTTCTTGGGGTGGGGGGTTATGTTTACTCTTATAACAAAATTATTGTAATAATATGAAATAAATAAACCAAAAAAAAGGACTTCCTGCTCATAGCTTTCAGGCATCTTTTAGGCAAGTCTGGTTCATGGAAGTGGACGCATGCTTAGTTCATTCCATTTCATGAACATGAAGCACCAATTGTGTCTCCTTTGAAATCAGTCACTTCTTTTTCATCAACAGTTCTTCTTGCCTGGTGCTGAACCATCTTTGTGGACACAGGAATTCCAATTGTCCTTTGTTCTTCAATCCATCTCTTCAATTCCCCCTCTAACTTAGGCCATTTTGTTGACTTGCCTCTCATGGCCTTCTTCTGCCAGGAAGTTTTCAGTAGGGTTTCTTCTTCTTGCAGCCAGTCTTGGATTGTTTTCTCAGTTGGAGGAGGACCAAACTGACATTCAGCATTCACTTTTGCAAAAATGGATTACATTGAACTTGAATTCAGCACTGTACCAAAATCTTTTCTGAGCCATTTCTGGACATAATGCAGCAAAACTTAATCTGATATATTGGTAATAAATGTGAAACAAAATTATTGCAAAGACAGCTAGTGCAAAGATAGCAAGTGAGAAAAAGCAGGAAATGCAAGTATAAAAATCTACAACCACTGTGCAAGATGCTTCCAGTTTTTAGATCCTAAAGTTTTTGAAAAAGGGTGCATCTTCTACACCATGAAATATGGGAACATGAAATCAATAGAATGATAGATTTAGTTCTGTAAAGGCCATCTAGTCCAACTATTTCTTTTTATAAATCAGGAGACTGAAGCCCTGAAGAGGTAAGAGGCTTACCCAAGGTCTACCCAAGGTAGTTACCCAAGGTAACTAAGGTAACCTTAGTGAAAAAAACAACATAGGATATTTTTTTCCCTTGGGCCATGTTGCTATCTCCTAATTCTTTGTAATTTACCCCTTAGTAGAATGTAAATTCTGTAAGTAGGGCATAGTCTTTTTTTGTCTTTGTTTCTACAGAGCCATGTATACAGTAAATACCTGAAATACATTTAAATTAAACCTACTTGATAAAATATGGCACCCAGCACCAACCAATCTCTCAAAATGGAATCATATCAGTATGATTATATCACCTATTGATCCATGGCTCTGGACATCTTTTCATCTTTCATTTTAATTCTGACTCTTGTGACTACCAGTAATTCTAAGTCAAAGTACCATTATCTTAATTGATTCCCCCCCCCCAACTTGCCCCTCTTAGATTTATCCTATTTCGATATTATCCTATTTAGAGTTGCCATATGCAGGCATGAGCCTCTTCTATAGTAAGAAAGGAGTCACTAAGAAGTACCGGATGTTAGCAGTTTCCAGTTGTTAATGATCAGGAACTAATAAAGACTTGATAGTGATAATTACTTAGGTCAATATTAAGGCGAAAGCCAATTCTGTTCATCTTCTAAGGGACCATCTGAACTCTTTGACCATCTGGAATTTTTCTGCACCTTATTTCACTTGGAATACTTGGACCATCATCTCAGTTTTAGAAATTCTGATTGCAAGCAAATTTGTGGATTTGACCTATTGCACTTTTCTAGGGAGCTCAGGTCAACTTCCATTTGATCACATGTGGGTCTAGAAATAGGTGAGTTCTGGTGGCACCTATGGAGAAAGAGACCCCCAAAGTGGGAGCTATTCCATGTCCCAAAGATAGAAAGTACAAGGTTCCTATCTCCTCAATGCCCTGCCTATACCCTTTGCAACAAAATGAAGGCATAGCTGTATGTTACTGTCTCTTCTGTCTCTTCTCAGCATATTATTTGATCTGTCTCTTATTCAATCTGTTCTCTAAGCTTTCCCTTCTGTGTGCCTCAGATTCTTCATCTGTAAAATGAAGGTGTTGTTACTTTCTAGTATTTTAATCCCATGTTCAATGAAGGTGTGAATATGACATTCTCAGTTCCAGTCACATGCACCTTGACCCCATCTTACAAGGATACCTTACATTAGCTTAAATCTTTTACACTTTCCAAAGCATTTTTCACCTCTGCTATTTCTTTAATTTCCTCTACTAGAGTTGGAGAAAATCCTGTACAGTTTCCCCTCCTTGCTCTGGTGTCCATCTGGACATTGGTTCCTCTATCTCATTTCACCAGTTACCAATGTCAATCAGTTTGTCTTGGTCATCCAGTTTCCAAATGATTTTGGAGTAATGCACATTACTGCCTTAGTCTCTTTTTTATATAATAATAGAGAGAAATAACAATAACTTCATTCTCCCTTCCAAATGGAGTCCGACGTTTAACAACCTCACCAGTTTCCCCTGTGGGAAGAGTCCAACTGAATGTGAATGAGGTACTACTGGATCATTTAATACATGTTTTTATATTTTTTTAATTTTTATTTTTCCTGCAAGGAAATGAGATTGGCTTAGCAGCTTGGCTCTCCCTCTTAGGCTGTCTAAAATTAGAACTCAGTTGACAAGGCAATCCTTATCTACAACTGAAGGCTTGCAAAGTGGATGCAAGAAAATGTCAAAAGTACAGTCTCTGTTTCAATTTTGAAGTTCAAAAGACCTCAGCAAATGCAAGCACAGAGCAAATTTGTGCTGTTTCAAAAGCTTTTAGACTCCAATTCCTCAGGTATCATTCGATTAGAGTGTCAAATTTACAATAGAATTAACATTCCTGGTAGTCTAGGAGAACTTATTCTTTGTTATTCATTCATCACTCTAGCTATGAATAGCAGAGATCATGAGACACAAGTCCTCTTGCCCTTTAGCTGCTTGTGGATCCTCCTGGGTGTTGTGAAGCACCAATTGACAATTCGGTTTTTAAGTAAAACCAATCAAAACATGTGTGAATCTAGGAAGTCACCTCCCCAAGGTCCTAGTATTAGAGTCAACCATTCCCTTACAGAAACTGAAATTTTGCTACATTTATAGATTTTGAGGCACCCCATGCTCTGAAAGATTCTACCAACTAGAGACTTAGCCACCAGTCATTCCCATTCTGGATGGATGTGGGTTGTACCCCCTGGGCAGGTCTCAGTTCCCATGTCTTCAGATAGATGAGGAAAATGATGGTTTATAAGGGAATGGTGAAGGGTTAGAGACATTTATTGAATTATCAGTTGTCTGGGTAGTCATGGGAACTAGTTTGCAAACCTTTTGAGGGAAAGGGTTGGGTTTTCAAGTTTGTATCATTTATCTCCTCAATCTTCTCCACTCCTTTCAAAAATATACCAACAGTACCTAGAGGATCCAATATGTAGATTTTCAATAAGCTGTCTTTTTTAGTTAATGAAATTAGTTTTTATATCTAGAATCAAAATTCTCTTCTGTTCTGGGTATGACCTTCAAAGTTCTGCCCTCATCATTTTCAAAAAGGGAAGTTAGTTAAGTTTTCCACTCCTGCTCTAGACCTACATCTTCATGTTTGCAAAACTTTATGATTCTATGGTGCTAACTTTTCAAAGTGTTCCCCATATGGCATCTCATTTTAAGTACATAGAGAAGACTTTCTTTCTTCCAAATATACTTCCTTTCCACCTGCTCACTTATAAGAGTATAAAATTTTACCATTTGAGAACCATTTCTTTGGCTTTGACCTCTGTTGAAATATAAATTCCCCTGGGAGAGGTAACAAAGGATGCTTTACTGCTCATTTATATCTTAAGGTGAAAAAATTTGATCCTTTCCTGGGACAAGCTTTTAATACTAAGAACAGAAGATACTGAATACTACAGGGAAAAGTGGAAGGAGAAGCGTCTTAAATCTAACTTTCAAGTTCTCAGCATGTCCCCTGAGTGAAGAAAGAACATTAGAATGAGAATTAGGATACCTGGCCTCCAGTCCTGGCTTCTGCCACTAACTCCCAGTGTGACCTTGAGTAAGTCAGTTCCATTGTCTAGTTTTCTCAGATATACATTGAGAAGGATGGACTCCATGATATATGGAATACTTTTCTACTCTGACACTCTGTAATTCTATTTGTTGTTGTTCAGTCATTTCAGTCGTATCCAACTCTTCAACATGACTCCAGTTGAGGTTTTCTTGGCAAAGATATTGGAGTGACTTGTCGTTTCCTTCTCTAGCTCATATTACAATGAAGAAACTGAGGCAAACAGGATTAAGTGACTTGCCCATATCTAAGACTAGGTTTGGACTCAGCAAGATGTGTCTTCCTGACTATAGGTTCAGTCTTCTGTCCATTGCATCACCTAAGATTCTATTATATAAATGTATTTGGGGGGATGGATAATAAAAAGAATAGAGCTGAGAACAAGAATGAGAACTGACCTCTTATTCTTCCCACAGGTTCGAGCCATGAGATTGTCTTTTGTGGGAGAGATGGGCTGGGAACTGCACATTCCCAAGGCATCCTGTGTTCCTGTTTACAAGGCTGTGATGGAAAAGGGTAACAAGCATGGCATTGTCAATGCAGGCTATCGGGCAATTGACTCCCTGAGCATTGAGAAAGGTAGGTTCTTGTTGACCTCCTAGGACCTCCTGCCACTCCCCAGAACACTTCTTCCTGAGGCTGCCCTCCTCCAAGGTCTATTCTCCAAAGTGTAGTTGTTTTCTAACAAGTCTATTTTTACCTTGTTCCTTTACTGATCTTGAAATCCTCTCTCATTTCCTGGCTTGATCCCTGATCTTTATCCATGCTGTCCATTGACACAAATAAGTACACAATATTTTTCATGGTCATTTACCTTCCTACACCAGAAACTTTGAGAGCCTATATCTTATCCTCCCTGATCTAAGATTCTCTGTGCCTTTCAAAAGGGTCAACAACTAAACTAATTTGTTTTCTTTTTTAATTATTTCTAATAGAATCAGAGGCTATCAGGACTAGAAGGGAACTTAGAAATTAGAATGTTAGCATTCAAATGAATTTAACAACATAGAATCTTAGAGTTGAAAAGAACCTTAGAGGTTATTTAGTCTAACCCTCTCATTTTAATGATTTAAAAAAGAAAATCCAAATCTGAGGCAGTGATTTGCACAAGTTGTGTTAGTGGGAGAGGATAACAGAAGATTCTCCTTGCCCCAAATGGGAAGCCTCTCTTTTCTAGGTAATATAGGAATATTTTAATAGAGACCTTTTGAAAATAATGAGTGCCACTCCAAGTCCCTTCCCCTCTTCCATGGACTCAAGGTTTAGGTTTTTGTTATAAAATAGTGATGTCTATAGTTTGAATCTTACTAGGTCAGAAAGGATGGTAGCATCTTTAAAGGCTAGGGATAGAAGTTTTATGATTCAGTGAAGCTTTATACTATGCTCATCTCCAATTGCCTTTCAGTTATCTTGAGAAGAACATCCAACATACATCTTAAACTCAACATATCCAAAACGGAACTCATTCTCTTTTCCTATCCTAAGCCATCCCCCTACTCTGACTTATTGCGGTCAAGAGCAACACCATCCCTCCCAGTTCCTCAGACTCACAAGTCACCTTGGGTTCCTCACTCTCATTCATCCTCCCACCCCCCACCCCCACTACCATGTCCAAGCAATTGCTAAAGCCTGTGCATTTATCCTTTGCAACATCTCTTCAATAGGCCCCCTTCTTTCTTCTGACACTGATGCTGACCTTCACCACACTCACACCTGGATTACCACAATAACCATCTGTGGGACTGCCTGAGAAGTCTTTCCCATTCCAATCCACCCTCTATTCAACCACTAAAGTGACTTTCCTTTTACCCCCTATTCACACAAACTTCAAAAGTTTCTTGTGGCCTCCAGGAGCAAATAAAAAATGCTTTTTTGGCATTGAAGGTCCTTCCTAATCTAATCTAATCACCTCTTCTCTCTTTGATCTTCTTAAACCTAACTCTCTGATACATTTGTTCATTTTTATCTTTTGTAATCTAAGAAGGTCAAATGACATCAGGATGTCAGGGTAAATGTACAATGTGTCCAACTGTGGCTAATCAAACTAACACGAGCTTTGGTTGGCACAAATAGTTCATATGAACTTTTGGGAAAGAGTTGTCTCTAAATTTGCATATCTCATGTTTCTATTAAACATGACTTTGCTCATAAAGTACAGCACCTTCTCAGAACTGTCATGCTGAATGATCCTGTGCCAGTGTTTCCCATGTCTCCTAATCAATTCTAAAGTTCTTCAGTGAGACATTGAAAGTATCGTTGTATCACTTCTTCTGATCTATATGTGCTACATATGCCGATTTAGTGATCCTGGGTTCCTGGGTGTTCCACAAACAAGACACTCCACTTCATGACTCCTGACAGTTTCTCCCTATGTCCCCATGGTGGGAATGGTCTCCCTACTCCACTCTGACTACTCATGTCCCTGACTTCAAGTCCCATCCAAAGTTCATCTAAAAATCTTCTACAGGAAGTCATTCCTCACCTATTTCCTATTTATTCTGCAGATAACTTGTTTGCAAGGGATCTTCTCAATTAGATTGAAAACTCTTTGAGGACAGACACTGTCTTTTTACCTCTTCTTATATCCCCAAAGCCTGCCCATTGCCTAGCATATAATAGGAGTTTTAAAAAACTACACTCTGTAGGCAGTATCTCATAATCTCTTTGTACTGGTCAAGTTTTGCTATCCTTGATTCTGTGATAACATTGACCACCTGTGCAGGCTACCGACATTGGCATGCAGACCTTCGCTCTGATGACACCCCTCTGGAAGCAGGGCTGGCTTTCACCTGTAAATTGAAGTCTGCCATTCCTTTTTTGGGAAGAGAAGCCCTAGAGAAACAGAGGACCTCTGGTCTCCTCAGGCGCCTGGTCTGTTTTACTGTTGACAAGTAAGTACTTCCCTTTCCTGCACTACTGCTCACAATTCTCTATAGTTCAGAAACATTCCTTGCATACCCCACTCTAGACTCTCTTCTGTTTAACTCCACAATTGGGATAAGAAAAATTTTAAATAATTATATCAGCATTTTAGACATTATAATTTGATACCATCTTACTTTTCTACTTTTCATGTTGTATTCCATATTCTTTTAGGCAATTCATAGGACCTATATATGAGGCAAACAGGACTACTCATGGCCTCCTGCACTTTCCTACCACCACACATTTGCTCAAGCTGTGGTTTTTTTGGTGTGTGTGTCTTTATTAACTTTCCCATCTTCTTTATATCTGTTAAAATCCTACTCAACACTCTAAAACCGAAATCATATGTCACTCCTTCATGAGGCTTTGTGAATACTCCCAGTGAATTATCATCTTCTAACTCTTGAACCTCATATAGCACTTTGTTTTCTGTTTTTTAATATATTATTTTATATTATAGCTTTTGGCATAGAATATATATTAAGCATACTTATTAGACTGTATGTTCTATGAGAACAAGTAGGATTGTGTCTTACCAAAACTCTGGATATCACACACCAGATATTTTATAAATATGTGTTGAATTGATTTGAAGTATAATAACAACCTATGCTGGGAAATAACGATTTTTGCCAAGAGATTCAAATGTATTTTGATTCTGTTTGTTTTTATCTCCACCTTTGTGGGTGGTAATGAATGGGGATAATTTTAATCAATGTTTTCAAAACTAGAATAATACTTCCAGACTCTCTTGATTTGGAAAACTAAGACACTCCATTTGCCCCTTACATAACTACCACTCTTCTCCAAGGAAAGGTCAAGACCAAGAACAAGGCAAGTGGGAAAGTGTGTTTCATTGACTTCATATATTCCTTAACTTCTTCTTTCTGTCTGGTGCCTTGAAGAGCTATCCATGGTGAGACAGTAGCTCCTTTAAAGAGGTTGGGAGGACTGGTAGATGGCAAATTCTATAGGAATCAGTTGTGTGATATTGCAGCCCCAAAGTGAATAGGCGAATCATTGAAACTAGAAGAGGAACTTTAGTATCTTGAGTCTAATTCCCTCATTTTATAGCCAAAGAAACTGAAACCTAAAGAGTTCAAATAATTTTAAATTATCAAATTATAACTAGATTAATTAATCTAATAAGAGTCTAAAGCAGGATTTGAACTTAGATCTTCCTGACTCCTTGTCCAGAGGACTATTTACATTGCTTTTCAGCTTAAAGAAAGCAATAGCATTGCTGTATTCTATCTTGGTACTATTACATCTGGGATATTTTGTGTTCAATTTGGGGCCACCTATGTAATACGGATAGAAATATACTGGATTTTATACAGAAGAAAGTAAGTGAGATAAGCTTTGGAGAATATACCACATTTGAAGAAGCTGGGGCTGTTTTTCTAGGAGAAGAAAATATTTAGAAAAGACTTGATAGCTGCTTTTAAGCAATAGAAGGGGTGTTACATGAAAGCATGGGGATTTGTTAAAGTATAGCACAATGTCCTGGAATCAGGAAGGCCTAAGTTCCAATCTTGCCAGAGACTCTTATTAGCTGGGCGAAATCACCTAACCCCTCTCAGTTTCCATTTATTCATCTTCAAAATGGGAATAAAGTAGTACCTATTTCTCAGGGTAGTTCGGAGAATCAAATGCAAGGTTGACATGTACAAATTGCTTTGCCAACCTTAAAGGACCATATCAATGCTAACTATTGTGATAGGTGTTGTTTGGCTTGACCCCAAAGGATAGAACTAAGAGCAATGTACATTTTTTCAGAGAACTAAAATTTCAGCCAGAATTAAGAAAAAAGAGGTAAGGAAGAAAAAGGAAGGAAAAAAGGAAGGAAGGAAGGAAGGAAGGAAGGAAGGAAGGAAGGAATCTGTGGTTTGACATCTTCCCTCAGAATTTCTTTAGGTGATCTTCTGTTTTCATGTCCTTTAGCTTGATTTTGACTCCTCTTCCATCTCTTCCTCCTTTTCTTCCTCCTCCTCCTCCCCCCTTTCCTCTTCCTCTTTTTTTCTCCTCCTTTTCCTTTCCTTCTTTCCCTCCTCTTTTTTTTCCTTCTCCTTAACCTCCTCCTTCCCTTTCCTGGTCTGTTTCTTCCTACTCCTATTTGCAAAACTCTTGCTTGGGGCTGGAGCTGAGAAAACAGGGTCCTCCACTACTCAGAGACAAGATCTTAGTCAAGGGCTGTGCTCAGCAAGAAAACTTCACTGGATATGCAACCTTGACATTCAGAAATCCACTTTGAAACAAAAGAGAAAAACAACTTTCTGCCCCATGGGTATATTTTCAAGGTACTTGATTTTAAAAAGATGAAACAAATGCCCACTGTTTTCACTTCACTTTTCAGGGATGCAAGGCTACTAGACAGAAAAGAATGCCTCCAATTTTTATATAACTTTAATACCTTTCCATGTCTATTATCTATTTATGAGTTAGGGAGGTCAGGGCTTGTCTTCAGATGGGGAAACCAAGACCCAGTTGGTAGGAGGACCTTGAGGTCATATTATAACTGAGTGTTCCAATAAGTACTAGAAAGAGGCAAGGCCGCTGTGCACTGTCCAGATTCACTGAATCCAGAGGATGGTTCTCACAGATATTATAAAGCCTTAGAAAGGAACTTTGAAATTATAGGTGAATGCTCAGGCTCCCAATGGAGGGAAACTTAGAAATCATAGACTACAACCTAATCCAAGTCTACACACAGTCACACACATACAATACATGGTATGCATATATACTGAATGTATATATACACAAATATGCATAAGTGCTGGAAAGCTGGTGCAGTGACATGAGTGACTCATGTACCCATATAGGCATGTATGCAATACATAAATATAGACAGAAATTTTTATTTATGTGAAAAAAGTTTACCACATACATACATACATATATCCTTACAAATTTGTATTGGCCATCTGCCATGCCTGGAATGTACTTCCCTTTTCTCTCTTAAAATTTATTTTTCTCTTCAAAATTCTATCTAAGCAATATCAGGAACAGCCTTTTTTTATCCTCCCAGTGGCCAGTGTCTCCCTTCAAAATTGACTTCATATTCATTTTATATATATTTCACCACCTTCATTTATACTTACATTGTCACCTCCAAAAGAATATAAGTTCCTTGAGGGCAGTAACAGTTTTATTTTTTCTTTTTTACTTTTATCACCTAGCATAGTGCTTGGCACATTGTTAGCCCTTAATAAATGATTGTTTGTTACTTGATTGATGATCTTTGATGCTTCCTCTCCTCTTCATCTTTATCTATTGAAATCCCAGTTATACTTCAAGAGTCAACTCAAAGGCTATCTCCTCCTTGAAACCCCTTCTTCCAGAATTCCCCCTGTTAGATATTCTAAACCTCATAGTCCTTTGCATCATACTCTGCCCTATTTATAGTATCTCTTCTACTTAAGTTCTTTACACTTGAGTCCC
Source organism: Macrotis lagotis (assembly GCF_037893015.1). Classification (NCBI taxonomy): domain Eukaryota; kingdom Metazoa; phylum Chordata; class Mammalia; order Peramelemorphia; family Peramelidae; genus Macrotis; species Macrotis lagotis. Next base: position 286,411,297 of record NC_133658.1, read on the forward strand.
TGAGAGAAGAGAATAGGACTTATTTACCCTTGTAACGTAGCCCAGCCCATTATATAATATTTGAGTGGTATTTTTTCTTTTTCTTTTTTTCTTACAGAAAGGTGCCCATGTTTGGCCTGGAAGCCATCTGGAGAAATGAAAAAGTAGTTGGCCACATTCGGAGGGCAGACTTTGGCTTCACTATCAATAAAACCATTGCCTATGGGTACATCCAGAATCCAGAGGAAGGTCCGGTGAGTTCTTGGGGAGGGGGGGTAGCTCAACTTAAGCTGTGAATCCAAATACCGTATATAAGAAAATTGCAGAATGGTATCAAAGAATAGCATTTTGTCGCAGAAGGATAACAAAAGGGAAGAGTTGTTTTTCCTCCAAACCTTCTTCTGCTATAAGCCAGAAAGGACTGTGAGACCTACAGGGAAGGCAAAGAAGAAAAGAGCTGGAAGCCTCCCATGCCCAACCAAGTCCTTGGCACTCCACTTCATACCACCAACTCCCCGGAGGGCCTGGGCTCCAGCTATGGAAAAACTGGGGGGGAAGACATTTCTGACAGGGTGTGATGATGGATAAGGCCCTGAGCAGAGGCCTCGGCTGGAAGGAGGAAGGGAGAGAAGAGGCAGATCAAGATGGAAAGCTGGTGCAGTGACATGAGTGACTCATGTAAACTGTATCTCCAGGCTGAGTTGGCTGTTGTTTCTTTGTATTTTTTCTTTTAAGAGACTGATTTTTGAAGCACAGAGTTTATGTTAGTCAGAGTTGAGGACAGAGCCAGAGGATAACAACTATTTTTTCCTAACCCAGAAAGAATGAGATTTTGAAATGCCATCCCATTCTTTTTACTCAAAGAATAAGACTAGGGCAACCAGTGACCCAAACCCAAACCAGTTCCTTCAAATATCTTAACCACTACTCCGAACTTCTATTATAAAAACATCCTTCTCTCAATCATCCTAAATCCTTTCAACACATACATACATACATGCATATATACATACATACACTCACACACACACACACACACACACTCTCTCTCTCTCACACATACACAGAAGCAGACTTTTGTTCTACCTCCTAACTTTACCTGTCTCCCATCTACTCTGTGGTCTACATATAAAGGCTTTAATAAATATTGGTTAGCTGACTGCTAGCTTGCTTGGCTGAATGGATGGATGGATGGATGGATGGATGGATGGATGGATGGATGGATGGATGGATGTTCTTTCAATTTAACAAAATATTTAAGTGTTTACTATATGCCAGAGCAATTTTGATTTGCATTTTTCTTGGGTTATTTCATATAGTCATTAATGTTTTAGATTCTTTTAGAACTGCTTGTTCACATCTTTTGATGCTGTATCTATTGGGGAAATAGTTTTTGATCTGATCTACTATCCTGGATATCAAATCTTTATCTGAGAAATTTGACAAAAACTGTTTTCTTCATTTACTTGCTTGTTTTCTTATACAAGATGCATTAATTTTGTGCAGAGCATTTCAATTCCTATTGATCATTATTATCTCCACTCTTTGCATACTTCTCTGTTTTCTTAATCCATCAACATTACTCTGACTTTACTTTTTTCCCTTCACAGCTTCTACCTATGGTAGAATTAAAAGTTTTGTCTTTGACTCCCTCACTTGTTGGCTTACCACCATTTACACCTAGCCAATTCTCTACTCCAGATTATCCCCACTGTCCTCCTTGTTGATTAAATTACTGAGTTCCATCTGTGCCATCTAGATTCACTGTAAATTCACATTATCTAATCTGAACTGGGTCCTCACTGCTGCTTAAGAAATTTATGCTTCTCTGTTTTATTCCTCTTTGATGCTGTTCCTCAAAACTTCTCTCCACAAGCTTTTCCCTACCTTCAGAAGATAGCCTTACGTCCTATGCCTAAAGCCTTCAGTACTCTTTGCATGCTTTTTCAGTACTCAGTGCATACTTTAGCATACCTCTGTATCTTAGAAATAGAGCTTTATTTACTTCTGCATCCGAGGAACAGGTGGCCTTGGCTTTCCCTGTGTCCTCTTTCTCCCTATGCCCTCCCTTCTTTTCTAAGAGTTTGTGCATCTATTCTTCCTCCTTTAATCTCTTCTGACCTATTTGTCTTTCTTAATTACTTTCAAACATCCCATCCTTAGCTAATCATTCACTTGAGTTTCATATCTCTTCAAATTATCCCTTATCTTGCCTTTTTTTTCACTCCCACACTGCTAGAAAGAATTATCTCTACTTACTGCCTCTGATTCTTCATTTCTTCATCACCCACTCGTTTAACCTCTGACTTTGGACCCCATCACCTTCCCCAGACTATCAAGGATCTCTTCATTTCTAAATATGATAGCCTTTTCTCAGTTATCAGCCTCTGAGTTTTACCTCTCAGTACTTTTTAATGCTGTTGACCACTCCCTCCTCTTTTATATTCTCTCCTTTCTCCACATGCATGAAACTAATATATTCTGGTTCTCATTGTGTATAACGGTTACTTTTCAGTATCTTTCAGTCTCTTTCAATCTCTTCATCTGTCTTAACATGAATTAATATGCTTGCTTAAGATGGGTTTCTTCCAGGGTTCTATCCTTCTTCTCTTCACTTCTTATAATTTCTTTCTTGATGATTTCATCTATTCCATGGGTTCAAATATTGCACCTTGCAAATCTGAATATGTCTAGTCTTAAACTTTCTCTTGAATTCCACTCACATTGTCAGCTGCCTTCTAAACATATACACATGCTGTAGAAATCACAAAATTTGAGATTCAAAATGACTCAATACCTTCTTCTCTGAACCTACCCATTCCTTATTTTTGAGGATAATCATTCAGGTTTAAACTTCAGGTTTCTCTTTAACTCTTCCCTATTCCTCACTTATCTCAACTAATCAGTTTCTAAGTCAAGTTGATTTTTGAGCCATACATCTCTCCTTGCTCTCTTCTTTTCATACACAGAGCTGCTATTCTAGTTCCTGCTCTCATCACCTCTCTTGTAACACCTTCCTCATTGGTCTCCAGATCTGCAGTCTTCCTTCTCTAGTTCATCCTCCACAGTGCTGCCAAATTAATTGCTCTACAGCCACTGATAACCTTGCACTTGAAGCATTGCCTAAATCCATATAGTTGGGGAGACTAGCAACATAAAAAAGGAAAAAGAGTGGGTCTGCCTTTCCCTTTGAAAATGCTTCTCAGAGTGAGAAACACTATCATTATCCTCATCATCGATAACAAATAATCTGAGCACCAATTACAGTGCTTTGAAAAAGCTCTGAGGCCAATGGAATGAATTTCAATACTTGTACTTTCTGTAGGAAAATTAATTGAAAGGAAAAGCTCTCAGTTTAAACTTTTTGGAAGGGACAATTGAACCTTCCAAATTCCCCCCCAAAGCTTTTCTACACAAACAAAATCAATGCAACTAAGGTAAGATGGCAAGCAGTTGATTAGGAAATGTCCTTCTTGATTCTAAGAGGGAAAGTTAACTTCCTGACACAGGCTTATAGATTCTTAATTTAATTAGACAAGGATAGGGACTAAACCTGTGATTTCAATTGTATAGGAACTCAGGTGAGGGATCTGCCTTGACACATGAAAGTCAGTACCTAATTCTGTAACATTTAGAGTTTGAGAGAGTTGCCTGGAATACTGAAAGGTAAATTAAGTGACTTACACAGACTCACAAAGTCAGATTGTGTCAGCAACAAGACATGACCCCAGATCTTTCTGGTTCTGAAGCTCCTTCTCTATATTCTAGGGGCAGCTAGATAGAGCACTGACCTTAGAGTTAGGAGGACCTGAGTTTGAATCCTCGGACTTTTGCCACTTACTAGCTGTGTGACTTTGGGCAAGTCACTTAACCCTGATTGCCTCATATCCAGAGCCATCTCCAGTCATCCTAATTCATATCTGGTCTCTGGTTTCAGATGGCTCTGGAGGTTGGTGACTTAGCACAGCACCCCCTCACTCAAATCCAATTCACATACTTGTCATAATATCACCTTCCTGATGTCATGGTCTTCTTTGAGAATGAAGGAAGGACAAAGCATTAGTTCTATCTACTATGCTATCTTAATTATAATAATAGTAATAATGAAAACTTGCAAAGTTTGTGTTGTTTGGGTTCATATTTGTGTGTTCTTCAAGGTGGAGGACTCTCAATGAGGAGTTCCTCCATCCATGTAGATTGGCAATGAATTTGTAATTTAGTCTTAGAGAATTCCCTGGAGCAACTTAAGAGCTCTTATATTTTTTTTATCTATTCTTCTGATTCTGGGGTCAGCCTTTTCTTCACTATGCCTAGTCACCTTGCCAATAGCAACAATAGCTATCATCTATATGCTATACTTTGGAGTTTACAAAAACACTTGACTCATATAATTTCATTTATTCCTTTCAACAACCTTTTGAAGTAAATTCTTCAATTATTATTATCCCCATTTTACAGGTGGAGAAACTGAGCTCAAAAAAGGCTAAGTGAAATTATCTTCCAGTTTTTCAGTTGTGTTTGACTCTTCATGATCTCATTTGGGGTTTGGTTGGCAAAGATACTATAGTGGTTTGCCATTTCCATCTCCAGTTCATTTTTCAGATGAAAAAACTAAGACAAATAGTGTTAAGTGACTTGCCTATGGTCTCACAGTTAGTAAGCATCTGAGGCTGAATTTGAATTTAGATCTTCCTGACTTCAGTCCCAGCTCTCTATCCACCATGTCATTTAGCTGTCTCAAGAGAAATGCTCCCAATCTCATATTTAATGACCAGGACTGGAATCTGAATACAAGTTTCCTGTGACTCCAAGTCCAGAGTCTTTTCACAACCTCCATCACCACTCTCTCAGTGAATGAAAAATCATTTAATAAGGAACCATTGTGTGCTAGATGCTTGGGATCCAAACATTCCTTAGAAGGACTCTTAGTGTAGAAATGGAGAGTTAACACAGAACAGGTATTTAGTAAATGCTTAATGATTACTCAAATGAGGTTATAAGTGTGAAAGTCTGTAAAGCTATACACAGTTGAAAGGAACTTTGTCAATCAACAAGATTTTATTAAGTGCCTACTATTTTGTGCTTTGGTTATAGGATATTCAATTAATGAACCTCATTTTCCTTTCCTTAAACCTAGAATTTGAGCTATCGTTTCAAGTCCTCTACTTTGGCTCGTGGAGCAGAAGCATGACAGCTAAGGAAAGAAATTTTGTAGGAATCAATTAGTTCATCAGTCCATATTCATTAAATGTGTGACTGTGTTAAATGTATGCTGATTGTTGTGGGAAGAGGAGCTAGAAACACTTTGACTAATTCAAACCAAGTTGGGAGAGAAAGTGACAGCCCTGACCATAGCTCCTCTTTGGTTCTGGTTGAGAACAAGTTGCTGAATGGCAGTGCAGTGGACAGGTATGGTCATACCAGGAGGAAATAATCAGCCCCCCCCCACCAAGAGTCCTGGCTCTTGCTCCTCTGAGTATTGGGGAGAAAAGGTGGGGTAGGAGTATCATGATAGAGGATCTGGGGCAGCAGCTAGGGGGTGTACTCCTTTATTCATTGCAAGTGAATTACAGGATAGGTAGTAACTGCAGGGAGAAAGCAGTCCTCACCAAAGAGGAAAAATGCTCAGCTAGATGTCAGCATCCTGGCAAAAGCCTTATTCATCTTATTAGTTACTGCTCTAGAAATAAGAGAAGGGGAAAGTCCTTCAAAATGTGGAGGTTGAATCAGATTTCTTTCTAAAGTCTCTTCCAATTCTAAAATTTATATTTATCAGCAACTATGCTAGACATGGGCAATGAAGTGGTGCAATAAATAAGAGTGACTAGAGATCCATCTTCCTGAGTTTAAATCCAGTTTCAAACACTTATAAGTTGTATGACTCTAGACAAGTCACTTAACCCTGTTTGCTTGGGTTTCCGCATCTAGAAAATGAACTGGAAAAGGAAATGGCAATTCATTCCAGTATCACTGCCAAGAAAATTCAAATGGGGTCATGAAGAGTTGAACATGACTTAAAAAAATAAGAAAAAGGGTAAGGTTATTTAAAATATGAAGAAGGTAATGACTAGATGACCTCCTAAGGTACTTTCCAGCTCTAAATCTATGAACCATTAAGTGCCAAGATTTACAGATGCACAAAGTTCATAGTTGTTTCAAGTCAAATCATGATGTGAATGGAGGATTGCAAAAGCATATATTAAATATTTCTATTTTAACTTCTGTGTTAAGTACCAGAGATATAAAAATACAAAGACAGTCTCTATCCTCAAGTAGCTTACATTACAAAAGAGAAAAACATATTAAATGGAGTGGTAACTAGGATCATTCAGTTGATAAGCATTTATTAAGAACCTACCATGTACTAAAATGCTAGGGATCTGAAAAAAGGCCTTGTCCTCCAGGAGCTCACATTCAGTAAAAAAAAAAAAACAATTTAACTACCTGATATAATACAGAGCAGGTGGGAAATAATCTCAGAGGGAAGAAGGCACCAGCTGTGGGAAGTAGGGGATTTGAGGAGAACTAGAAAAGATCTCATACAGAAGGTGAATTTTGAGCTGAGATTAGGAAAACAAGACGGAAGGAAAGAGAACATTCTGGGCACAGATTATCAATGAAAAGGGATAAATCTGGGAGCTCTACAAAGGCCAGTGTTGCTGGAATACAAGTGTATACATGGAAGAAAGTAAAATACAAGAAGACTGTAAAGATTAAGGGGCAAGATGATGAAGGTCTTACAATTCTAAGTAAAGCCTTTTAAAGTTGATCTTGGAAGTAATAGGGAGCCACTGGAATTGACTGAATAAGGGAAAGGGAGGGATAGTGCCTTGGTCATATGTGTTCTTCTGTAAAATCTATTTGGATGCTCAGTGGAGGCTGGATTGACGTGCAGAAAGAGTGGAGATGGGGGGGGGGGGCTATTGAGGACATTATTGCAATAGTCTAGACCAGTAATTCTCCAAGTTCACCAATTCCTGGGGGTTCTGTTGATTTTGTCATGGTTCACAAGGTCAAAGTTGTGTTTCTAAAAACAGTAGGACATTATTTGCCTAATAAAATACACTTCTCTATATGAAGTCAAATTTTCTTACTATACTTCAAAAAAAACATATTTAACAAATTAAATGCAGTAGGGCAGCTAGGTAGAGCAGTGGATAAAGCACCGGCTCTGGAGTCAGGAGTACCTGGGTTCAAACATGATAATAATGATAAACTTGATAATTACCTTGCTGTGTGGCCTTGGGCAAGCCACTTAACCCCATTTGCCTTGCAAAAAAAAACAACAAAAAAAACCCTCAAATTAAATGCAGTAGCAGATAAGATTTTAATTATCTTCTATTATATTAAAATTTTAAAAGATTTGTAAAACTATATAAAACAATGCTCTTCTTATCACTATTTTTGTTTTTTAAAAAATATAGTTATTTTTATTAAAATAAACTATGTCAACTTTCGATGAGCTTATTATCATTAGTGTAATGAATTAATATTTTTAAATTTTATCAGTTTTAATTTTTTATAAACATTCTTTTGGATCCTCAAGTTTTAAGAGCCTAAAGTGGACCTGAGAACAAAAGTTTGGTCATCAAGTGATAAAAAATCTGCACTAGGATAGTCAGTCTGGAGAGAAGATGATGTGTAGAAGAGATATTGTAAAGGTAAAAATGACAGAACTCGAAAAGAGATTGCATTTGTGAAGTAAGTTCAAGAAAAGAATCCCCATGAGCCTAGGGATTGGAAGGATGGTCATATGGTTAATTACTGTGTTAATAGGAAAAGTGGAATTATGCATATGATGTCCAACTGGCAATAGCTTTCCAAAAACAAAAGGGTTACAGGGGGTAGGCAGGCAGATGATAATATGACCTGAGAGAGTGGTTCAATATAGCATGGTGAAGTCTGGTCTGAGGTTTAGGGTCTATGAGATACTATTTTGTTGTTTTTGAGTTGTTTCACTAGGGTATGACTCTTCATTACCTCATTTTGGGAGTTTCTTGGTAAAGATACTGAAGTGGTTTGCCACTTTCTTCTCCAGCTCATTTTACAGATGAGGAAACTGAGGCAAATAGGGTGAGGTGACTTCCCAGGGTCATACAGCTGGTGAGAGTTTGAGGTCATATTTGAACTCAGAAAGATAGTGTTCCTGACTCCATCCACAGTACTCTATCACTGAACCACCTAGCTGCTTCTACGAGATGACATGATCTGAGCTGGTTTTCACTCCCTTCACCCCAATCAAAGCAACTGAACCCCAGGAAAGAAGTTTCAGAAATTAATGGATTAACTTCCCCAGCACCTGTGGCAAGATTTGGAGTGAGAATTTAAATCTCAGCTCTATTTCTTACTATACATGTGACCTCAAACAAGTCATTAACTGCTTTGGGCCTCAGTTTCCTCATCTGTAAATTAATTAGACTGGACTACCATATACTTTACTACATATGATGAGCTCTGGGTCTTTAAAAGTCATCCATTCCAGAGCCATCACACTTGAGAGATGTCAGGTTTAAATATAATTGTGAAATGTTTACCAAAATAAATAAAAATAAGATACAACATAGATAATATATCTGGTTTTCTAAATCATTATGCAGCCCACAGACATCTATTTCTATTTGAAGTTGACCCCATTGATCTAGTTCACCAAAGACTCTCTTTGACCCAAAGAACTTGGGACTTGCTTAGTACGTCTAAGATTTCTTTCAAACCTAAATTCTATCATGTATTCTAGTATATAATTGAATTAAATTATACTAGATAGAGACTAAGTGCTGTTAGAGTTCAGAAAAGAGTGATATCTGTGAGAATGGAATAATCAGGAAAGGCCTGAAGGATCTTGAATCTGGGATTGAAGGATGGGAACTCAGAGAAATGAAACAGCAGGAACAAAGGTTACAAGGACACTCCTGTCCACACTGAAATAAATACATACATTCCTGTTTTCTTGGATTTTCTGGCCCAAGTATGGCAAAAACCGTGAATGGTTGCCAACCCTGAAGTCCTTCAGGAAAACTATGTGAAATTTTCTCTCTGTCATTCACCTTCCACCCAAAGCAGCTTAAGACCAAATTGAAAACTATGCAAATTGATAGTGAAGAAAGGCAATGGTTGGGTAGTGGGTGGCCCTCCTCCTCTGATCACCCTTTACCAATCCTCCCTTTCTTCTGGCTTCCTCTGCCACAGACCCAGAATGTTTCCTGCCGGAAAGGCAGTGTTCATTAAGCAGACATTAATGGGAAACATTAATCTCTCAGTTGGATGTGATAACTCCCAGTCTGATTTACATGCTAATTGAAGTCTGCATAAGGGGAAAAAATGAGAGTAAGAAGGGTATGTGGGGGTGGGGGTGGGAGGAATAGTAAAGGTCAATAATGCAGACTTTTTAGATAGAATCCATATGGAAGCTTCCCAACTCACACCCCCAGGAATTGGTGTGGGGCACAGAACCTTCCCCCTTAGCACTATATGATATTAAAGGGGGGTTTGCCTTGCCTCTCTTTTTCTAATTCACCACCCACCTTCTGTTTCTGCCCATAGGCCCCTGGTGCTCTCAGGTGCTCTGGAAAAATAATCAGAATAATTCACACTGAGGTTTTAATGAACTAATCATACATTATCTCTTCTAGAGGGATTTATCTTTTTAAAGAGGACCCCAAGGAGAGAAAACAACAAAATGGTATTGGGAAAAGAGGAACATCAGGAATGGATTCAGATCTCAGCTCCAACACTTACTAACTACAGGGCCCTGGATAAATTACTTTACTTTTTATCATCGTCATATGTAATATTAGCCCAAAGGAAAAATTTTTTTCTTGTCTAAATCTGTGATTGCATAGGTCAGGGAAACTTTTCCAGAATGAAATACCATGAGTAAAAGGTCTGCAACTAAAACTCTTTAGAGAGATACCTGGAGGTACTAGGAGGTTGGGCCTTATCCAGGGTCACATTGAATCCAGATCTTTAGCTCTCTATCCCCTATGCCACCTTACCTCTCAGAATAATTAATTTCAAACACAAAGAAAGAAGTTTTTGTTTTTGGTGGGGAAAGTTGACTTTGATGGCTTTTTGTTGCCCCCACAATTCTTCCCATGTGGTCAAGTGCCTGGATAAAGCCAACATTAGAAGAAAGTCATGTTTGGGGAAATCTATTTCAGCAACTTGAGAAGGATTTCAGAACTAGAAAATCTGTTGAGTCCTGAGAAGTATGTAATCACCTGTTTTGAGGGATGTGGATGTGGATTTAATCAATGTGAATAGCCACAATGGGGCCTTGGCAGAAAATTTGGTGTGCATTAGACATTAGACAAGGATTTAATCCTGTTTCTGACTAATGGCATGACTTTAGTAAGTAATTTCCCATCTCTAACCTCATTTACCTCACCTATGAAATGTCAGAAATCTCTGACATCCCTTTCAGTTCCAGTTTTCTATGTTCACATTTGTTTCAATCCACCAAATGTTTCTTAAGTGCTTACTAGGTTTGGGGAGAGCACTGGGTGAGATGTTAAATTCAGATAAAACATCTCCCCAGCTTTCATGGAACTTAGGGTCTTGAACTAGCATATTATTACTGTAAAAATAAGTATTTAATAAAATGATATATAGATAGTATATAAGAAGTACAAAGTGCTATATGAAGGAAGAATCATGAAGGGGATCAGGGATACTTTTGTGAGAGTAGATGAGTGGGTAATAATTCATTTGGGGATAGGTGAAAAGGAATATCATGAGCAAAGGAATGGAGATAGATCAGGGAGTAGATAGGTAGACAGACAGATACACACAAATAGGTATACATACACATATATGCATATATATGTAAGAGATGTTGAATAGTTCAGTTTTACTGTGGTATATACAGGATAGTGATGTGAAATAAAATGCAAAAAGCAGACTGGTTCCAGATTGAGGAGAACCTTGAATGATAAATTAAGGCATTTGGTCTACTTGGTAGGCACTAGGGAGTCATTTAAGCAGAGGAGTGACAAAGACATTTTGTGGGCAAGAAAATAGATCTTAGTAGCATGTGAAGAATAGTTTAATATAGAAAAAGTCAAAAGACTGAAAGGACTATTCCATGGGTAATGTTATAGTCCAGGTGGTTAATAAAAGCCCCTATTAGGATGGAGGTCCTGAGGGAGAAGAAGGGAAGAAACGGTAAATACCAAGACATAGACATGATCAATGGAAAATGATGGTCAATTCTATACTAGAGAAAAGAAAGAGCAGAGTCTGGATATCAGATGATGAACTTAGGAGACTTAGGAATTAGTGATGCCACTAATAGTGAATTGAAAAAAAGAAGAACATAGTTAAAGGGAAAAATAATAAACGAGCTTGAGATATGATGAACCTGACTCAAAATTGAGACGTAGGAAGAAGTCTGACCTAGAGTTTAGATTTGGAGTCATTGGCAGAAAGGTGGGTAGAAGGAATGGTGGAAGTGAATGAGATTGCCAATAGGAAAAGTATAGAAAGAAGAAAAGAGAATTGCAGGTAGAAACTGGAGGAGCACCCCTTCAGTTTTTTCATTCATCTTGTGGTTCACCATACCATATTTCTCCTTCTATGTACTTAGGCAAAAAACAAAAGCACACAAAAATTCACTTGAATTAATGTAAAGACACCTCCTTTTTTATAAGACTCCAGTGAAGTGACTCTAGTTTTTATTTATCCTTAAAGATGAATTGTAAATTCCCCCTTAACCCACATCAGAATGACTGGAAACTGCAATGGCAGAGTGCTACATACCTCATCAGATGTGGTAACAATACCAGATGCTTTTGGCTTTAATTGATCTTTCTCACAAGGGGTTGTTTAAAATAGAGGAAAGATTTTTCCTTCCTAAAAATTTTCATGATGTAAAGACAAAATTCATTAATAAAATACACATTTTAAGTCAATCATGAATTTACTTGGGTCAAAACCCAAAGTATAGTCTCTATCAGCTGATATAGACCACCAGGACTAGAGATTAGCAGGGGCTCAATGAAATGCTAAATCCTATTAAAAGGATAATCTCTTTTTTAACTAAGACAAAACCCTCCACATTTAGGATACCCAGAAGCCATTTGTAGTTTGTTGGTATATGACTACTTGCACAATACCTATGTGTATATAGCTTTTCATATCACAACCATACATGAATTTATGGTAAACTGGTCCCACTTACTTATAAAGTTTGTATTATGTGAAGATCCATTTTTTCTTAGCCAAGATTAGAGCAGCTAAATATTATAACTGTTTCTTTATGTTGCAGAGTTAAGAACACTTCCAGTAGTTCTAGCCCTGGATTTAATTGCTATACAGAGGAAACACACATTTCTAATCAGCCCAAACAGTTCGGCTCGCTGATACAGCAAATGCAGCCAACCCAGCTGTCACATCTCATCAGTCATACTAGTCTGGACATGGCACTCTTTTACTTCTCTATAAGAATTGTCTATTTCTGGGACAGGTTGGTCTCTCCAACTCTCTCATAGCAGAGCCAGGTAGAGCTTAGTCAGTGAGGAGAGAGCAAAAGGCCAGGGTGTCTGGGAAGTGATTTTAGTTAGCGCTGGCTACATTCGTTCCACCCCTCTAGGATGTGAACTCAATTTGACTTTGGGTTGTCTGTGACCACAGCTGCTCTCAGACAAACTGCCCACGTCCAGTTGAAACCATCCTTTAAAAAAAATTCTTCCTGCTGTTTTCTCAGGAGCCTGGATTTATTGGGGAGCAGGGAAGGAAAGGAAGGGAAATAGATTGTTTCTTTGACCTTTGCCTGGTCTTACTTCTTCTAGATCTCAAAGAAGTGAAGGCAAAAATCCAAGGGAGTTGGCTTCAGTGATATAAAATTCATACTTTCCCCAGGAGCAACAGTGTAATAGAGTGAAAGAGAGATCTTTGAACTTACAGACACATGCCCTTCAGAAGACTTGAAGGGAAATGATCATTATATTATATTAGGGTCAAGAGAACTGAGTTTGAATCTCTTGCACTGTTTGGGTAAATCAAGTCAACCCTCTGGGACTCTCTTTTCTTATACATAAAATGCGGCCTAGTGGATCCCTAAGATCCCTTATGATTCTAAATCCTGTAATTCAAAATGGTCTTCAGTTTCCTCAACCATCAAATTGAGAGGGAACTGGACTAGATGCACTCTTTGGGTCCTTCATGGGACTATGGGTGAGACTTTTTATCTTATCTGAGTCTCCATTTCTTCTCTTGTTAAATAGGCGTAATCGTACTTTTGTTAATCTAACTCATAGAGTTGTTATGAAGAAATTTCTATGTAAACTTTAAAACAACATAGAGTTATGAATTATTATTATTATTATTAGGTTAACCTGCTGTTTCTGTTTTTGTTATTTTTGCAAGGCAGTGGGGTTAAGTGATTTGCCCAAGGTCACACAGCTAGGCAATTATTAAGTGTCTGAGGCCTAGGGCAGCTAGGTGACATAGTGGATAAAGCACCGGCCTTGGAGTCAGGAGTATCTGGGTTCAAATCCGGTCTCAGACACTTAATAATTACCTAGCTGTGTGGCCTTGGGCAAGTCACTTAACCCTGTTTGCCTTGCAAAAAAAACTTAAAAAAAAGTGTCTGAGATCAGATATGAACTCGGGTCTTCCTGACTCCAGGGCTGGTGCTCTATCCACTGTGCCACCTAGCTGCCCCCAACCTGCCGTTTTAAAGCACATAGGATCTTAGATTTAGAGAAAGGGGAAGATGCATGTCCTATTCCTTCTTCTTTTTCTACTTGACAGGTCTCCCTGGACTTCGTGAAGAGTGGTGACTATGCTCTTGAAAGGATGGGAGTCATCTACCCTGCCCAAGCTCATGTGAAATCTCCATTTGATCCAGACAACAAGAGAGTGAAGGGAATATATTGACCCTAGAAGTCTCTGATATTGACTGCTTGGGAAGTGGAAGTACTGGCTGATGAAAGGAAGAAGGGAACAAGTCTACAATCATTTCCAGTCAGCCAAGGACCACACTTCCCAACCACTGACTTTAACACATTCTGTACCTCTTCTTATCTGAACCCTGGAAATATCCCTCAGTCCCCCTGTTGTTTTCTGCTTAAAAATAAAAACAAAGTCCAGTCTATTGAAGAAGCTGCTTTCTGATGATGTTTTGGAGGAAACTTTCAGACTCAGAATTAGGATGGCGGGAAGTACTGCTTCCTCCAATATCAAAAATACTCAAAACATATCAAATATTCTCAATCAATGCATTCCAATTGATTTCTATTCATAAAGGTTATTCCACCAACCAGATTATAACTTTCTTTAGTGGATGGACTATTCCTGTGTCCTCCTAAGGAAGCTATGGAAGTTTAGATCCCATAGAAAACAATTAGTAAATACTTTAAAAAATTGAACTGACATTACCAAAGTGCCTAAAACTAATGAAGTCAGGGTTCAGGGGCCATTGACCCAGTGGGATTCATTTTCTTCCTCCCAGGGAAGAACCAGGGGATATTAAACTAGGGCTTTATTCCAGAACCCAAAGGCCAGACTCATAGAAGGTACACACCTCTTCTAAGTTTGATTCTGTTTGACAATTGAACAAGTTTTCAGTTATAGATTTGTGCATTTACAAAAGATTCTCATTTACCATAGGACCTGTTCATTGCCAGCCTTCTAGAAGATTTCCACTTAATCTTACTTTCCTTTGTATTTCATATTTTCTATGATTTCAACAAAATTCTTTTCAGATCTGTCTTGTCTGCCAAATTTATCTGAAGACCCTTGAGGGAAAGCTCAGATTATATCTTTGTATCTCCCTCTTAGGAGATAGCATAGTACAATTAACATTATACATACTTAATAAATATTTGTCAGAATATGACAATATCTATGTATTTTTTCATTCCTTAACCTTTTCATTTAATTCAGTGAAGTCAGTCATTTTTTTTTTTTTGCTGGGTAAAGGGATATGATTGGGATAATTCACATAGTGCTAGGAATAAACCTGTCTCCAATTAAGTGATTATCTCTTCTCTGGAGTGGGGGGGGGTTGGTGCCAGAGACACACGGAATTGGCTATCATCCTTGAATGTATGATGAGCTAGTTCTCTCAAGGACATACAAAGAAATGATGAGAGGTTTGATTCCTTGGATACCTCTGCTCTTTCCTGACTCATGTACTTCATTGGAGTACAGATTGAATCTATCAATAAATATTTATTAAGGATCAGGTGGGCCAGGGACTGTGCTAAACATTAGGGGGAAAAAAGGAGGAAAAAGACAGTCCCACCCTCAAGGAGCTCATAGTTTAATAGGGGAGTAAAGTAACCAAATTCTATGCAGGAGTAATAGGAAATAACTCACAGAAGGAAGGTACTAGAATTAAGAGGGGTTGGCTAAGTCAGGATTTTTAGTTGGAACTTGAAGGAAGCCTGGGAAGGTGGGAGACAGAGCTGAGGGGGGATGGGGAATAGTCTGTGAGAGATGGAGGTTCTTGTTCATAGAACAGCAAGAAAACCAGTGTCACTTTTTCAAAAAAGTAAATGTGGGGAAGAGAGGGATAAAAAAGACTGGCAAGTAAAGTGGGGGTGAAGAAAGAGGAGACTAGGTTATGAAAAGATTTGAATGCCAAACAGAGGACTTTGTTTTCAATACTGAAAGCAATAGGGAGTCAATGGAGTTTATTGACTAGGAAGTGACATGGCACCTGGGGGTAACATAGACCTGAACTTTAGGAAAATCACTTTAATGGCTGGATGGAGACTGGGTTAGAGTGGAGAAAGCAGGTAGACCTACTACAAGGCTATTGAAATAGTCCAGGCAGGAGGTGATGAGGATGGTAGCATTTAAAAAAAAGAGAAGGGGACATATTCAAGAGATGTTGCAAAGACAAAAATGACAGATCTTGACAAGAGATTAGAAATGGTGGAGAGATGTAAGAAATAATGAGGAGACAAGGATGACACCTAGGTTTTGAGCCTGAGGGACTTGGAGGCTATTGTTGTCCTTGACATTAATAAGGAAGTTAGGAGGAGGGAGAAATTTAGGGGGGGAAAGATTAACAGTTCAGTTTGGGCTATGTTGAATTTAAGATGTATTTTCCTTTTTTTTCTTTTGGTTTTTGCAAGGCAATGGGGTTAAGTACTCAGTATCATACAGCTGCTTAATTATTAAATGTCTCAGGCCAAATTTGAACTCAGGTCCTCCTGACTCCAAAGCTGGTGCTCTAGCCACTGTGCCACCCTAGCTGCCCTGATTTTAAGATATCTACTGGACATCTAGTTTGAGATGTCTGAAAGGTGGTGAGGTCAGCAGAGAGATGAGGGCAAGACATGGATTTGAGAATCACCAGCACAGAGATGATAATTAAATCCATGGGAGCTGACGAAATCACCAAGTAAAGTAGGTTAGAAGGAGGAGAGAAGAGGGATCAGGACAGTCTTGAGTAATGGATATGACCTGGATGAAGACCCAAGAAAGAAGACCGAGAAGGAAGGGTCTTTTCTCCTTGAGCTGATAATTCAGGAGTTTGGCAACAATATTCCTTGAAGTATTGATTTTGAGGTCCCTTTCAGGAGGTGATCAGTGGATTCTTTTGATGACTATGTTGCCCTCTGGTTCCAGATAGCAGGGCAGTTTTCCTTGATGATTTCCTGAAGTATGAAATACAGGCTCTTTTTTTGTTCATGGCTTTCAAGTAATCCAATTATATTTAAACTAGCTTTCCTGGATCTGTTTTCCAGGTCAATTGTTTTGCCAATGTTGATAAATGAGGTCAGAGGTTTTACCAATAATTCCTCATGAAATCATTAGCTTCCATTAATCCCATCCTATTTTTCAAGGAGGAGTTTGCTTCAGCTAGTTTTTGCATCTCTTATTCCATTTGGTCAATTCTATTTTTTAAAGTTATCTTTTTCCAATTTCCCAATTGTATTTTTTAAAGATTTGTTTTTTTCTGTCACTTTTTGTTGCAAGATGTTAATTTTTTTCTTTTCCCAATTTTTCCCAATAGATTTCTGAGCTCTTTTAAAAAGTCTTTTCTGGGCTGGAGACCAATTCACATTCTCCTCCAAAACTCCTTATGTAGCACCCCTTCTGCTCTCCTTTTCTGAGTTTGTGTTTTGCTCATCCTTATCTCCAAGATAACTATCAATGAACACTGCTTTTCTCAGACCTTTCTTACTCATTTTGAGATTTGTTACCTATCCACAAGTTTCTTGTGTTGGGGGGAAGGGGGCTTGCTCAGACCCACAGGGTTGAGAAACCTAGAGGCTTGCTAACTGGCTTGAGACTGTGGATGTAAGGAACTCCAAGGGGTTACACAGGGGGCTGACTGGTAAGGATCTCCTGAGGCTCTCTCTCTGGGCTGTCTGAACTGAGGATGTCAGCTGCCCACCTTCTGGCCCATTGGCAAAGGGGCTATCTTGGGCCAGGCCCTCATTCTGGCTAGGAACACTAGAGGTTCATTGTCAGGGCTGGGTTGTCCAGACCAGCTGAGTGAGCTGAATGGGGGTCAGGAGCACCCATACTGGAGCTTTCTCAATCACTCACTGCAAGTTTGAACTAGGAAAGCCTCCACTCCCATAGCCAAGGATCTCAGGTTAATCCTCTGCCTCACCCTGCCACATGTGCACAGGTTTTTGTTCTCTTCCCTGGGTTAACCTATGCTCCCCTGTGACAGACCTTGCTGGAAGATGTTTCATTCTGAATTTTGGTGTGTTCTGTCTCTCCTTAATCTGTTAAGATTAAGATTAATGTCATTTCTGAGGGAAACCCAGGAGAGTTTAACAATGTTCCTGGTTTTTCTCTGCCATCTTGGCTGGAAGTCAAAGGAGGGACCTTTTAAATAGGAGAAAAACTGGGGAGAGAGCAGTGTCTGGAAAACCTAGAGATAAGAAAATATCAAGAACAAGAGAGTAATTAACCTTAACAAAGACTGCAGAATGGTCAAGAAGAATGAGCACTGAGAAAGGCCATGGAGTTGGGCAATTAAAAGGTCATAGATAACTTTGGGGAGAGTAATTTTGGTGGGGTGAGGAGGGCAGGACCTGGATTATAAGGATTTAAAAGTGAGGGAGAGAAGGGCAACTATCAGCCCTGGAAACAGGAGGAACTAGCTTCAAATCTGGCCTCAGACATTTGACACTTGATTTAACCCTGATTACCTCATCAAAAAAAAAGTGAATAAGAGGTAAAATAGAAACACCTATATAGGCAAGCCTCTCAAGAAGCCTTACACAAAAGAAGAGGAGGGGAGAAAATAAGCATTATCTAGTGCTTACTTTAAGCACTTAACAAATATTTCATCTGATTCTAATAACAAACCCTGCAACCCCTATTTTTATTACCCCCTTTTTTACAATTGAGGAATACTGGTGCAGACACAGACAGGACATTGAGCACCCATTGCTTCTGAGGGATTCAACAATACTTAAGTAAAAAGTGACATCTGTAGATTTCTGCACTGTTCTGACTCAGAGGACTTTGAGTTATCTTGAAACATGATTAGAGATTCTATCAAGGCCACCACTTGAATGGACCATATTTCTCAGAAAAATCTTAGGACTGCTGAGGTAATAATATTTGTTTACTAAAGTTTACTTGTTTGATTGTTTTTCAGTCATCTCTAAGTCTTTGTGGCTGACCCCATTTGGAGTTTTCTTGGCAAAGATACTGGAGTGGTTTGCCATTTTGTTCTCCAGTTCATTTTACAGGTGGGAAACTGAGGCAAACCAGGGTAACTGACTTGCTAGTAAGTGGGGGCTAGATTTGAACTCATGAAGATGAGTCTTTCTGATTCTAAGTCATGCACTCTTTCTACTGAACCACCTATCTATTTCATTATTTCCTAATGAAGTAGTAAAGTTGGAATTCTCTGGATAATGCCAAGCACCACTTATATCCCAAAGATTACTTACTACTTCTCTAAAAATGTCCCCTTGTGATGAAACAGACTAAGGAGTTGTTGGGCCAAGTCCAATATAATCAAAATAATATAACAAAAGATAGCATAACACAACACAAACAATATATAAACACAACATAACACAACACAACACAAACACAACATAGATAATTTAACATAATGTAATATAATATAATATGATCAACTTCCCAAAGATACAAATACTAAGGGAGGAATTTGGTCCTAGGTTGTTTGATACCTAGAGAAACATGAGAGTTTTTTCCTTGGGTAGTTCATACACTTGAAGCCATTGAATCTCCCTTCTTTAGGCTTTTTTTTGCCCATTCTGCAGATAATTTGTGCCATATATATCAATTAATTAGCACCTACTATGTGCTAATCATCACTTTAGGCACTTAGGATGCCAAAAAAAATTTTCCCCCTTTCTAAAATTGCTTACCTTCCAATATGAATGATAGTGGAGGTTGGTAGACAATATATATATAAGTATAAATAGTATAAAAAGAAGATAGATATTAGAGAAGGAAGGTGCTAGCAGTTGGGGCATCAGGAAAAGATTTGCTTGGAAGCATCCTTAATCTGTATCTTGAAGGAAGAGAGGGATTCTGTGAAGCAGAAATAAGGAGAAACTATGATACCAACCATGAAGAACAGCCAATGAAAAAGCTCTGATATAGTAAACCTTTGCCCAGTTGGGTTTTAATCAGGTATGATCAAAGTAAAGCAGCCCAAGGAATCACCCCATATAACTCATGGGAGCCTCCCAAGAGCAGCTGTCATCTAATTTTTGTCTTTATGTTCCTCACACATAAAATGGTGCTTTAATGGATAGACAGAAGATGAAAGCAAAGCTAAGTAATAAAGTATAAACATAAAAGTATGACATCACACAAGCTGCTTAATACATTATTTTGGCTGTTTGATTGATTGACCCCTTTGTACATAGAATCTGAGAATTGAGAGAGACCTCCAAGGTATTCTAGTCTGTCCTGCACCTAGACAGAAATCCCTTCCAGAAATTCTGACAAGTAATCACTGAATATCCACATGAAGACCACTAGTCATGTGAGACTCACTCTTTCTTGAGGCAGTCCATTTCATTGTTGGGGCATTCTGATTGTTAAGAATATTTCTTCATATGAAACCAAGCTATATGCCTTTCTGCCTAGTTGTGCCCTTTGGGATCAGGTAAAATAAACAAAATCCTCTTCATTATGATAGAACTTTAAAAAATTATGAATTTATTATCATGACTCTCCTAAATATTTTTCCAGGCTGATGAATTCTCATAGGGCACAGTTCACAGTCCCAAAAATTATGTGGTTGTTTTACAAATAAGGAAACTGAAGATCAAGGGAGATTAAATGATTTGTTTTAGGTCCCTTTGGTATAATCATTGGAGGTAAAATTTGAACTCAGGCCAGGTGACTCAGTTTAAATGCCCCTCATTGTTCTATAGACATACCTTAACTTGTCAATGTCCTTCAAATTTTGTGGCACTCACAATAGGACATAATATTCCAGATACGGTCTTATCATGAACCAAAGTGCTACAAGGAAAAGTGAGACCAGAAAAGACAGAAGAGGCTCAAGAATGAAATTCTTAAGACATGAAGATAAACAATTTCTATGAAGAGGAAACATGGGACTTGCCTGAAGGGACCTAAGTATGAAGAACTTTACAACCCCCTCAACTCATATTTTTAAAAGAAATGGATAGACAGAAGAAGATGAAAACAAAGCTAGGTAATAAAGTATGAACATAAAAGTATGACATCACACAATAAATACCTCATCAGTGATGCTAAAACTTAAAATAAGCTGAAGCTGCTGAAGGATGTTAAAAATAACAACAAGGGTGTGACATTTTTTGTTTGCTTTTTACTTGAGAGGTGGGAGATGAAAAGAAAGATCAAAGAAAATATAAAACCTTTGCTTGGTGTAGATAAGGGAAAGCAGAAATTTGAATCCAAAGTTTAATTTTTATGTTTTCTGTAAAGGAGAATGACCTTTGTATCAAAGATGATCAAACAAAAATTACTAATAAGTGAGTTGATTTCTAAAGATGGAAGTAGAGAGTGAGAGACTATGTAGTTTCCATGGTTTAATTCAAGTTACTTGGCCCAAGGGAACTGACAAGGTCCTTAATGAAATGAACTGGAACAAGATAATACTTGAAAAGATCATGGAACACAGAAGAGGCACTGTGAAATTAGAGAAGGGCAAATGCTGTCTTACTTTTCAAAAAAAGGGAAGTGAACACAATAGGTAAACTGGAGAACATAGTTTTATTTCAGTTCCTGGCAGGGCGAGGGGGAGGGGGAGCCTGGAATGAATCATTAAAGAGATGGTTCATGATTTCATGAAGAACAAATCATTTCAGACTAAGCTCATTTCGTTTTTGACAGGATTATCAAAATGGTAGATGATGGAAATGATGTGAATGTAGTTTATCTAAATTTTAGCAAAGCTTTGGATGAAGTATCTTCCTATTCTTTCCTAAATTTTTATTAAACTTTTATTTTTATATTACTTAAATTTTTCTCAATATCTTTTCCTTTGTCCTTCACAGAAAACTATACCCTATAATGTTGAATATTTTTAAATGGAATAAAGAAGAATAGAAAAACAAATACTAAAGTACAAAAAAAAGTAAAAATCCAAAAAAATATATATATAAAATGCTCAACACTATACTCAAGAGTAAAGAGAGATATCTTTTCATCTCTCTTCTTTGAGGTCATGCTTATTCTTTGTGAATTTGCAATGTTAACTTTCAAATATTTAGTGGAAGTTGTTCTTTCCATTTAAAGTGTAACCTTTCTATATATTGTTTTCTTGACTCTTATTACTTCACTTTCTATCAGTTCATATAAGTCTTCTCATGCTTCTTTGTATTTTACATATTCACAGTTTCTTATAGTACAGTAATATTCCTTTGTGAACATAATTATTAAATGGATATGGAGAAATGTGGGTTAAAAATGAAAACAGATCTGGTTATATGGCCAGACTCAAAGAACAGTTGTTAATGGTTCACTGTCAAGTTGAAATGGAATAGCCCAGAGATATGTGCTTAATCCTTGCTGTTTAACATTTTTATCAGTGATCTGGATAACTAGAACATTCATCACTTTTGTAGATAACACAATGTTGGAAGAAATGACTTAATAATCAGTCAGCATTTATAAAGTGCTAACTATATGTCAGGCCAAAGGACTGGGAATACAGGGAAAAGTAAAAACAAGGTTCCTGTCCTCAAGAAACTCATATTCTAATGGGAAAACAACATGGGAACAACTATGTATGTGCTAGATATAGACGGAGTAAACAGAAGATGATTCCAAAGTGAAGACATGAGCAGTAAGGGTACAGGCTTCATTCAGAAAGTGAGATTTAAGCTAAGAGGAAGGAAATGGGGACCTTACACAAGAAATTTGACAGGTTAGAGTATTGGGATGAATCTAATAAAGGCTAAAATCAGAAGAGAAAAATGTAAAATCTCATATTATATATAAAAAATCAGCATAATGATAAGATGAAGGTAGTGTGGGTAAAAACAGTGACTTTAAGTCAACAAAAAGATTTGGAGGTTGTTAAGGTCCACAAACTCCATATGAGTCAGCAATGTGGTATGGCAGCCAAAAAACCTAAAGCAACCTTGAGCTGAATTAGACTAGAATTGAGAATTCCAGGAATAGAGAAGTCATAACTCTACTACATTTTACCCTTGCCAGACTTCACTTTGAATATTATGTTCAGTCCTGGGTGCCACATGCAAAAAGGATAGTGATGAGTTGGGGGGTTCCAAAAGAGGGAGGCATGTAGATGACTCAGTGAACAGAGAGCTGGGCCTGGGATCAATAAGATCTTGCTAGACCTAGGCAAGTCACTTAATCTCTGTTTGCCTTAATCTACTAGAGAAAGAAATGATAAACCACTCTAGTGCCTTTGCCAAGAAAACTCCAAGAACAGTATTGGTATGCTCTGTTCCATGGGGTCACAAAGAGTTGGGTATGGCTAAAAGACTCAACAACAACAATCAAAAGAAAAGCAACCAGGATAGTGATGGACCTTGAGTTCATATCATAGGAAGACAGGCTGAAAGAACTGAGCATGTTTAATTTGTAGAAGAGAAGACTCCAGATAGGAAATGGTAGATGTATTTGAGTCTTTGAAAAGTTGTCAAGTAGAGAAATGAGTAGAAATTGGAAAGACATCATCTTAGCTTTAATGCCATAAAGAAATTCTAACAGAGTTGTCCAAAAGTGGAAGGTGCTGCCTCAAGAAAATTGATAGGTTCCCACCTCTAGGGGATCTATAATCAGACCTAGAGAACTAACCAGGGACTTTTTTTTTTCTTATGTAGCCTGGACTGGATGGCTGCCAAGTTTCCTTTCAACTCTCCTTGTCTGTGTTTCTTTGAGGATCATGGCCCTATTACCCCCTTATGTTGGCCATTCTGCTGTTTCTATTAAGGCTGACTAAAATTCCCCTTTATAAGATCCTTCTGAGCTGCTTTTTTGTGATGAAGTAGATCCTGAGCTTCTCAAAGATTATGTCAGCAGGACACAAGACCCAGTAAGTTCTACCAAACTGGCAAGGCTTTTAATTCCTCTGGCCCAAAAAAATCAATTTCTCAGTGATCAACTTTTCTTCTCCATATTGACTTGGGCTGGTCCTCTGTTGTCAATCACCACACTCTAATTCTGTCCTACTGAAAGATCTTTCTGTTTAGAAGCAACATGATATAGTGAACAGAATATTCAACTTGGAGTCTGGAAGACCTGAGCTGACTCAATTAGCTGTGTGAATTTTTTAAGTCACTTAACCTTGCTTGTTTTCTCATCTGTAAAATGGGGGTGACACGAACAGTACCTACTTCACAAGACTATTGAGAGGATTAAATGATATAATGTACATATATCTTACAAAGTAGAAAGCATCTTATAATGAGAAAAAAAGGTAGCATAGTTGATAGAATATTGAACTTAGAATCAGGAAGATCTAAGTGTAAATCCTGTCTCAAATCCTTACTTTGTTGTGTGACCCTGGGCAAGTCATTTGACCTTTCTCAGTTTCAGTTATTCTACATCTGTAAAGTGGAAAATAAAAATAAGAGCTATTTCACAAGATAAGATGAGTTCGCAAGTATAAAATGTTTTGCAAATCTCAAAGCATTATATGAATACCAGCAGTCCTTGTAGAAATATCAGGTTGAAGTAGTGTTGTGTGATGGACAGAGAACCAATGTCAGGAAGATCCAAATTCAAGTTCAGTTTCTGACACAGAGTGACTGAGCAGACTAGGGCAAGTTACTTAATTTCTCAGTTTCTGAGGCAATTCTTTGAGACTATAAATTGCAGAGCAAAGATAGATCAGCATAGGTAGGTAAAGTTTCCTTGTCAAGAGTTCCCTAGGTCAAAAAAATCAAGGGACCTGTTCCATCTATTCTTATTTCCAGGAAAAGAAATTTCCCGGAGTCCCTTGGAGAACCCACACAGTGTTTACCAACTCCATTCATCAGAAAATTGTGTTCATTCTTCAGTAAACACAGGAAAGAAGGAAATTCATATTTATAAAGTACCTTGGGCTAAGAGCATTACAATTTTAATCTCATTTAATCCTCACAACAACCCTGGGAAGTAGTTGTTATTGTTGACCCTATTTTACAGTTGAGGAAATCAAGGCAGATACAGGGTGACTGGCCCAAGGCCACATAGCTAAGAAGTGTCTGGAATTGGATTGGACTCAGCTCTTCCTAACTCCAGGCTCAGTGTCCTATATTATCTAGATGCCCTTAGGGAACTGATAGGCCAATTTGTATCCAGTTTAGTCAGACACCAATTTCCTTAAGTCTGTTCTCCTTTGTCTTGCCCATGTGTCTGATGGGAGGACTTCTCTGGAGATGTACTAAATACTGGATCAAAATATCCCTTTTTAGCCCTTCCATGGATTCCTATAGAACTCCTGGGATGTCTCTTCACTAAATTAATTCAAGCCAAGTCAAACCAACAGGTGTCTGCTAATGTACTCCAGTTCATTAGAAGAGACCACAGCTGCCACCTCCTTCAGTTATTCAAACACAGAACCTTCTAGACACTAGCCTGGAGCCTGGGGGAAGACATGTGTGATGGGGGAAGGGACTGCCCCTCTTCTGGAAAATCCCACTCACCCCAGTCCAAAAACTTCTCCCCTTCTCCATCATGGCAGCCTCCAACTAATCCCCTTTTCAGCCTTCTGCACCTCCTGGTTGTTATAAATAATGTTGCCTGCAGTTGTCTGACATTTCTAGGCAGAGGGAATTTGTAAAATCACAGCTGCTAGGGGCCTAATTAAACAAATGGTATCACTGGGATGATATACTCATGATATACGAGTAAGAGTCTGTCAAAAGAAGGAGGTACCAGGGTACTGGCTAATCAACAGAGAGGTCAGATGAAAAACCTATTGGTTGTGCATCCATTCCTGTCCTCTCTCAGTCACAGATTCTAGGTTCTCTTCCTTGAAGATGGATCCCTTTGAAGTAGCTGGTAAGAGTAGAGAGAAAGAATATATGGGGGCGGCTAGGTGGCACAGTGGATAAAGCACCGGCCCTGGAGTCAGGAGTACCTGGGTTCAAATCCGGTTTCATACATTTAATAATTACCTAGCTGTGTGGCCTTGGGCAAGCCACTTTAACCCCATTTGCCTTGCAAAAAAAACCCCTTAAAAACAAAAAAAAAAAAGAATATATGGCAAAATGAAGGCACCAAGGAAAGTGTAACAATGAGAAAATTGTATTATAGGCCCCCATATATACAGAAGGCATCTTATTTCCACTACCTTCTTCCAGTGACTTGATGTATGACCTTAGACAAGTCACTTCTGGGTTCCCAGCCTCATTGTGTAAAGCACAATGGTTTTTAAAGTCGCTTCCCATTCTAATGCATGAGTATGTTCATATGTTGCTCTTCCCAACTAAAAGGTTATATGTTTCAATAGAAAGTTCTAGAGAATCTATCTCTACCCAGAGTGACTAAACTTTGAAAAATATCCAAGCTGTTGCAGAATGAGTTGTTTGTTGCAGAGTGAGTGTTTGGAGAGGAATGGCCAGAGACAGTATGGTAGAATGGAAAAGGAGCTGAGAGTCCTAGATTGTAACTCTTACTTTTGTCAATAAATATATTGACTGTGTGACCTTATTGCATCAATTCTCAGGGTCTCAGATTCCTTGTGTACAAGATCAGGGCATTGGATGAATTTTAAGGTGCCAGCTCAAAATTCAAAAGTCATATGGATGGTAGACAGAGCATGGAGTTAGAGAGGCTGGGTTCCCAAGAGCATAGATTCAGAACCAGAAGGGAGCTCAGAGGCTGGCTAATCTAACCCCTTCCTTTTATAGAAAATCACACAGGTAATAGGCATCAGATTTGTCATTCGAACTCGGGTTCTCTGACTCCACAACTTATGATCCTTGAAGTGTAACAAACTGCCTCCTAATTCAGACTTGAATCTTTCTTGTTACTTACTAATTTGTGGCTTGAATTCAAGTTCTGCTTGTGTAACCAACCATTTAGGGGGCAGTTAGTTGGATAGCCTAGTGGAGAGAGTTGCTCAACTGTAAAGAGAAGGTGATTTCTCAAATCCTTTCTGCATCAAGATCCCAGGTTCCCCAAATCATGGGACTGCCACCTGCTCCCAGGGGAAGTCCAGATAACAGGTGTTATACAGCAGATGAGAAAGAAACAGCATTAGCTCTGGGTTGGCTTTTTTAATCAACCAGTGAAAGTCTCACTTGGCTCATTGCTTAATTTCTTTGGTTTCAGCCTGATTCCCTTCAGGCCCTGCTCATTTCTGTGTCTGCCCTAATTGTCTTCCCAGGAGGAGCTTCTGTCACGCTGCTTGGTCACCAGTGGAATTCACTCAGCAATTTATGACCAAATCTCCTTTGTTCCCTTTTCAGTTTGATTTTTCAAAGCTCCCCCAATATTAAGGTTTTAAAATGTTCTTTTCTCTACCATCATACTAATCCTTTAAAATACTGAATGTGTTGAAACACCTCCCCCCCAGCTCAACTAGCAGATTAGATTCAGGATGCCCAGCGCCTATGATGGTAATTGCCTCTCTCCATGCCTTTTGAAAACTCAGTTCTTTCTGGAATAAAGTTGGGGGCTCCTTTCCTCCAGTCAGTGATGATTGCCTGGAATAGATTTCCTAGCAACTGCTTAGACCTAAGTAACTCTATCTCTCCTTTGACAGAAGCTGGTTCCTTTCCAAATTGTTTTGTTTCAAAGGATGAAAAGAAATTAAAATACACTTAGTTTAAAATTATATAGTATCTACCTGCAACCTAGGCTTGCAACCCAAGAGTCATCCTGTATTCTTCACTATCTCTTACAACTCACACCCCCATCTCCAATCTGTGGCCAAGGTCTTTCAATTCTCTTTGTAGCATCTCTTGAATAAGTGCCTCTTCTCTCCTCTGACACTGCCCCTAAATTAGTGCAGACCTCATCACCTTACACCTGGATTATTGCAGTAGTAATCCACTCCAGTCCATCCTCCCTTTATCCTCTAAGGGAATTTTCCTAAGGTTCATTCATATCATTCATATCATACATACACACTTCAATAAACTCCAAGTGGCTTTCTTTTGCCTCCACGATCAAATACAAAATGCTCTGTTTGGCATTCAAAGTCCTTCATAAAGTAATCTCCTCCTACCTCTCCAGACTTGTGATATCTTATTCTCCAACTTTTACCCTTTGATCGAGTGACACTGATCTCTGCTTCACAAATGAGACACTCTATCTCTTAGCTCAGGGTATTTTCTCTGGCTGTCCTCTCTCTTCCTCTTCTATTCTAATTACTGACCTCCCTGGTTTCCTTTATGTCTCAATTAAAATCCTACTTTCTACAGAAGACCTTCCCTAACCCCTCTTAATTCTAGTGCCTTGCCTATGTCAATTGTTTTCTATTTATCTTCTATATTATTTGTTTGTACATATTTGTTGCATGTTGTCTCCCTTATTAGCTTGTAAGTTCCTTGCAAGGGCGGCTAGGTGGCGCAGTGGATAAAGCACTGGCCCTGGAGTCAGTAGTACCTGGGTTCAAATCCGGTCTCAGACGCTTAATAATGACCTAGCTGTGTGGCCTTGGGCAAGCTACTCAACCCCATTGCCTTGAAAAATCTTTAAAAAATAAAAAAAAAGATTAAAAAAATATATAAAGTTCCTTGCAAACAGTCTTTTGCCTCTTTTTGCTTCCTCAGTGCTTAACAAAATGCCTAGCATATAGTAGGCACTTAATAAATGTTTATTGATTGATTAATTCAGTTGATATATCCCATCCTAAAGAAGAACAATGTCATTTCAAGGAAGGCAAGATGAAAATGAGAACCAAAGTCAGAGCTTCAGAAATGGAATTTTCTCAATGACTAGTGATTAAATCTCTGACTAGAAGAGACCTCCAGGCAGGGTTATGATGCAATTAAACTTGTAATGAGAGTATTTGCTCCATTCTTAAAGATTTTCCTGGATTAGAGAACCCTAGCTTCCCTTAGGACAAAATGTATTTGAGTAGTAATAGTGTGGAGGCCACAGCATGGAATTTAGATTTAGAAGATTTGGGTTCAAATCCTTGGCTGTTCTACATATACTACCTGGCAAGTCACTTTCTCCTGGTGTTAATTTTCTCCACTGGAAAAAAGAGGGAATTGGACTAGATATTGGCCAATTCTTCTCTTGGAATCATGAATGTGGATTTCAGAGGTACAGTCTTGAATTCTTCCTGAGACACTCAGAGCTGTGTAACCAACTATTTAGGGGATGGTTAGATGGCTCAGAGGATAGAATGCCACCTTCCTAAATTCAAATGTGGCCTCAGAAACTTTCTAGCTGTATGACTCTGGGAAAGTCACTTAGCCCTGCTTGCCCAAATTTCCTCATCTGTATAATGAGCCAGAGAAGGAAATGGCAAACCACTCCTATATTTTTGCCAAGAAAAGACCAAATAGGGTCACAAAGAGTCAGATAGGACTGAAACAACTGAACAATAGTAATGACCAACCATAGGCAAATCTAATTCTGAATTGCTTATCCTATGAACTTAATGGAGCAATAAAAAGTTGAACCACTGAAACAAGCCTTGGAGGTGCCTAGATGTCTAGAGGTAACAAGAATAACTCTGATCAATGTGTTTAATAAGCAAGAAATTTCTCTGTCTTCTGCCTTTCTGTTCCCCCTTCCTTCTCACTCCCTATCAGTCTTTTTTTTATGTTATTTATTTATTTAAGGCAATGGGATTAAGTGACTTGCCCAAGGTCACACAGGCAATTACTAAGTGCTGAGGCCAAACCTGAACCCAGGTCCTCCTGACTCCAGGGCTGATACTCCATCCAATGTGGCACCTAGACTATCAGTTTCATGCCTCATTCCTAGAGAGACAGTATAACCCCATGGTAAAAGTAGTAGACTCAGAGTTGGGATGATTTGGGTTTGAATCTGGCACTGACTAGCTATGTGGTCCTGGGTAGGTCACTTAACTTCTTATAGCCTTGTTACTTCATCTGGAAAATGAGGAGTTGGACTCAATTGTTAAGACCTCTTTTATCTCCTAAATCTGTAACTCCAGGTGAACTTGCCCTTTTCTTCATCTACATCTCAGGTCCACTCTTTGTTAACAAAACCATTATAAATAGGAAGACTGATGTGAATGTGGCTATCTATATAGTCTAAGTCCAGAGTCAAAGACTAGCCATGTGCCTACTAAGATAATGTCATCTTTGCTTTCAAAGAAGAATCTGTGGCTTATGGCTCAAAATGCTGAGAAGTAGCTAGCTGTTTTTCTCATGCAGACTCATTTGGATTCAATGTCATTTGCAGCATCAGCTCTTAATGCTTCCTCTGAAATAGGACAAGTAGAAGGGAATGTTTAGCAGGATCTATCTGCTTGTGCCACCACTTATACTGTTAAGCAGTATGTTATTGAGCCAATAGGAAAACTGAGGCGCATGGTCACAGGAGAAGTTAGTGATGGAGGTGGGATTGGAACCCAGTTCTTCCTGACCCCTAGATCTCTCTATAACTCTATAATGATAACAATGGACAAGTAACTGGTTTACATATGACTTGGAACAATGAACAAAGATAGCAATACATTTCACAGTCTGTGTTGTCAGGCAGTAGGTAAAAGATGACATATCTATGGCTTAGCATGGGCTTCTCACCCAGAACAAATATAATTCTGAAAGGATAATAAGGCAAATAATGTAATAACAGAAGATTCTGAAGTTTTTTCCTTCTGGAGAGTGTTCTCAAGACATCGATTTTCCTACCTGACTAAATTGGACTTTTCTCTTCTTTAAGATTCAAGAGCTGATTGACTCTTTTTTTAAAGGACCCTTATTATAATGGGAGAGGGGATGGAGACTGAAGAAGCCTGAAGTAAGTGGGTAAAGGCATTAAGGAAGACTAACTATGTCTTTACTTCTAAGGGAATCAGCTTAGGTTTCAGCCTGGGCAATGGCTGGGCTCTGCCCAAGGACTGAGTACCTGCACAAAGTCCAGATCTATGTGTCATCTCACTGCTGTAAAGACAATCTAAGAACTAAGCCAGCCTTCTGTCTCCAAGCCAAGGTTTGGCATTTTCCAGCAATGATTCCCTGTGATCTACGAGCTGTGTGAAGACCTGATTTATAAAGCGGCAATGCAGATTGTCTCCCGCCTGTTCATTACGGTCTGTAATGAAGTGTGGCACTGAGGCAGAGATGTTTGGCAGGCTTATAGGGGTTTGTTGAGGCTCCATCCATCACCAACTCACTCCCTATGTAGTGACAGGACATTCTCTAGCTCTGACCTGACAGAACTGGGTATTCAGCTTCCATTAGAAGCTTTGTGCACTGGGTTTCAAAGGAAGGCTAAACAAAGGTGCCAGTGACTGTCTCTTAAGGAGTCCCTATCCCATGCCAAAATCTTACTCCTCTACCCTCCCCTCCCCAAGACACAACTTCAACCCTTGCCAGTGAAGTAATCATTTGGCATCACCAAATAGAGGAATTTTTGTTTAGTGAGGATGGGAAAAAAACAAAAACAAAACAAGGTCAGTCCCCTGAACTGACCACATCATTTGCTCACTAAGTGTTGAACTTAATTGAGTGAGACTAATCCAGTGTGGGGGGAGGAGGTTCTTGGGTCCAAGGCAGGGAGATGTTATGAGTCTCTGGGACATTTCTTGCTCCTGTGAGGAAATGTCCACATGAGCATCCCATGAATAGGCTGGTTTTACCCTTGTGTTTTCAGGGTTCCAAGGACTCAGATTTGGCATCTTTGCTTCCAGAGATCTGGTGAATTGTTGCCTGAATATTGATCCCTTTTCCCAATGGAATTTAGGTATCAGTAATTACATACAATTATATCCACGAGGCAGTGTGTGATGGAGTCATATCCTGATTCTGAAATCTATTGGCTCTGTGTCTCAGGCAGGTCACTTAACATCCCCATATTCTAGGGTAACTCTAGGAATATATAAGCTTCAAAGAAAGTATTTACTTGCATTGGTAAATGGAGTTCCTCATCTAGAGGCTCTCCTTATACTAGTAAAATCACTGGTTTAGTCCCTCTCAGCTTAAATGGAGGTGAAAGGAGGCTGTCCAGGGGACAAGGACACCTGGTGTTCATTGGAAATTGGAAATAATCCTATGGGATCTGCTCAGTGTTTTGTTTTTCCTTCTCAATTTTTAATAATAGCTTTATCAGCAGTTGGTTAACCTCCCATTGGGAAAGGGGAAGGTTCTACCTGATGTTACATATACAACTATTACCACACAGGGGATAAATAACTTCCCTCTTAGCCAAAACCTTCTATTCTCACTTTTTCCCACTGTTTGGAAGCTGACTCTAGAATCTGGAAGGAGGGAAGAAAGCCAGTATTCATAATTTTCCTCTAACAGTTTGCCTTTAGTTTTGATCTTGGGTCTTTTCATTTGGGTTTCTGGTGGGAGGTGATGTTAGGATTTCTTTTTTAACTGGGTGAAAAATGTGGATTTATCTTTGCATCAGAGCAATTTGGCGTGGAAATCTCTAATTGGTTAAATGCCTTGTCCTGTCTGTTTTGGGAAAGAAAAAATCCTACTACCATAAATCAGCCATTCGAGAGAAAATGTTTAAATAACACATGTAACCATCTCTTGACATTAGGACACACCAAGACAGATCACAGTCAATGAAAGGACAGGGAGGATTGCTTTCTTAGAAGATAAATTAGCACTGGGACTCACCCACTGGGGCACTCTGATGGATAAACTCCTGAGGCAGCTACAACAAAGGATCTTGCATATATGGGGATCAGGGTCAAAATGCAAAGGACTTGGGTGGTAGTCTGTCTCATGCCCCAAGGGAAGTTCTAGAAAACAGAGAATCATGGGAGTACTGGCTTGTAGATGTTTCCCTAAACATTCAACATTGCTTGGAAGGATTTCCATTTTTGCTCAAGGTTACTTCAGTCAATAAAGGCTAATTTTACATGCCTAAGGCAGCTGCCTTCCAAACCTTAAGGAGCATTTTACTAGTTGGAATATGTTTCTGGCAGGTTCTCAGTTCCATCTTGAATTAGGGGAGGAAACTAGCCATAAGATCAGCATTAGGCCATACAGCAAGGATGTATGAGGGTCACCAATGAGGGTATGGTCTGCATTTTCTCTGGCTCAAAGGTAAGAAATTCAGGAAAGATTTGGGCCAGAACAACAGGGGAAAGATTCTCCCCTAGCCCTTTTTCCCATCAATGTTGACCAGTGCAGGAGAAGCAGGTGACAATCCTGGAGTGGCCTGGCATTGTGGCATAACCTCTTCTAGTTCAACCTTTATCTCTGGTAAAGGCTGCCTTTCCCATTCACCCTGGAGAGAAAGAGAAAAAAAAATGGAGATCCATGAAAACAAGTTGGTTAGACATTCTATCACCAGTTCATTTAATTCAGTATATGTATGTGGATGCTCTTGAGGAATTCCCCTATGACTCTTGGGACTGAATTTGAGAAAGATTATCTAGTGAAAAGAACAGTGACTAAAGAGTTCTATCACTGATTCACTTCATCATTATTATGGGTCTTAGTTTCCTTCTCTACAAAATGGATGAATTGGATTAGACCATCTCTAAGGTTCCTTCCTTCCATCTCTAAAATTCCATACTCTATGACCCCTTCTGTTTCTGCCATTTCATGTTCTAAGATCTCTTCCAAATCTAATATTCTTTTATTCTAATTCTTATTTTGCAAGCTTCCAAAGACTCTCTTGAAGTGAGCTCATGGTCTTTATAAGTGTCAACCTCCTTCTGTCTAATGAATTTAAATAATATGGGTTGAATATAATCAAATTTTGATCATCTTTTTCAAGGCAGGACAAATGAAGAAGATCGTAGTCTAAGCTTACACAGTTTCTTAGTATCAGAGCCTGGAACCTTGTCTTCCAGTATACTTTCCACTACAAAATACAGGATCAGCTGAAATGTTTGGAATAAGCTCACCCACAGTAAATATGCCCCTTTTTTTAGCAGCCTCCCCCACCCAGACATTAAGTTCCTCATCCTCCCCAACATTTTACTTCAGCACAGGTCACCTGAGGCTGTCCCTCACAAAAGCAATCCCTCCAAGCTGGAAACTTTGGATTTAGCATTAAATAGCTGAGCTCACAGAATGCTTCAGGAAAAGTAGCAGGCTTTAGAATCACCAGGCTATAAAAATCTATGTGACTAATAAGAACTAAGCTCTGTTTTCTTGACAGGCTGGATTGGGATTTGGCTGGTGAATGCATTAAATGTCTCTAAATCTCATTTGGTCTCCAATGGTGGGGAGTGGGGGTAGGGAATCAAACTGAGGCACACACTTTCAGAATAGTTTTTCCTCTTCCTTCTCCCTCCTCCGTCTCCCCCTTACCCCATTCCCCATCCTTATTTTTAGTGTCTGAGGGAAGTGTTTAGGAGCTCAGCACATACCATATGAGTTTCTTAGGAACTGGTGATGATTTTGAGTTGTTGTGGGTTGTGATACTTGAGAAAATGTGAACAGAGAAGACTGTAGTATCTCCTTCCCTAGAGACAATGTTAAACCTCCCTTCTATTCCTCCACAGTGCATCCTTTTGTACTTAGAGTCATCTGGGTACAACTTTTTTTATTGTTTCATCTGGATTATCTATGTAGACCCTAAGGACAGGACTCTCATCTCATACTTTTGCTGAGTACTCTTTGGTGAACAGCATAGGAAAGGTACAAAGTAAAGGAGGCACTTGATAAATATTTTTTACCATGAATTGGAAACAATAGCTACTAACTTTCAAGAGGAGTGAAATAATTTTCACAGAGATCTTTAAGACTTGAAATTTGTGGTTTAGATTTACCAAGAAATATGAAATCAGAACCTCTTGCCCTTCATGTCTGCCACCAAATAGTAACCCCTGTTCTCCTAACCCCCGCTTTTCTCTTGATAAAATGTGAATTGAGAACAATGGCTCAGATTGACAAAATCTTTAGAATTCTAGAAAACGAATTAAGGACTATCACCAAGTGCTGGGAAAGCTGAACTTTCATTTGTTATACTAGGTTAGTTTGTTATACTAGGTTTGTTAGCTAGGTTAGTCTTAGTCTTCACAAAAGAAGATACTAGATTGCACCCAGGCCACTCCCTTTCCTTCAGCAAGTTATCTGCCCAATTCAACAAGCATTCAATAAGCATTTGCTGTGTTCCAGGCACTGTACACTAGGGTTACATAGAAAAAGACAGAATAGCCCTTGCCCTCAAGCTTATGCTTTACTTGGGGAAACATCACAGACACAGATAAATAAATGTAAAACACATCCAGAGTAATTTCTGGATGAGGAGCACTAGCAACCAGAGGATACCAGGATGAACTTCATGCAGGAGGTAACATATAAACCAATTCTCTAAGGAAGTTATGGATTCTTGAAAGCAAGGGGAGGAAAGAGAACATTCTAGGCATGGGGGAATATTTTTTAGGAGGCTTGTCTCTGAGCTTCCATCTCTTCATTTGTCAAAGAGAAGCTGTACTAGGTCAGCTCTAGGATGCCCTCCACTTCCCTCAGGATATTAGTTTATAATAGCTTTTTTTTTTTTTGACAAGACCTCTGACTTTACTGGCATAAGGAATTCCCAATGAAGTAATTTCCTCTACAAATGAAGCTTGGTTATAGCTCTCTAATTCTAGTGAACTGCCTAAAGAGGACACTGAAAAGATAAGGGTCTCCCAGCCAGGATGTGGCAGAGGCAAGACTCTAAACCAGGCCTTCTTGACTCAAAAGCTATCTCTCTATCTACTCAACAATCCTACTTATAAAGAGTTTTTAAGACTGATAAAGTATGTTTTATAACATTGGACACAAGGTACTTTATGATAGCACTCATAAGATATCACAGGACTATCTGTGATGTGTAAGCACAAGATACATGTTGAGTAGTGAGTATTGATGATGACTTCAGAGACCCATCCCAAATTCCCAAGACAAATCCTTGTGGGGTTCTTAGTTTTGTGGGAGTGGAGAACTTGTTTGTCACTTAATGACAGGATTTTAAGGGGAAAGAAATACCCGATCTATATATCCTAGTCTCACCTTGGCTATTGTACCTAACATGATGTCCTTCTTCAAACTATGCATGATCCCTGATGAAACCTCATCAGACCAAAAACTGAGTACAACAACTGCTAGTCCCTAGAGTTGGGGAAGTAAGAACTCATTTGCTTTTCAACTTACTTTTTCATCTACTAGCTCATTCTTTTTAAGTCTGTTTCTCTTGAGTATATTTCCCCAGATTGAAACAGAGCAATGCCCTTTCTAACTCTTGGATTGGGGACTAAGCTAAAGAATGGACTTTTTAATTAAGTTTCTCTACCTTATTCTATTTGGATCCCACCCTTCCTGAGACTTACTGGAAATTGGACAGCAGAGGATTTGTTGCAGTGCATGGAGATGGGGGCAAAGTCATATAGTGACTTGAGCACATTCCGGTTGAAAGAGTTCCAAGGGACAGAAGCAAATTGCTCTTTGACAGAAGACTTGGGGCAGGTGCAGATATCTTCATTGTTAAACCTGGTGGAATGGAGGAAAATCACTGTCAACTGGAAGAACACATTATAGCATTTTCTCCTTATTCAGGGAGAAGGGGGAAAATAGCTATCTAATTTTGCCTTGTAGAATAAGGTCATTAAGAAGAGGGATAGTACTCTGCCATATATCTTTGATCAATGTCAGAGAAGACTCAGGAATAGTTATACTGAAT
This sequence comes from Macrotis lagotis, assembly GCF_037893015.1. NCBI lineage: Eukaryota > Metazoa > Chordata > Mammalia > Peramelemorphia > Peramelidae > Macrotis > Macrotis lagotis. The sequence goes on from NC_133658.1 coordinate 286,447,420, forward strand.
CCTAGGGCACCTAGGTAGCAAAAAGGATAGATCATTGGATGAGGAAGAGCTGAGTTCAAATCCAGCCTCAAGCACTTACTAGCTGTGTGATCCTGGGCAAGAAACTTACCCTTTACTTACCTCAGTTTCCTCAACCATAAAAATGAACTAGAGAAAGAAATGTCAAACCATAACAGATTGAAGAGTCAAATATGGCTGAAATATTGAATAAAACACTGAATTCTTTCTTGTGAAATGGCTTTTCCAAGATAGAGCATCTTTTTTTTTATTATCTCCAGACCAATGATAGTGGGAAGAACACTAGAGTAAGAGAAGAGCTGGTGAGTCCTGATGCTACTACTTACTAGTTGTGTAATTTGAAGCAGAGTCTATTTCCTCCCCTGGAATGGGGAGAGGTGAAGGTGGGAATAACCTGTCCTGATTTCCTCAGAGGGATTTTGGGAGGACCAAAGTAGGTGATGTATGTGATAGTTCAAGGTGAGCTCTAATTAGAATAGTAATAGTCTACCAAAAGTTTCTCCAGGAAAAAAAATGTTTTTGTCTAACCCAGCTCTCTAAACTGAAGTCCTTAACTGATTTTCCCTTTAAATGACTACGCTGAATTTGAATAGAGTTGTAAATTCACCTATTGTTAATCTAACAGATGAAATCAAAGAGGGGAGATAAATGGACCCTGCCCCCAACCACTACTACCATCACAAATTCCACTTTGAGTAATTTTTTTTGCTTTATGATAACCTACTCTGCTCTCAACCAGCATTTGCCCTGCCTTTCTCAATTACCTGAATCTGTAAAATTGGCTAGTAGTGTATATTTCCACCTCCACAAGTTGGAGACCATGAAGATTTGCCAACTATCATATTATGGTGAAATTCAGATAAATTAAAATACATTCTAATTCTAAAATACAATCTAATGGGGTGGGGATGGAGGCAGAAGAATTACCTGTTAACAAGATGAAAATATTTCTGTAAATAGCCAGGGTCCACAGCACTTTTACATAATTCCAACTGTGTCTGTGGGTAGTAGTGTATGTAATTCACACACATTTCTTCTGTGATGCTAAACCCACCCTGGAAGGTTAAAAAAATAAACTAATAATTATAACTCCATTGTATGCAGGGTAATCTTAGATTTTCAAAGCAGGTTCACAAATGTTATCTCATTTGGTCTTCAAAAACAATCCTGTGAGGTTGACAGAGCAGTTATTTGCAGGTTAGAAATCTCATTTGTAAGAAGGTCATATCCTGTGAAATGGTCAGGAAGGTCATTAGCAGCTCTAAGAGCCACTAGTTCTATGGCTCAGACTAGCCTTAAGGACATAAAGACTTCAAGACAACAAGATTCCCCATCTCCTGCCAGGCATTTTAAAGGATAATATAATTAGATGAAGACAGAAATCCTCCCTCAATCAACTCAGACATGAGTTGGGGAGACTTCACTCAGACACATGAAACAATCAGAGAATTAGTCAAAATTTTATGTCATAAAATATTTTACTGCATGTGGTGAAGTTTCCAAAGTTGAGGAGAGAGAGAAAAAGAGACAGAGGAAGAAAGAGAAATGGAGAGGAGAGATCCAATTCACATTAACTCACCACAGTTGCCAGCTCTCTGTATTCTGTGTTGTATGTACAAGAAGTAATGAGCACATCACCCTGTGTAATAAGCAAACAGTCACATTAACACATGTGTCCTGGGGCTGATGCATTTGGACCGGATGTGATGAACATAACTTCCTCAAGTAATCTAAAAATAATGGGCACCCACCAATAAATGCACTGGGCTGAATCAGGAGACCTGGATTATACAATTCTGCCACTGACAATTGGTCTAATGACAAGTCTTTTCCCCAGTCTGGGTCTCAAACCATAGAATCTTGGAACTGAATGCATCTTCAGAGACCAATTCCCTCAGTCTAAAGAGGGCAAAATCATGTTTTAATATGCTATATTTTCAGATGTTTTTCCTTCTCTAACATTCTGTGTTCTAAAGCTGCTTCCAAATCTAAGTATGTTTGATGGTTGAACATTTTTAACTTTAAAATCCAGACCAACTCTAATATCCCATCTTTGGTTTACCATTCTGCTTGCTGAGTTGCCTTATAGCTCCAATATTCTATGATCTAGCATTCTACATTTATCCTTTATAGCTTATAAAAAAAAATCTGGATTCTATTATTTTATGTCTTTTCACTTGGTTTTTGTGGTTGTAACTGAAAGATCTCTATAGAGTCAAGCTGTACTACCCATTTATTAACAGGTCTAACTGTCATATATATGCTGAAAATGGCATTTGAAATCAAACTGCAACATCCTAAGGTATTTGATGAGACTCAACTCCAGCTACCCTCTGTCACTTTCCCCCTCTATCTCCTTCCATAGAAAAATTTAACATTCTACTTCCCTGAATGGTTTAGAGTTTGGAAATGAGATAAAGTGATACCACAGGAAAAACAAAGACTTAACTGACTTAACTAGTTTTTCTAGCTAACAATTTGTAAGTTTTCTCATTTGATACTCACTGGGAGAACAGACACAATTTTCTTTAGCATTCGGATCTCCTAGAAGATGAAAGAGAAGGAAAAAGGAAGGGAAAATGATTAAAGAAGCTGTTCAAGAAAGGCTTCAGTCACTATTTTGGATAACTATTTGGAATTATCACCCAAGAAGACTATAAAAACTGTGCATATCTTTTGACCCAACAATACCAATACTAGGTCTATATCTCAAAGAGATCAAAGAAATAGGAAAATAATCTTTTTATACTAAACTATTCATAGTAGCTCTTTTTGTAGTGACACAAAGAATTGAAAGTTAGGGGATACCCATCAGTTCAGGTATGGCTGAACAAGTTGTGAAATATAACTGTGATGGCATGTTATTGTGCCATAAGACATGGGGGGATAGTTTCAGAAAAACCTGGAAAGACTTATATGAATTTCTGCAAAGTGCAATAAGTAGAACTAGGAGAACATTGTACACAGTAACAGCAATTTCACATTAATTATGAAAGACTTAGCTGCTCTAATCAATACAGTGATCTAAGGGAATTCCAAAGGACTATTAATAAAAATGCTATCCACTTCCAGAAAGAGAACTGGTTGACTCTGAGTCAACAGATCAAAGCATATGCAGATCAAAGCATAATTTATTCACTTTATTTTTTTGCTTTCTTTTGGCAACATGACAAATATAGAAATATGTTTTGCATGACTTCACATGTATAATTGATATCATATTGTTTGCCTTCTCAATGAGTTGGGGAGGGACTGGAGAGAGGGAGAAAATTTGGAAGTCATTTTTTTAAAAGAATGTTAAAATAAATAAAGTATAATTAATGTTTTTCAAAAATAAAGAAAACCTTGATTTTAAAATTTTATAATTTATATATGGCTCTCAAACTTTATTCTGGCACGATTTGGAGTCAGAGGGAAAGATATTTGGTGAGATGGACACAGACAAGATGCTTAATGTCTCCTTTTCTCCTTAGTCTTGTGTTATTTTTAAATCCTTTAAAAGATACTTTAATGCAAGTACCTTTTCTCTGATAATTATCTTCTATCCTGTCTATTTTTTTTTGTATAAAGTTGTTTTTATTGGGCCTAACCATTAGATTGTAAGTTTCTCTTTTTTTATTTATTTTTGAATTTTATAATTTCACCCAATCTTGTTTCCCTACCCCACCCCACCCCCACAAAAGGCAGTCTGATAGTCTTTACATTTTTTCCTTGCTATACTTTGATCTAAATTGAATGGGTTGAGAGAGAAATCATATGCTTAAGAAAAAAAAATAAAATATAAGAAATAGCAAAATTACATTATAAGATAATGTGGGTTTTTTCCCAAATTAAAGATAATAGTCTTTGATCTTTGTTCAAACTCCACAATTCTTTCTCTGGCTACAGATAGTATTCTCCATTCTCCATCACATATATCTCCAAAATTGTCTATGATTGTTGCATTGATGGAATGAGTAAGTCCATTAAGATTGATCATCAACCCCATATTACTGTTAGGGTATACAGTGTATTTCTGGTTCTGCTCATATCACTCAGCATCAGTTCATGCAGAACCTTCCAGGCTTCTCTGAATTACCACCCCTCTTGGTTTCTAATAACATAACATACATATACCACAATTTGTTCAACCATTCCTCAGCTGATGAACATTCACTCAATTTTCAATTCTTTACCACCACAAACAGAGCTGCTATGAATATTCTTGTATAAGTGATGTTTTTACCTTTTTTCATGATCTCTTCAGGGTATAGACCCAGTAGTGTTATTGCTGGATCAAAGGGTATGCACATTTTTATTGCCCTTTGGGAGTGTAGATTGTAAGTTTCTTGAAGACAGGAACTGTCTTTTGTCTTTCTTTGTGTCCCCACAGTGCTTAGCTCAGAGGCTGTGTTTAATAAATACTTCATAATTAACTAACAGATTTTTAAGACATAAGTTCCAGAGTTATGGTAATGTTCCTATATCAGTAAGAGAGAGGAAAAAATATGATCTTTAAACTATTTTAAAGAAATCTGTATATAGAGGAAGCTGGTGTTCAAAGTAGGAAATGTATGTTAACAGGTGCTTTTCTTCCCCTCATACTTCAATACAAAAAGTAACCCCACCAGCCTAATACATACTGTAATTTCCACCACTTCTTGGGTTTAGGTGCTAAAGACTGTGATATTGCTTCTAGAAACTGGTTATTCAAATATGCATATTCCTTCAGGTCTCTCCTTTTACCATACTTAATAAGATATAAGACCCTAGAGGGCAAGGGCCATTTTGGATTTTGTGTTTAGATCACCAGCACCTAACAGATGTCCTTATATATGACAAGCACTTAACAAATGTTTGTTGAATGACTTTTTTCAATTTATCCATTTGATATCAGATATTCAGGACAGCTACAGAATAAGGAAGTCTCTAAGGTGATAAAGGGATGTTGAGCAACAGAAAACCCCAATTAGTAAGGTAAGTATAGGGAAATTTTCTATCAAGAATAGGGGAAACCCAAAATGACAGAACACTGATCATGGATGCCTTGTTAGAATATAGAAGGTCAGGGTTTGGGCCAATCATTCATACCTGGAAATGGGGGCTGTAGTGGTCATCCCTATTCACCACCTCTGTCACACTCCCTTCTCGGGCTATGACCGTGATCACCTTCCTCCCTGTGAGGTGAGTGTGGAGCTGGGAAGCAAAGATGTGAATCCCAGACTGTGGTAAAGCCTAGAAAATCATAGTAGAGAGAAAAAAAGGGTTCAGTTCAATAGTTTAATAAATTGTTTTTGGTTTAAAGCTGCATTTTAGAGGATTCCCAGAATTTTGATATCTAGCTAAATGGAGTATTACTGATCTTGATTACAGAATAATGGGCTTTATTCTTTGTTTCATCAGGAAACATTTAGATCAAGTAAACCTTGTTAATGCTATTTTCATAGCACTGAGTGGGCTTTTAAATGGGAGTGACCAGACTGTGTGGGGGACTCAGAGAGAGCATGCAGGCTACACCATTACCACTTTTAATAAGAACTCCCCGTTTGAATAGAAAAATAAGAGTAAATTTGATCCTTGTTGTTACTATGCTGCTAAAAGACAGCTCACTTCTATTTTGAGAGTTTGGCATGAGAATGGTGGCAGCATTTTCATACAGGCGGATGGTGAAAGGCATTTCAAGGCAGTAGATCCGGTAGATGAGTAGCAAAGGGAATTAGTTCCCCAATGGGTGTAGCATTTTCCAGAGCATCCAGGAAATGTAATTTGTTTTCTCTTTCTTTCCCAGACTGGATGATTCAGTAATGAGATTTTTTTCCTTCAGTGGTGACAGTAGCAGCTATCCGAAGAGACCCTTTTCTCACTCAGCTCACCTAGGGACCTTTTGTGGTAATAATGGGATACTCTACATAAAACAGTAAGAGACTTATTCTAGAGGTTTTTGATCATATTCCACTTATCCAGCATCATCTAGGGATGCACTGTGCCTTACAAGTGAACATTCCAAATAATTGAACCTTATCTCTTTAGGGGAAAGAATTAGACAAAGACTTAGGACACTTGGTGGGGTCCTACCTCTGATACCAGCCTGCTGTGTGACCTTGAACAGTTTGTGCCTCAATTTCCCTATCTTTCAGCTCTTACATTATGTTTTCTTTATCCAAGATCCTTTCAGTCACTGACAAACTGTGTTCTGTTCTCCAGGATCCTTCTGACTGACATTGTGTTCTCTGTTATAAAGTCTCTTCTGATTATAATATTCTGTAATTTTATGACCTCTCAATAGTATCATTCTATAGTGGAATCTGACTTACTAAATGAAGGAGACTTAGATCAGAGTATTCTAATTCTTTGGTGTCAACTCAACAAAAACTATCCCAAGAAATAGCAAAAAAACTAAACCCCATAAGGATCCTTGCAGGTCAAACAAAATTACTTAGAAAACCACATATTAACTTTATCTACATTCTACTATATTTACTTTTTGTTAAACATTTTCCAATTAGACTTTAATCTGATCCAGTCATATTGGTCAGTGTTTCATAATGTTTGAGGGCTCCATATTTGACAGCTCTTTTATACAGCATTCCTTCCCTTTTCCATACAGAAACTTTCCATTGATTTGCCTACCTACCAGATAGAGGGGAAAAATTCTGGGAGACCACATTCAGGGATTGCCACCTTTACTTTAGAGCTGAATCCCTTATAAATCTTTGTTCCACTGGAAGAGAATTTGTTCCTAAAAGTCCAAATGACTGTTAATTAAATAATCTCTGTTATCAACCCCACAGCATAGATTTATATCTAGGCTCAAGTTGGAAAGAGGGAGATTAGTAATTATCTTGTCCATTTAAGACAAAACAAGAGGAAGGTAGATTAAAGTACACAGGAAAGATTTAGGTTGAATCCAAGGGAGACCTTTTCAGTAATATCATAGTTGTAGAATTTGTTCTGATAAGATCTTTAAAAAGCAAAACAAATACATGTTTGTCCCTGAAGTGATCTTTCAAGAAAGAGGAGGTCAGGGAGTCATAAAGAGGTCTGGTATAGCACATATGAATTTGTTCCAACTGTGTTATTTTTCTGCGAGATGCAGGTAATAATGCCTTTGGGTCTTCATCATTCTGAGAGTATCTAAATTGCATTCACCAGTCTGCTGCTCTAGAAAGCCAGGCTTCCTTTGCCAGTTTTGATTGAATATGAAAAGCATCTTGGGCTAGTCACCTTACTTCTCCATTCCTTAATGCTTCCATTTGTAAACTAGACACAAGGTTATTTTTCTCACAGGATTATTATGAGGAAAGTGATTTGCAATTACTTTTTTTTTTTTGCAAGGCAAACAGGGTTAAGTGGCTTGCCCAAAGCTTGCAATTACTTTTTAAAAAATATTTTACTTATTTATTTTTCCCAACTGCATGCAGAGACAGTTTTCAACAACCACTCTTTTTCAAGGTTTTGAGTTTCACATTTTTTCCCTTCCTCCCTTCCCTCTCCCTTCCCCTCTTCCCCCAACAGAAAGCAATCTAATATAGATTATATGTGTATAAGAATGTTGGATATGTATCCATATTAATCATGAGCACTTTGCAATTCTTATAGCACAATATAAATGTTTGTTAATAATGTTTTTTCATCTACTATCCCAAGGAATAGCAAGAACTATAACACACATACCTCAGGTCATTTCTCCTAAATTAGGGATTTCCAACCTGGGGATATTAGAAACTTCTCAAAGGGGTACAGGGAAGATTTGACAAATAACTATATTAAACTTTATAGCATATATGAAACTATAGAATTTATTTCCTTCCATACTAAATAAAGGATTTGGGAAGGTCTATGGAAAGGCAAGAGGTATGAGGATCAAAAAAATATTGTGAATCTCCACCCTAAACAATTTATGCCTTATTTATTCATTTGTTTCTTTGCTTCTAAAACTGCCTCATTAAGCTCTCTTGCAGCTTTTAACACTGCTGATTCTTCTGTATAATCTGCCCTCCCTGGTTTTTCATAACACTACTCTCTTTTTTTCTCTCTCTTTCTCTCCTTCTCCCTCCTTCCTTTTCCTTTTCAGGAATTCTTTGCTAGATCACACTCAAATACTGCCCCTTTCCCTCTCTACTCACCCCTTGCACTGCCCCTATGTATGTGACAATAACCTAGTATTCCACCCTTGATCCTCTCTCTCTCTCTCCCTCTCCCTCTCTCCCTCTCCCTCTCTCTCTCTCTCTCTCTCTCTCTCTCTCTCTCTCTCTCTCTCTCTCTCTCTCCCTCTCTCTCTATCTCTCTATCTCTCTCATACACACACACACACACACACACACACACACACACACACACACAAACACACACCAGCTCCCATGCAGATAATTCTCAGATCTGCACATCTAGCCTTCATTTCTATCCAGAACTTCATGCCCATATCCTCTAGTTACCTTTTGAAAATCTCCCTCTGTATATCCTATAGAAATCTTAAACTCAACCTGTCTACAATCAAATTTGTTGTTGTTCTCCCTAAACCTATTTTCCCTTCTAACTTCCCTATTTATATTGAGGGTACCACCATCTTCTAGTTCCCTAGATTTTCAAGCTTTGAGTCATTCTCATCTCTTACTCTCTTTCATTCTTGCCCCATATTCAACCAATTGCCAAATTTTGTCTCTCTTACATCTTCAACATCTCTTCTATCCATCTCCTCCTTTTCTCCATTCATATATCACAATCAGCCCCTTCTTCAGGCCCCCATCACCTCTTGCCTGAACTATTGCAATAACCTCCTAACTTTACTTTCTGCATCCAGTCTCTGCCTCTTCAATCTAACCAAACAGAAAAGCCAATTTGCTCTTCTTAAAGCTTGATGATGTTTCTCCTCAAGTTAAGAAGCTTCAGTGACTCCCTATTGCCTAAGAAATACCATGCAAACACCACAATTTGTCATTTGCAGCCTTCATAATTTGGCTTCAATCTGCTTTATCTAAACTCCTTACACATTACTCTCCACTAAGCACTCTATTCTCTAGACAAACTGATCTACATTCTGCCTCCCACTTAGTTGAGATGGATAAATGTTGCCAACTTGGAGTAAAAACCTTCCCAGACTCAAATTCAAGCCTATTTTTTTTTGTTCATATCTTGCCCATATCCAAATCAGCTCATGAGAACCAGGGTCAAAAAAGGCAAGAATCCAGAAATACTCACCAGTTGAGTACATTTATCAGTGCAATATCCAGTCAAGATAAAGTCAGTCTCTTTGGGAGGAATAGCCATCATGGGGGTGTATACGAGGCCCAGTTCCATGATTCCAGCATCAAATGGCCTCAGTGTAGCTGTGTAATATAAGCGGAGGCCTGAGGAGTCATGGCGGCCTAAGACAGGGAAGGCACATCCTTAGTTTAAAACTTCAACAGAAGCAAGCACCATGCAAGGAAGGGGAAAAAATAAAAAAATAAAATGAAATGAAATAAAATAAATAAATAAATTAGCTCCCCAGTTCTTCATGTCAAAGAAATAGCTCAATTTTTTTATTTGCTGGTTGACTGGGTTTTTTTCTTTTCTAAACATATTTTATTACTTCTAAATCCTCTTATGTTCCCCAGCTGCAACAAACAGAAGCAAATGTCTATGAGCAGCAGTCTTATTGCCAAGGATTTGAAGATATTGGGATCATAGAGATTTTAGAGTAGAAGGGGCCTTAGAGGCCTAGGGCCAACGGCTAAACAAGTAGTATAAACAGCCAGTGCTCTGAGGTCTCAGTAGATTAGAATGACTTTATGGAGGCTATAAAGCCATGACAAGTAGGTAGGATTGTAATGTTTGAGGAGGGTGAGGAAATGTTCTATGGGGGATGCTAAGAAATGGGGAATGAAGTGAAAATAAAGACAGGAATGTGCAAAGTGTGATAAAGGGATGGAGGAAAAATCCAACCTGGCTGGAGAAGAGGGTTCCAGAGAACCCTTGGAAAGGTAGCTTGGGGATGGCTTGTGAAGAACTTTAAATGATAGTTCAAATGGGGTTTAAGGTATGATCTCCCAAAGGACCCTGTGGAAATGTGAAAGTATTATCTGGAATAGGATGATGGGACAAGGGTTATACTGACATGAGTGAATTTATCATATAGAGAACCAAGGGTAAAAGGTAAGAAGAGTTCTGAACAAAGGTTCAACTGAGCAGACCTTAATTGGGATATTATGAGTTGTAACTAGGGTGGAGCAGCCCAAGATATTTAGAGAGTATCAAATTCAAAAGGATTGTGCCAAAGGCAAGTTCCCTATTGAGAATTTAGAGGGATTGGCTATAGGTCCATACCCGATAATAAGAATGACAGGAGATTGGAGTTCCAACATCATCATCCAACATGACCATAATCCCTTTTCCACTCATTGTGGCAAGACCCTCAGTAATGGAGAACTCTTTTGGCAAATGCTATTCACTTGTTCTTTCATCGAGGGCTGGGGGGAGTCAGAACCAGGTATACTCTCTTTTTATAGACTTTCTCCCATGTCAGTGACCTAGCTAGGAAAAGGTCTTGTGGTTGAGAACAGCACACAACCCTCAAATATTTAAACCTCTACTCAGGAACATGAGGGTGCATCATTGCTGTAGATTCTTACCAACCCCAGCCCAGGAGTGTCCCAGTCCTTTCCCTTTGTGGCTAAGCATCTCTAAAGAAAAGAAGAAAACAAGGGCCCAGGGCTTACCATAAGGTCATGGAGGGCTCTATGGGTTCACTCTCTCTTCCTCTACCACTGATAGCCCAGTAACAACTTCCTTCCTTTTCATTCACATGGTCAGTTTGAGACCATGCAGGAACATGTCCACCCTCAGGGATCAGGAATATTTCAGTAAACTCCCACTGGGTAGATCTTCTGGAGGATCCTGGATTTCTTCCCCTCCCCATCTAGGCTAAGCCTTCCAGGTATCAGTAATAAGAGGGGTAAATGGATGTCCAGAGACTAGGCCAGTAAGAGAGAGGAGGGTGGATGGAGAAGGATGGTGGCCTTTCCCTGTCATCTTCATTCCTGGAGAGGTCACAGGATGCCCACCTGACAACAGGTTAGTAAGAATATCCAGATTCTCAAATGGATCTGTGATCTCATTAATTCAAGAAAATTTTCTAAGAATATTGATCACAGTTCTGGCAACTCACAAACAAAATAATTAGTTAAATTAGGAAACTAGCAGATGGTCAGATGGTCTGCTGGGCTAAGGCCCCTCCCTCCCCCAATTTCTCAGCCTATCTCTCACATCAGTGTTCTGGTTTTTCTGCTTCTCCACTCCTATGCCCTACACAATTAAAGGTGCCTTTCCTGCCTCATATCCCAGGAGTAAAAATTTCTAGTTCTAGCCTTGCTGCAAAGAACGATCTGAAGGAACAGTATACCTGGGGCTCTGATGAGATAATATTTAGAAAGTACTTATCACAGTACCTTGAATATATTAGGTGCTTAATAAAGGTTTATTCCCTCCTTCTCTCCCTGGGGGAAAAAAGTGCATCATCTCATCATGGGATTTGCTCTCTCCAAAGGAGAAAGTTCACCAACTTCACAGTATTTTTAGGTCTAGAACAAGATCAACTGAATAAGGTATCTAGAGAAAGAAGATCCATAGAGCATAGAGCAGCTAGGTGGTGCAGTGAATAGAACACTGGCCATGGAGTCAGGAGGATGAGAGTTCGAATCCCACCTCAGATACTTGACATTTACTAGCTGTGTAACCTTGGGCAAGTCATTGAATCTTGATTGCTTCACATCCAGGGCCATTTTCAGTCATCTTGATTCAATTCTGACCACTGGACCTAGATGGCGCTGAAGAAGAAAGTGAGACTGGTGACTTAGCATGTCACCTCCTCACTCAAATCCAATCCATGTGCTTGTCATGGCATCAGATGATGTCATAGTCTTCTTTGAGAAAAATACAAACATCATCATCCATTGAGAATGAGACATCCATAGAGAATATGGACCCCTGAAAGATATTAACTAACATATATATAGTATTTTATAGGACTTTAAAAATTCAAAAATTCTTTGAATATATGATCTCTTTTAAACCTTGAAATAACCCTGAAATTAAGAATTATCATTCCCATTTCACAGATGTAGAACCTAAGACTCAATGAGGCTAAGTGACTAGCTTATTATCACACAATTAATGTGTGTAAGAGGCAGAATTCAGACCCAGGTCCCTTCTGACTCCAAACCCAGAGTTCTTCACATTGCACTGCACTATAGTAATAAGTACTAAGGAGACAGGATATTTTCTTTGTCCTCTTAGTATATACCCAGTGAAGAAATATGAGACAAAGCTAAGAAAAGTCCATTTCTTATATCCCCTGGACTTATTTAATCAAATTAATGGAATTACAGATCCATTTGAGTATGCAATGAATTGACCAAGTCAGGACCCAGAGTATATAGGAGAAAGTACACCATTTTCCTTCTTGGCAGAAATGGGAGATGATAAGTATAAAATACTCCTTATACATCAGATTCGATTGTTACATTGCTTAGTTTTACTTGAGCTGTTTGTTTTATTCTCTTTCATTCTTTGTTACAAGGATGATTCCACAAGGAAGAGAAGGGTATGTTCTGAAATGAAGGAATGGAAAATCCAAATATATCAATATTTTTTAAAAAAATTAATCTGAAAAAATATTTAAAAAATTAATCTTCATGAACTAGAAAGAAAGTTGCATACTGGAGAGGTGGGTTGATAGTGGTGGTGAAAGCAAGTATACAGTTACTTCTTATAACCCTGTCCCTAAGCCATCTTCCCACCAGCAGCTTAAGTAAAATCAGAGCTTTTTAAATCTGAAAGGGATCATAAAGATCATATCATCCAACTGGCTCCTTTTTCAAGAGAGTAAACTGAAATCCAAGGTTGAATAGCTGACTAAAAGCAGAGCAATGTCCAGAAATTGATATTCCTGGCTAATTTCTCTGCCTTATAATTTATCCCCTTTAGGGGACATCTAGTTCATTTGTCCAACTCACCCCATATTGGCTTGCTAAAATGAGAAAGGGTTAGCTATGTTGAATGGAGTTGTGTCCTCATTTGATGCTCCCTACTAAATCATCCTTTCTGTCAGCCAGGATATTCCTAGGGCAAACTCCAGGTATGCCTCAGAGGGAAAAAGAAACTCACACTTTCCTCCCCTCCCTTCATTCAAACTCTTTTTAAAAAAAAAGTCCAAATTCAACCATCTCCAGTATTTCCATGTTAATTACATCAGATGGATAATAATAAAAAAGATATAATTGGTTTAAATTCAGAAGAGAATTAAATAATGAAATAATTGCTAGATTTTTATATTTATAGCAAAGTAGCACATTTTGAGATTTGCAAAATGACATGATCTTCCCTATATGTGGCAATAGATCCATAAATACACCCAGATAGCATGAAGAAGCAGGCTTTCCTGTAGACCTAAGGAATTGGGAATTTTTAAAAAGCATCTTTCCCTTTTGATTTTAATTGAACAAGATGCACAGAATCGTTTTTTTGGTCAAGTTGGCTCATAATCTACTTGTGGGCTGTAAGATTGCTTATTAATGTCAAGTGAATACAGATGGAAAAGGATTTGGGGGCTCATCGAATCCATATATTCAACCTCATATCAGTGACTAACACTCTTGTCCCCTCTTCCACTTAGGTTATAGTCTCTTGGAGATTAGGCATCATTTCTTATTCATCTCTGTATCATCCCCCTAACCCTCCATTGCTTGGAATTATGTGTCATAGATAACGGTTTAAATAGGAAAGAGGGAAGTCTTCAGGCTCCCATCACTACCCATGTCATACCTTCCTACAAAACAAGTTCCATAGACAAGGTGCCTAACCTGAAGAAGACAACACAAATACCAACAGTCCTAGGAAAAGGAAGAAAGTTGAAGAAACACCAAATCAACACAAAAATAACTATTCTTTGAATCACAATTCTGCCATTTAATTCCTGGATATCATTAGTCAAGTCACTTGTTGCTCTTTGTTTCAGTTTTCCTCAATGTAAAACGAGTGGACTGAGCTAGACAGTATCTAGAATACATTCTAAGGCTAATGTTCTATATTCCAAGACCCTATCTAACCCTTACATCCATTGTTCTTGTGCCCCTTCTAGTTCTGATATTCTATGCACAATGTAGACCTGATATCCTATAGTCAAATGTCCTTTCCCAATTTTGTTAACTCTTCTATTACTTAACTGCATAAAATCCCCACTACCAACAACTGATGGTTTGGATCCCAGAAACCACTATTGTAATACAGCTACCTCCAGGAGAGAACCTAAGGGTTGAATTATCTGTCAAACTTGGTAATACCAGCAAGCTCCTTGGGGAGATTTCTTTAGTATAGTCATCTTTTTTCAGAGCTCTTCTTTGTGTTATCATTTTCTTTCTTATGTCCTCTTCATATTTGTATGTCCCATATTCTTCTATTAAATTATAATCTCTTTTAAAAGCAGAGACTCTTTTAAAAAAGTCTTTGCAATACCAGAGCTAAGCATAATGTCTAGCACATGGTAGATCTTTAATAAGTTGAAGCAGAAAGACTGGAAAGGGATATAAAGAAAAATTAGATCAGTCCCTCTCCTTAAAGAACTTAGAGTCCAGTAAAGTGATGACAGCTACATAAGAATACACAACAGATCATGATGACTGCCATAAGAGAGCAAGAGGTATGATAAAGAGAGAGAGCATCCACTTAGTTTTAGAGGGAGACAGGAAAGATCATGATTTCGTGGATAAATTGTCATTTAAACTGGTCTTTGAAATAATAGATAAGATTTCAAATTAAAGCATCTCTGAGATATACTTCATACCTCTCAGACTGGCCAATATGACCAGAAAGAACAATGATCAATGTTGGAAAGGTTGTGGGAAATCTGGGACATTAATATATTGTTGGTGGAGCTGTGAACTCATCCAACCTTTCTGGAGAGCAATTTGGGATTATGCCCAAAGGGCAACAAAAATGTGCATACCCTTTGATTCAGCAGTACCACTACTGGGTCTATACCCTGAAGAGATGATAAAAAAGGGTAAAAATATCACTTGTACAAAAATATTTATAGCAGCTCTGTGGTGGCAAAAAATTGGAAATTAAGTGAATGTCCTTCAATCGGGGAATGGCTTGACAAACTGTGGTATACATATGTCATGGAACACTATTGTTTTATTAGAAACCAGGAGGGATGGGAATTCAGGGAAGCCTGGAAAGATTTGCATGAACTGATGCTGAGCAAGATAAGCAGAACCAGAAAAACATTGTACACCCTAACAACAACATGGGGGTGATGATCAAACATGATGGACTTGCTCATCTCTTCAGTACAATAACCAGGGACAATTTTGAGCTATCTGCAATGGAGAATACCATCTGTATCCAGAGAAAGAATTATGGACTTTGAACAAAGACCAAAGACTATTACCATCAAATTAGGGAAAAAAGCATTATATTATTAAGTAATTTTACTATCTCATACTTTATATTTCTTCCTTAAGGATATTATTTCTCTGTCATCACATTCAACTGAGATCAATGTATAACATGGAACCAATGTAAAGACTAACAGAAT
Organism: Macrotis lagotis; assembly: GCF_037893015.1. NCBI lineage: Eukaryota > Metazoa > Chordata > Mammalia > Peramelemorphia > Peramelidae > Macrotis > Macrotis lagotis. The sequence continues at coordinate 286,462,991 of NC_133658.1, forward strand.
ACCTTCTGTGGGGGATGGGGGGAGGGAAGCAAGAATGTGGGGGAATTGTAAAACTCAAAATAAAATCTTTCTTTAAAAAAAAGAAATAATGGATAAGATTTCATCAGGTATAGAGACAGAGGGAAAACATTCTAAGCAGGAGGGACATCTTGAATAAAGACACAGAATTGGGAAAGTATGAAGCATGTTTGTTGAAAACTGGTAGTTTAGTTTGACTGGAAGCAATGAGCTGGTGAGGTGGATAGAGTGCCAGTCCTGCAGTGCCAGGATAGAGTGCCAGCTCTGGAGTCAGAAAGACTCCTCTTCCTGAGTTCAAATCTGATCTTAGACATTTACTAACTGTGTGACCCTGGTCAAGCCACTTAATCCTGTTTTTCTGAGTTTCCACTCTTTAGAATGAGTTAGAGAAGGAAATGGCAAGCAACTTTATCATCTTTGCCAAGAAAACCACAAATGGAGACACAGAGAGTCAAACACCACTGAAAAACAAAAACAAATAAGTCCAAACAGGGAAGTAGCAGAAGATAACTTACTAATTCAAAGCAGCAAATAAGACTGAAAAAACAAATTAGAGTCAGCTTGTAGTAGATCTTAAATGTCAGTTTGACAGTTTAGATTTTTATCTTGTCAACAATGGAAAATCATTGAAGATCTTTGAGAAAAGGAGGAACATGATCTGTGTGCAAGAGAAATTGGAGTCATAAAATCAGGGTGTTGGACTAAAGGTCCTTTCCAACTCTAGTGTCCATTGAGTCTGTGAATGAGAAGTGAAGGAGGTGGCATACATATGCAATTGGGAATAGGAAGAACTTGCAAATTCTTTTTTCCAAAACCATGGATACCAGATTTGGAAATGTTGTTTCCTATGGTTAGAGCAAGATACTTAGCAGGGATTGCACATACATTCTGCTGTTGACTGTGACCACTGACTGGTCCTGGTATTACATCATCTCTGAGAACACCACATTTCTCCATTATCTATATATGGATATATTGAAACCATAGCAAGTGGGTGTTTATAGGAAAAACACAGTTGGTGCTGCTGAAGTCCACTGTTATGTTAGGACTAACATCCCACTTCAAAACTAGTCTTCTAGTGTTGACAGTTTATATTGCAATCCTGTTGTATCACAGATGTTTTGTGCCTTTCAGAGCATTTTCTGAACTTTTTTTTACAAATAATAACCTAAAGATAGCTTAGAGTTCTGGCTGATGCCATAAAGTGAAAAAAAAGGGGGGAAAGTGTTAGGGGTTGACTTTGTTTTTAGTATGGATCAAAATTTAAAGGGGAAAATTAAGTCTTGAAATGGCCAATTATGGATCAGCTCTGACTTTCCCTGTCATCCATCTGTAAGAGAAAGTGAGGGAGAAAATATATTGATTCAATATGCTTAACCAAAAGGATAACATTTGAGAATAAGAAAACAGGGTACTGGAAGGCACAAGTTCTGTAAAAAGAATAGAACCAAACACTGACCTTTTATCTCAAGAGGGTTGTGATAGTGAACCTCCAGGCGTAGATATTTTGAAGAACCTGGGCCTCCGAAAGCAAGACCAGCTTCCTCTGGGTAGTAAAATGCCTATAAGATTAAGAAGACAAAGGGAGGATGAATATAATGAGAAATGATGAACAAATAGATTCACATGTAATTACCAAGAATCCCAGAATTAGGTCCATAAGTCATCCTACTCTGTTTAGCTTCTGAAATCTACAGTCTATAAAGGCACAGGAGGAGTGAGAATTGAGGGAGTTGTCTGAAAATGGGGTGATTTCTACCCACATTGAACAACAGTTCTGTTACCCATTCCAAGCCTAGATAGAAATTTGGACACAAGAACATGGAGACCATAATGAGTCTTCCCTCTAGAAGTCCACCTTCCCATACCCCTATACAGGGCAATTTCAGCTAAATTGCTAAGTAGGCAATTTGCTGTTACTTCTCCCATTTGGTCTCATATATGTGACTAGGCTGTCATATTTATGGCACTATGATCCACAGTACTATGGGGAATATTGAGATGAAGAAGACATAGTCTCTGCTCTCAGGTACCCAATAACCCATTTGTTTTTCCTATTCATTTGCTCAACAAGCACCACCCAGGTGCTTAGCACTGTACTAGCCCTTAATGTGGGACATAAACACATATCAAATAAAGTCCCCACAAGACTAATTCACATGAAACAGTAAAAGTAAAAAAGAGAAGCAAGAAAAGCTGCATTTTTAAAGGACCCTTGAAGACCAAGGGCTCCATGAACCAAAGGAATGGTGAAATTAGAAGCACACAAACTAGTGAAACAGATATTTGAGATACCTTTTGATATCTTTTGAGTTTCTTCCAAATTTCATCCTTTTCTCCCCTTCCCCTAAAATATAATTTCCTTGAGAGCTGAGAGTGTTTCATTCTTTGAATTTTTACCCAGCACAGTTGCCCCCAGGAAGGTCAGGTGTTTAAAAAATGCTTGTTGATTTACTACACATTACCATTTGTGTTTCCTTTACTTTGTGGGTCTATTCTCTCACTTGCTTGTTAGGCCTACCCTTCCCCTTACTGTTGGGCCCACCCTCTCCCTTACTTGAAGTAAAACAAACAAACAAAAAGACCTGAATTCAAATTCTACCTCTGCCTCTTAGTAACAGTGATTATGTGTGAGCCACTGGTTTTGATGTTGGGATATTTAAGTTCAAATCTCATCGCTGTCATTTACTACCTGTGTCACTTTAGAAAAACCATTAAAGATCTCCCAAGGTCCTTTTTAATTCTGTTCTCAGGTACACTAAGTCTTTCTGTGTCTAGATTATTCATTTGAAAAATAAAATAAAATAAATTAAGTTTAATAAGCACTTCACCCAGTGCTTTGCAATGGCAAATGTTTAATAAAAACCTTTTCACTGATTGATTTATTCATTCATGAAGATAACTAACAAGAACAACAATAATCCCTGTAATATTTTCCTCACAATTACATTGTAAAGACTAAATCAAGTGATATATGTGCAGAATTCTATGAAACTTAAAGCATTATGTAAATGTAAGTTGTTGTTATGATTATTGGTGAGAAAAGTATAGAATTGGCAGGGGGTGGGGGGAAGAGACCTTAGAGTGAAATGAGAATGAATCATCATTCCAGCCCATCTCCTTACACACCTTGGCTCCTAAGGCCCAGGCAGCCAACACATGTCTGCAATAGTTCAGCCGTTCAGGTTTCATCTTTGAATCACAAGGCCCATTGAAGTGGGGAATCGTCTCAAACTCCGCAGCACATTGAAAGACCTCCATGTGGTGGACGAGGGCTTCATTGCCTTTGGTAATGATGGGCTCATACTGCAGAGATCACTCAGAAGACAGACACAATGAGTCACAGAGTAACCTTCCTATTCCTGACCCTCCTCCACCCTTGAACTTTCTCTAAGACTTGCCTTCCTGGTAGAATAAAGATCCCTTAGATAAGTGTCACCCTTGTCTCTCCACTGCATTTTCCTTTATCTTATCCAGAAAAAGTCACTAAGAGGAACATTGCCTCATTTCAATTCAATTCATACACAAGTCAAGACAAGACATCACATTTTATTGTCATTGGTCTTCTTTGAAAACAAAAGTTGAGCCACAATGACAAACTGAGAGTCCACAGACTAGGGTGCTAGTCCGTGTTCTATCCCAGACTCCCCATGGAACTTTGGGTAAGTCATTGCACTGTGTGCCTTACCTCCCCTGAGCAAAACTTCTTACTGGTAAAATGACAAGAATAGACTAAATAATCTCTAAGGTCACCACCAGTTCTAACATTTTGAGATTCTACAAGAAAACAGATGAATTAAGATGGAGTAGGTATCTATGACATAGTAGTTGTTGGACTCCAGAGACTGAGTCCATTGAGGGCAGATGAGTATGAGACATGAGCGATGAAGGTGAAAATATGGCCATAAAATGGACTTTAGGCAAAGTTATTTGCCTCAGAACTCTACAAAATGCTAAAACAGGAGTGTTGTTATAGTTGGACATCTGAGTTTTTTGATTCTGATTCTACTCTAGTTAACCTTCAGTGGTAAAAGCAAACTTTATCTCTTTTGCATGGGGGAAAGAGAGGAGATAGGGAATCTTCTTCTACCCAAAAGCTAATTGTAAGGGTATCTAAGGTTGGTTGGTTGGTTGGTTGGTCAGTTGGCTCTTGTCCTTCATTATTGAAGAAGGCCAAAATGACATCACTATGTTTGAGACAAATGACAGTGTGTCCAATTGTGTCTGTTACAATATGAACTCAGAATGCTCAACCACACATAGGCACAAATAGTTCACGTGAACACTTGGGGTAGGTTACTTATGTATATCACATTTCCTTTGAACTGTTCTAATTCTGCCTTCCTCATTGAGTGCAGCCCCCTCATTGATGAGGGCAGGCCATGCTGGGTGATCCTGCACCAGTGTCTCCCATGCTGTACAATCAATTCTAAAGTTCTTCAATGAGACCTTCAGGGTGTCTCAGTATCACTTCTTCTGACCCTTTTGTGAATGCTTGCCCTGTGTGAATTCTCCACAAAACAGTCTTTTTGGCAAGCATATTTCTGGCATTCTAGCACCATGCCCAGCCCATCATAATTGCTCTCTGTAAAGGTTGGAATACTTGGCTGAACTATGTCATTACCTGATCAGAGTATCCTCTAACCCTAGGGGTCAGGTCTCAGGATTGATTTCCATGGACATTTTAACCCCAAACCTCTTCAGTTATAACCCAGCTCTAGGTTATCCCACCCTCTGCTACAGTTCTTTCAATGAGAAGCCTTTCCTTATTGCTTTGATTCTAGTATCTTCCCTCTTCTTGGTTATCCTGTGTATTTATCCTGTATATTGCTTGTCTACCAGTACCATGCTAGGAAACTAAATCACTTTCATTTAAATTGTCTTGGAAAATTCTGAAGATCCTCTGGCATGATAAGATGCCATATACTGAGGTCCTTTCTCAAGATAAATTGCCAAGCATTTGAAAGTTATTAGTGTGTAACTCTGATGGGCTAGCCATGTTGTTTGAATGCCAAATGTACTCTTGCTCAAAAGACTATTTTACCAAAAACTCACACAGGGCAAGCACTCATAGAGGGTTCAGGAGAAGTGATCCAAGGACATTCAGAAGGTCTGTCTTAGAACTTTGGAATTGATTGTTCAATATGTGAGATATTGGCACAGGACCTCTCAGCATGGCATGCCCTCATTAGAGAAGGTGCTGTGCTCCACAAGCAAGGTAGAATTGAAGCAGCTCAAAGGAAACATGAGATGAATAAGTTTAGAGAACCCACCCCAGGTGTTCACATGGCCTATTTGTGATTGTCCTGTGGTAAAGCATTCTAAACTTGTACTGGTCTGATTAGTCACATCGGATACACTGTAATTTGTCTCTAATACGGTGCTGTGATTGTTGTGGTTTTCTTCGATAACAAGGGACAAGAATCAACCAACCAAGCAATTTGTTTGTATATATCATATATATATATATATATATATATATATATATATATATATTTCATATACTTATCCTATATATAATTTGTTTGTATAAAATTATTTTATATATCTGTATAATATATTCTGTTTACAATCTATTTGTGGTTTTTGTATATTGTCACCACCATTAGACTGTGAACTCTTTGAGAGAAGGGGACCCCAAACATTTAGTATACTCCCTAGCAACATGGTAGGCATTGAACAAATGCTTATTGACTGACTATCCATTCAAAATTCCATCCACTCTTAACTGCTGTTTAAAAAAAAAAGAAAAAAGATAATACAATTGTTTTTCTTTGGACTTTGAATGTTGATATCCATATTTTCTCAGCAAGAGAAATAGCAAAACAAGGATTATTTGTTTTGCCTGTTTTAGAGATAAGGTCTATAGAGATAAGATAACTTTTTTAGTAGATCATGGGATGGGGGGGAGTGGTGTGTGAGTGTGAGTGTGTGTGTGTGTGTGTGTGTGTGTGTGTGTGTGTGTGTGTTTGTGTATATGTGTGTGTATGTGTATTTGTGTATGTGTGCAGATCCAGGGCAAAGACCATGACTACCTATCTTGGAGACCAATGGACAATTTCTGAGGGTACTGCCTTCCTTCCCTTCCTTACCATGATAATATGATGCCGAGAAAAGTGATCTGGGAGTTCGGTTATGTAGCACCAGTATGTTGTTTCTTGGTTGGGAATTATGATTTCTGGGGCTCTTATTTCCATGGTGTTCAGATCAGGGGGCATTTCAGGGATGGAGATGTTAGGCTTCAGAAGTTGTACTCGTTGAAGTCCCTTCTTAATGACAGATGTGTTGATGGACTCCAGGGAGGAAAATGGCTCATCAAGAAACCCATACACCAAATGTATGGTGCCATCCTGCCATGGAAACACAGAATGCCAGTGTCATAAATACACTCATCATTGGATCTCACAGCTCATTAGTATCCTGCCCTTGGGATCCTTCCCTCTGATTTGCAGAGAATGGAGAGCTCCTCCCAGAACCTTCATTTAATCAACATACCCAGACCAGTCATTCTTTCATTTCTCACCCCAATGAACTCCTCCGAAGTTTTACATCAAGCCCATTCCCTCTTCTTCTTCTTCCCCCAACTCCCCTCCTTTTTCAGCTTCCTTTTGTGTAATTTACACTGTAAATTCCTCAAGGGGTAAGGACTTTCTTTTTTGTATTTATATTCTATCATTTATCATAGAGTCTGGCACATCACAGACATTTAATAAATATTTATTGACTTACTGATAACCTAGAGACTGATATTAATTGTCTATTTAGTCTACCTATGTGATTGAACCTGTCTTCTCCACCCCACAACTACCTCACATAAACAAGAATTACTTGGGACTTTCATGGTTCCTGATTTTCTAAAGATGCAGATCTGAATGGTCTGGCATGGACAAGGCCTGAATGACCACCCTTCCTCTAACCACATACTATCTGTGCCAAATATACAGTAAAATCTTTGTGTTGCCTTCCAATTGTTTTATGGAAATCTTATCTCCTCAACTATATTATCTCATTGAATGAAATAAATGAGATCTTACAGACCCTTTTTATTTTACCTTATAGGAAACCAAGAACTAGATAGGGGACAGGAAGAGGTTCCAGAGAGAGTTATTGGTTGGTCATCTCCCAAAGAACCAGTAACTGGGTCTTTTCATTTTTTTCCATATGTCTGTGTATTACAGCATGTAATAAAAATGCAGTCAATATCTCATTGAACTGAAAGTACATTGGAAAGAGAATTGGTTCGGGACTCAGGTCTGGATACAAATCTCACCTTTGATACTACTTGTATAACTTTGGACCTGTCATTAAACCTCCTTGGACCACAGTTTCCTCATCTCTAAGAGGAGAGGGTTGGATTAGATGAGGTCCCTTTCAACTCTAAACTGATGAGCCTATTATCTTAATTTAAATCTTCACCTTCTTGCTTTTGCAGCTGTTGAGCAACTGGGGTGAGAGGGGAGAAAAGAGAGACTGAGATTCAAAAATGGAGTGGTGGAAAAAGAGACACTGACTCTCAGAGTGAGAATGAAAGATCAATTTTTATCATTTTTACTGAGTATATTAAAAGCACAGCTATTTTATTTGAAGTATTACTTAGAAATTACATCATTATATTTCAGTAAATTCTGTGTATATGCCTATCCCATTACTCTCTTCCACATGCTTTATTTAGTCTCCAAGAAAAATGGATTACTTACAGTTCCCTGAATATATGCTACCTTTTGTCTACCACTGTGGCTTTGCTGCAGACAATGGATAGGGAGCTGGGCCTGAAATCAGGAAGACTCATCTTCCTGAGTTCAAATCTGATCTCATACACTTATCTGTGTGACCCTGGGTAAAATCATTTAACTCTGTTTCTCTCATTTTCCTCAAATGGGCTGGAGAAGGAACTAGCAAACTGTTCCCATATCTTTGCCTAGAAAACTCCAAATGGGATCACAAAGGTTAGTTTCATTTTCTCATGTATCTGCATATTACAGCATGTAGTAAAAATACAATATTTATCTTATTGAACTGAAAGTACATTGAAAGAGAGTTGGCACTTAAGCCCATTGCCTTGCAAAAACTAGAGAGAGAGAGAGAGAGAGAGAGAGAGAGAGAGAGAGAGAGAGAGAGAGCGTTGGCTCTGTACTCAGAGGGTCTGAAATCAAATCTCATCTCTGATGCTTACTATTTGTATAACTTTGGACAATTCATTAAATCTCTTTGGGTCTCAAAATCAGACACAAATGAATAAGAACAAGTAGCTTAGCTAACACCACTTCCTATAATGACAATGCCCTCCCTCCATCTAGTCAGTCTCTACCTATTCAAATCCTACCTATCCCTCAAGTGCTGGTTCAAAGGGTCCCTTTTCCATGAAAGTTCAATAGTCCCCTCCATGATTCCTCACTTTCTGAAACTGTTGACTCCTGCTGAGCTTCTATAATATTTTGTTCCCACATCTCCTACACACATTATATACTGCTAGTCATTTAGGTATGTTCCTTATTTCCCTTTTACACTGAAAGGTCCTTGAAATCAGATAATGTGTCTTATTTCTCTCTGTATCTCTGTCACAGAGGCCTACACATAGTAGGTGTTCATTCATTCAACAGCCATTTACTCAACACCTGTAATGTACAGAGCCTTTTTCTGGGCCCTGGAGGATTTATGAAAGTAACTGATACAGGTCTTAAATGACTGGCTCTTTCAATCTACCCAGAGGCATATGACACATACAAAATAAGGATTAGAAGGCAATATAGACTCTATGTAAATATCCAAAGGATTAGTGATTTAATCATGGAGAGATTGTAAACTGATTTTGAGTAGGGATTGTTTCACTCTTTGTATTTGAACCCCTAGCACCTCACACAGTGTCTGACAGAAAGTAGGGGCTTACTAAAGATTTACTGATTGATTGATCAATTATTGTCAAGAGTCCTTCCAGCAATATAGATTGCAGTTAGAGGCTAAATCCTAGAAAGCTGGTTGAGTCACATAAATATCTTATAGCTAGTAAATGTCAAAGGCAGGATTTGAACCCAATTCTTCCTCTCCTCCTTCCTTCCTTTATATTTACTTCTTATATGTATTGTTTATGTTGTTTCCCCTAGTAGAATCCTTAAGCTTTTTAAGGGAAGGACATGTTTTGGTTTTGCCTTTATGACTTTTGCCTTGGCATACTGTAGGTTCTCAATAAGTGCTTATTGAAATGACTCAGATTGAATTCCTGATTCTAAGTCTGCAACTATCTACTACACTGCTGCCCACAGTATGCAAGATAATGATATACAGGATAGGATGGAATAGGATAGGAAAAGATGGGACACGATAGAATAGAACAGAACTTAAAAAAGGAAGCAAGTGTTTTCAAAGAAAGGAGAGGAGAGGAGGGAAAAAAAGGAAAGAAGAAAAGAAAAGAGAGGAAAGAAGAGGAGAGGAGAGGAGTGGAAAGACCTTTTCCCAGTATATGTATCAGAGATGGAACCCTATAATGTTGAGTTAAATTATGGTTTAATGGGAAGATCACTGGATTTGAAGCCAAAGAACCTGGGCTCAAATTTTGCCTCTTTCACTGAGTATCTTTGATCACTTAACCTCTCAGGGCCTCAGTTTCCACATCTGCAAAATGAGGAGGTTATATTGGATGATCTCTGAAATCCCTTCTAGCTCTAAATCTCTTATGCTGATTTCCTATGAAAACAAAATAAGATGTGTTCCTCTCCTATAACTGAAAGTATTTAGAGAACAGGGGGAAAATGGAAGAAGACAGAGAAGACAAACTACTTTGGTGAGCAAATATATTCATTCAATTAAGCCTGAACTGTGTGCAGAGCACTGGATGGGCTTCAAGTATGAAATTCAGATAAGACAAGATTCTCTTTTCTCATGAAACTTATAGTCTAGTATGGAGCTAAGACAGAAACATCTATGATTATACTAACCAATATTACCTGATGAGTGGAGGAGAGGAGAGCAGGGTAAGGTCCAGAAGAAGGTCATTATCAACCCATTGAATGAGTAAGGCTTTGTGAAGAAGGTACTATTGGAACTAAACTTTAAAAGATAAGTATTCAGTAGTTTATTCAGTAGTTATATAGAGAGAGGGAAAGCCTTAAAGGATAGATTTTCAGTTACAGAGAGGGAGGCACAGTCTGCATGGAGGTGAGAAAGCTGGGGGTGGGGAGGGCAGTTCAGGGGGACAATGTGGAATAATTTGTTTGAAGAGCAAAACTTATGGAGGGCAAAAGAATGAAATATGGCTTATCAGGTAAGGATCTGAAGTTCAATTAGAAGCCCTAGAACCATGCTCTGGAAACAATTAGGATTACGTGGATAAGGCTTAAAAGATTAGTTAAGGTACTTCTCTGCCAGGCTACATTTGTATGTTATAAATCAATATAAAGTGTTGCATTTTCCAAGAAAATACCCTCCAACCCTATTAAAATGATGAACTCAAGCTGGGCTATCTCTCAACCTCCACACTGTCTCTGAAGGGCCATTTTCCTATGGAGGGATTCCCAGGAGGTTTCCTCAAATCTTCAATTAATTTCTCACCTGCCCAAGAAGAGAACTAAAGAAAAGTCCATTGGCAGCAATTCTTTGAATGGGAAGCCAGGCTTAATCATCATTCTGAGACAGGGGTAAAAGTATAGCCTGAGGCTCAGATTGTCATCCCCAACTGCATCTTTCCTCTGCAGAGAAAGGCCCTAACTCACCTCAATGAGATAATCTCTAGGGTCACAGGTGCTGAAGGGCCTCTTAAAAAGAAGGAAGAGTCCTCCAGAAGTCTTCTGTGCTTTCAAAAGCTGGTAATCCTGTTGGGAATCAAGATGGATCTGTCCCTTTGCATCACTCCATGCATCCTGCCAAAAGAAACACAGTCAGAAAACAGGGGACAGCCCTGAAAATAAGAGGCAGGTAGGTGGTGCAGTGTGTAGAGTGTTGGAACTGGAGTCAGGAAGACCTGAGTTCAAAACCAGTCTCAGACATTGACTTGCTGTGGAAACCTGAACAAATCTCTTAGCTCCACCCTCAGTTCTCTGAACTGAAGACTGCACAGGGTTTCTGTAAAAATCAAATGAGACAATATTTACAAAAAATGCAAATTTTTAAGGATCTCACAAGTATAAAACCAGAGAATTGCTATCTGTTCTAGTTCAGTTTTTTGTTGTTCAGTTGTGTCCAACTCTTTGTGACCCCATGAGGAAACTGAGCCAAACAGGGTTAAGTGACTTGCCCAGGGTCACAGTTAGGAAGCATCTGCTTCCTAAGGGCAACTTAGCTGTCATCAGATTCAATTCCTCCATTTTACAGATGAAGAACCTGAGACTCAGAGAGAGAAAAAATGATTTGTCTAAGTTCTCACAGAGAGAAATTATATTAGAAGCAGGACTAGAACCCCAATGTCCTGACTCCAAGTTCATGCCATTCACATGGTAGCATCTTCAATGAAACTGTGAGTTGTAATGGAGAGAAAGTTGGATCTTGAAGCCAAGAAAACCTCAGTTTCATTCTCAATCAGGGCACTTTATAGTTTTGTGTCCATAGGTAAGTAATTTAACTCTTCTGAACATCAATTATATATGTATATATGCATATACTTGTATGAATATGTACAAATATATCTATACATATTGTGTAAGTGAATATAAGATTAATTTGCATGAGAGTTTCCTATTAAAACAAATGTCAAACCCAGGCTATTTATTTCCTACTTTAATAATAAATTCAGTCAAAAATTTTTCAGCTAAAATCTCTTAAATATTCTTTTCTCCCCTATAAAGTTAATTCTCTAAATGTAAGAGTATATATATATATATATATATATTTAACTTTAAATATATTATTATATATTATATGGTATATAGTATTATATTAAATGTTTTATATATATATATATATATATATATATATATATATATATATATATATATATATATATATATAAAATGATACCACTGGTCTAGAGTACTTAGAGTCATATAACTTCTTGAGGGTCACATAGGCATCAAGGCAGAACTAGAACCTACATCTTTCTATCTCCAAGACCAGTTCTCTCTCTACTTTGGCCATATGATATGTACGTTATTGGGCAGCTTGGTGGCACAGTAGATAAAATGCTGGACCTGAAGTTAAAAAGACTCATCTTTATGAGTTCAAATCCAACCCCAGATACTTACTAGTTCTGTGACCCTGGCAAATCACTTAATCCTATTTGCATCATTTTATTCATCTGTAAAATGAGCTGAAGAAGGAAAAGGCAAACTCTGTCAGTATCTTTGTCAGGAAAACTCCAAAGAATCAGACATAACTGAAAATGACTGAACAACAACAAATATATATTATGTGATGCTATTGCTCTTGCTATGGTATGTCTATATAACATGTGCATGTGTTATTACTATATTATATGTTTCTCTATGTGTTGTTACTGCTATTATTGTTATTGAAAGACAGCTTGGCATAGTAGAAAAAGAACTGGCCATGGAGGCAGGAAAAAGAGGGTTCAAGTCTGCCTTTGACTCATACTGACTGTGTGACTCTAGTCAAGTCAGATGGTCTCTCAGTTCTCTAGGCCAGCTGTATCAAATTCAAATAGAAATGGAGGCAACTAAATAATAAGTAAGGTCCCCTGGGTTGCATATTCATTTAGTAAACCATATGTTATTATTATCTATGCTTCTTTACATTTCTATTTATTTTGTTCAATATTTCCTGGTAGCATCTTAATCTGATTCAAACTGCAATCAGGAGGGCAGCACATTTGACATCTGTGATCTAGGCATCTCTCTTTTGATTATAAGATGCAGAGACTGAGCTGACCTGCTTTCAGAGAAGACATTTCCTCCTCTGGGAATTCTCTATAACAATAAAACACAAATTCCTATTCATGTTATTATTAAAGAGTTAGCTGTCTGGTGATTGTTATTTGAGAGGGCCCTGAAAAACTCTTCTGGTCTGAAAATATTTCCCCAATTCCTGTCATAATGCTCAGTACATCACCATTAAAGAGATTTTCTTTGTCAGCTTCATTTCATCTCAATGCAATTAAACTAACTGTCACAAGTATGGTATGATGGCTCTGAAACCAGGGACCTGTGTTCAAAGCCTACCTTTTATATTCACTCTCTGTGCAATCTTTAGCAGAACACTTAATCTCCCTGAACTTTACTTTCCTCATCTGTAAAACAAGGACGATAAATAAGAATGTTGGAGATGAATAGAATGTGTGAGTTTCTTTCCAACTTCCAGTCATGGGGTTCATCTCATTGAACCCAGATACATAAGGAATTCCCAGTATGGGACCTTTGACTTGGCATCCTCTGAAGGTCCTTCCAGCTTCAGATTAATGATCCTAATATTATGTACAAGAGAACATGCAGGAAATTTATTGTTATTGTTCAGTCATGTCTGACTCTTCATGACCCCATTTGGAATTTTCTTGGCAAAGATACTGGGGTGGTTTGCCATTTTCTTTTCCAGCTCATTTTACAGATGAAGAAACTGATGCAAACAAGCTTAAGTGACTTGTTCAAGGTTACACAACTAATATGTGTTTGAGGTCAGATTTCAATTCAGTTCTTCCTCAGTCCAGGACCAGTACTCTATCCATTGTACCCCACCTAGCTTCCCCTATGCAGGAGATACAAAACTAGGTATGACACAAAGCTTTCAAGAAGGAAAGAATTTATTGGGGTGAGGTAGCCTGGGTGTGGGGAGGGAGAGAGAAAGATCCAGGCAAAGGACTATGAGAAATTTGAGAATGGAGGGACATGCTAAAATCCCTAGGGTAGGGGGATTCCTTCCTTTGGAAGGAAGACCTTGAAGGAAAGCAGACACTTCAGCTTTTAACTTTGGAGGTGGACTTCCAACACAAAGGAATAAAGTAATCAAAGACAAAGAGTTGAGAGAGGGCAGGGGGAGAAAGAGAAATGGAGGGTGCAACTGGAAGAGAGAATTTGTAGAGGGGAATAAGAGAAGATGGGAAAGAGATAGTTATATATCAAGTGTCAGGCAAATAGAAGTGTTCCTACTGAAGTTTGACCCTGGTTATAGGAACAGAATTCTAAAGGTAAATATCAGGGAGTTTTCCTCAGGAGGATTCCTGTTTTATTCACTTCTGAAGTTAAAACAGTATTTCTGCTCTTATTACATGGCTAAGTATTGTGCTCATTTTTCCAGTGATTTCTAATATTCATTTAGAGTAATGCCAGGGACTACTTTCCATGCATCCCTAATTGGAGCACAAATTTTGAGCCAAGGTCCCCATCAGCGTATTGGCAGCTGCTATCATCTGTCCCAGAGTGCAGGGAAAATGTTCCATAAAGACCCCATGCCAGAAACTAAAGCCCTTCACATTCAGAGGAAACAAACCCCATCTAGGAATATCTAGGAAAGGCACAGCCTTTCAGTTTTGCTTTTAAATTACACTTCCAGGGACCAAAACACATTTTCTTATTTTTAAAGAGGGAAACAAAATATTTTTTTCCAAAATTTCACAAGGACATATTGCTGAGATGCAAGAGGATTAACTTTAAGTACCCCCCAAAAGTCTTTAGAGATTTCAGTTGAAAAAATCTAGAATGTCTCTGCTGAATTTATTGTTAAAGGAGGAAATAAAAGGCCTGACATTTGTTTTAATAGGAAATTGTTGTGCAAATTAATCTTGGAGTGTGTAGAAAGGTTAAGTGGATTTGGATCTTTTAACAGTAGCACAAAGAGACAAGAAGAGGGAAAGCTGCCAGAAAGGGAACAGTAATCTTGTCATATTTCTGTCACATCCCCACAGAGCCATTTGAAAGAACATCAGGTTGAGGGGCAGTCAAGGTTCCTGCTGCTTTGGGGCCAGGGGTGGGTACAGCAGACCAAGGCACATCCGTTTCCCCCTGCACCTGGTCACTCTCCACAACTGCCCCGCCCTGCCTTGTCCTTCCCTGTCCTTCTCTGACCCATTGTTTCAAATCTACCCTTCCAAGCAGTCAATAGAAAAATGACCAATATCAAAGTTGGCTTCAGCTCACTCCTAAAGAAGTGTGTCTGGTTTGTTTTAAAACTCCCTTAATGTCTATTTTCATAGAAAGAAAAAGCTTTAAAACCATTGAAAGCCACTAATTTTGCTTATTCACTTGCTGAGTAGGTGGCAAGAAACATTTAAATGAAGTCACACAGACTAGTTAAGTAGGGTAGATAACCTATGGAAGATTCCTTATGCTGTGGTGGGACTTGTTGAAGGGATAGCCAACAGGGAAGGGAATTTCTGCAGTGTTCTCTGCTCTTTAGTTTAAGTTTGGATGATTTTCAAACATTCCTGAGCTAGTATTGGCCATGCCCCTTATTGTTATATAAGTGGCAAGAGTTTGGAAGCTCTTTAGGTCTTATTTGCCTTTGAGATGTATATCTTAATGCACAGGACAAACAATTTTCTTTGTGTGTGTGTGTGTGTGTGTGTGTGTGTGTGTGTGTGTGTGTGTGTCTGTGGCAGCTAGATGAGTCTGGAGTCAGAAAGACCAGTATTCAAATTTGGATTTGAGGCCATCAGAGTTAAGCGACTTGCTCATGGTCAGAGCTAGTAAGTGTCAAGTGTCTGAGGCTGGGTTCAAACTCCCGTCTCCGTGCTTCTGAGATCAGTGCTCTATCCATTGTGCCACCGAACTCCCCACCTCCAATCTTCCTCATTTATATCTGGCCACTGTACCCAGATGGTTCCAAAGGAGAAAGTGAGGTTGGTGAGTTAATTCAGCATCCCCTCACTCAAATCATGTGCTTGTCATGTCATCACCTCCCTGTTGACATGATCCTCTTTGGGGACAAAGGACAAACATCATCATTCAAATCTGACTCCAGATATTTACTAGCTGTATGATTCTGGTCAAGTCACTAAACTGTCTACATAAAACTAGAGAAAGAAGTGACAAATCACTCTTTGCCAAATATCTTTGCCAATAAAATTCCATAGACAATTGGTCTCATAGACATGGGGTCACAAAGATTTGAACATGACTGAACAATAATGATAATAAAAAGCCCTTACATAGTACTTGAAGGTTTATAAGGTGCATTATATTTATAACGGCATATGATTGTCATAATAAATTAGCCAAATCAATGCTATTGCTATCACCATTTGGCAGATGAAGAAAACTGAGAAAGGATAATGGACTTGTCCAGGAGCATATAGCTAATCTCTACAACAAGATTTGGACTTGTCTTTTTGACTTTGTGTGTGTGTGTGTGTGTGTGTGTGTGTGTGTTTGTAAAAAAATGGATTAGATAAATGTGAATAGTTTCTATATGTCCTTGCACTGGAGTTGGGATATGCTCTGAATTGGATGTACATGTATTCTTTTAGGATCTTACAAATCATTTATCTGTATGGGTTTAGGGTTTATTGTTCTTTGTATTTGTATGTATGTATTTGTTGAGTGTGGGGTGCTTTATGTTGTGTATATTGAAGCCAACAGAAAGACACTCAGGGTATCTCTCACTCAACCCATACCTAACAAAGGAACCCTTCTACAACATACCAAGCAAAGGGTCATTTAGTCTATATTTGAAGACCAGGGTGGAAGGGCACTCCATTTCCCTTTGGATGCTTCTAATGTTCAGAAAGCTTTTCTTTCTATTGAGATCAAATCTGCCTCTACAGTTTCCACCTATTCCTATCATCTGGGGTCAAGGAGACAAGTCTAATCCTGGATATATTTGAAGATGTTTTCATGGCTGTCCCTCCACCTCACATTTCCTATTTTCAACTGATTCTCCTGTGGCACTATTGGACCACCACTGGACAAAATCATTTTGACCCCTGAAGACTTAGTTAACTCATCTGCAAAATGGGAATCAAAAGTCCTACACCAATCATTTAGGCACATGCTTTAGATTAAATGCATGTGTGTTGCCCATGTTGTTAGATGTGTGTGCTTCCCATTTGTTTCTCCATCACCATTCTGCTGATGAGTCAAAGTCTGTAAAAATAACTACTGTCAAAGCAAAGAGAGGATGAACTTTCTCACCAGACTAACTTGAGAAGCTAAAAGAAGGGCTATGAGTAAATCATTCTATTGCTTTTAATACAATTATATTACAATGAAGGAAAGAAGGAAGAAGGGGTGGATCACTGAATATCAGAGAGAGGAAAAATATAGAAAGACAAGACTTACCCCAAAATAGGAATCCTCTCCATCACTCCAGAGCACGACCAGATCTGCATTCTCAAATTCACCCCGATCAGACATCCCAAAAATCACCCCATATTTTAGCTCCTTGATTAGAATTTGGAAGTAAATCACCTCCTCTGTATAACTGATATTCCAGGATAACTCCAAGATGCCCTCAGGGTCCAAAGGGACTTTGTAAGGGAAATGATTCTCTCGGGGAGCTGTGCCCTGCAAAGCTGCTACCAGGATAATGAAGAAGATGGCCACCATGGTGCAATACATGGATGCCACCTCTCGGAGTTGGAGGCTGGGACACCAAGCTCTTCTGTGGCTGCCAGGGGTTTGCATGATTCTGGTGCACAAACTCTGATTCTCAGTGGTCATTTATGCCTTAGTCCTATGAGGGGGAAAGGGGAGACAGGTCTTGTAATTACATTTGCCTGCTGGGAAATTTAATTGTCATGGTGACCCCCCCCCCCTTACCTTGCTCCAGGCTAAACGCTTTTCATTCTCTACCCCTCTTTAATTGACTATAATGGTGCATGGACATCATCAGAGAGAATTAAACTAGACTGAATTGCTTTCATTCTCTCTTAAATATCCTTGAATGGCTAGACCAGGAAACTGCTTACTTACCCTCAAACTGGGCTTATTTTGAAGTCTATAAGCTATGAGGTATATATAATTTTACCCCTGATACCCTAATGTTGAATAATCTCTCTCCATCTCTATCTCTCTGTCTCTTTGCCTCCACATATATATGTTCTTTTTCTCCAGCTCTCTCTTCTTTGCTCCCTCCTTTGGTCTTCAAGCTTAGCTCTCCATAACTCAGGGCCTAACAAAGCTTCAGGTAGGATTGTGTTCTTTGGTTCATAGTCAGCTGATACTATTTCTGATTATTCTCTCTCCTGTTTCCTTTAAGGTTTCATTATACTGCAGATGTGGATAACCCTAATTATTAGGTGTTCACCACTACATGTTCTGTGCTCTATTGCTTTTAAACCTCAGTCTCTTAAGCCCCTCAAAATCTGTTTCTTTGCTACCTAGTCCCAATAGGGGTCATTCATAGTTCCTGGAGGCAGAGCTTTCTGAGGTCTGATCTTTGGAGTACAAATTCATAACTTGTTAAGAATGGTACAGTGGAAAGCATTCTGAATCCAGATTCATAGAGATGAGTTTCAAATCCTAAGTCTTCCACTTGCTACTTGGGATCTTGGGAAAGTCATTTCTTTGAGCCTTAGTTTCCTCACCTATAAAACTAGAGGTTAGAATATATATATATATAATAGGGTAGACTTGGATTTAAATCTTGCCTCAGACACTAGTTATATAACCCTGACCAAGTTACTTAACATATTTTCTTTGTTTCCTCTTCATCATCCTTTAGGGATGTTGTGGACATCAAATAAAATATGTCAAGAGCTTTAGCTGGCCTCTGACATCTTTTCCAGCTCTAAATATATGAACCTACCTGTGTACCGGATATCAGACATTGGTAGTTCCCACAATTCAGCTTCTCTCCTAGTCAGACTAGCTCACTGTCTCACACACATACCTCAGCCCTGAAATGGCACTTCTTGCCTATGTCTGCCTCAAATGAGGTGAAGTCTTCCTTGACTATTCCAAATCTCCCTGATCTTTCTCACATCTGAAATCCTACAGCAATGATCTCCTCCCTCCTAGCACTTTCTCACCCAGAACCCTTCTTCATCCTCAGCTTGTTAGAATTCTTAGGGGGGACATGTTGAATACCTTGAATATAGGGTTTTCTCTATTCTCTCTCCTGGTGATTTGTCAGCTACGTAGACCTTTCTTTGCTTGAGAGTGGCCAACCATGACTCCAGTAGTCTGCCTGATAATGAAGATTGCTACCCACCTCCTGACCAAGATGTCTGTCAGTATAGGATGAAATATATTTTTTGAACATGGTCCAATGTAGGAATTTGTTCTGTTTGGTAGTGTTTTATTTGATAGAAGGATTTTGGGGTTTTAGGTTTGTTTGTCTGTAGGGATGGAGAGGGGAGCTAGTGATAGTGTTGTCAAAAAAAGAAAGAAAAGAGGGTCATTGAAGCATTTTTAAATGCCTTGGAGCAAATAGGGGAAGCTCAGAAGGAAGTACAGAAGACAGCTTTGAAAAATAATATGTTGAATTTATTATATAATCTTTTTGGAAAAAATAAGCTATATGTAATAGAGACTCATGTTCTTATATATAATCTGCTATTCCTACTCTGCTTTTTACATGGGAAAGTTTGTGGTTGGGTTATTTGTTAAATTTAGAATTAAATAATTTTTTAAAAAGAGATCTTTCTTTATCTGTTGTTAATATTTCCCTTCCTTGCCCCCAACCTTCTAGTAGCTCAGTAAAGATTTTAAATTAATTCCCCAATTTATGTGCTATTTCTCCCAATAAAATATAAGTTCCTTGAGAACAGGAACTATTTTCCATTTTGTCTTTGTGTTCTCACCATTGAAAATGTTCCAAACAAAACAAGTATTTATTGAGGCAATGAGAGGGGAAATAGTGGCAGAGGGCTAGACTTTTTAGTCAGGCAGACCTGAGTTCAAAACCTGATACAAATGCTTAGCCATGTGACCCTGAACAAGTCATTTATCCTCTCAGCCTCAGTTTCCTCATCTGTAAAATGGGAAGAATAATACCTGCCTCTCAGGGATGTGATGATCAACTGATTCAGAGAGAGAGGTTTATAAACTTTAAGGTTCTATAAATGTTAACTATTAATTAATACATGCCTATTGAATGAAAATATTGTTGGGTTTTTGATGTTTTGCTCCTCCTGAGATGACTTTTACTCATGGGATCATATATCTGCTAAGTATACAGCCAGGATTGAATGGGTTAGTCTTGTCTCCTCACTTCAACTGTAAACATCTCAAAGACAGGGATCACATGTAAAATATAGTTAAGTCATCTCTAGGGTCATTTTCGACTAGTTTCATGATACTTTAACTATTTCATATTTATTCTCTCTCCTCTTCAGTCCTTGGTAGGGGCCAAGACCACAAATAACAACCATAGAATCACCAGTTCTTATTTTTTTGGAGGGTTGCAAGGGTTAAGTGGCTTGCCCAAGGTCACACAGCTAAGGTAATTATTAAGTATCTGAGGCCAAATTTGAACTCAGGTCCTTCTGACTCTAGGGCCAATGCTCTATCTACTGCACCACCTAGCTGCCCTGAATCACCATTTATTAAGCATCTATTGTGTACAGAGTATACTGTGCTAGACCCCAAGTTTGCAAAAATTAGGTAAGACACATGCCAGCATGGAGTTCACAACTTGAGAGAAGAGCCACAACTAGAGATAACTGTAGTACATACCTAATAAAAATGCATTAAAGAGCAATAGAACTAAAGTGTTATGTGAATTGAGGTAATAAAGATGATTACACATAGGGGAGAAGTTGTTCATGGACAAGGCAGGCTTGGTCAGGTAGGAAGAAGTAGAGTAGAAAAATGTGGACTTGTGAGGGAGGATAATTGAACATAATAAATACTTATGGAGGAGCAGCTAGGTGTTCAGTGGTCAAAGTGGTAGGACTTGGAGTCAGGAAGATTCATCTTCTTGAATCCAATCTGACCTCAGACACTCTCTTAGAGCTAAGTCACTTAACCCAGTTTGCCTCATTTTCCTCATCTGTAAAATGAGCTGGAGAAGGAAATGGTACCACTCCAGTATCTTTGCCAAGAAAATCCCAAATGGGATTATGAAGAGTTGGATATGCTGAACTAATATTTATGGACCAGTTTTTCACTGGCTCTCACCTCCTCATTCTCTGATTTACAAGGGCCCTTAACCTGGGATCCATGTACTTCTTTTGTTTTGTTTTGTTTTGTTTTTAATGTCTTGATCACTATTTTTCAGTATAATTGATTTGTTATATTTTATTTTATGTATTTAAATACATTAGGTTTCACCAGACTGTCAAAAGGTCCAAAAAATGGTTAAGAAACTCTGACTATGAGAAAGCTGAGTCACAGCTATCCAAAATTTGATCTTTGCCATGGAGAGCCAAGCCTTCTGCAAATCTCTTTCCCTGTCGCCTCTCCTGAGATGACATCAAACATAGTGATTACAGAGGGTCAAGTTAGTCTAGACTCATGGAGTTTGTCTTTAAATAAATATAAAAAAATATTAATTTCACAGACTGGTGCTCAGCCATGGATTGACTTGACTTTGTCCCTAAGGGAGCCCTGACTTGGAGCAAGTGGGACTGGAGAATTGGTTTTTGTCTTGATATCTTTTTCTAAGAAAACAGAACAATTGAGTCTTCTGTGTGATCATGAATCTTGGGGAAACTCAAGCATTTCCCAAGACCCTTTTCAACCTTAGGCAAAAGAACAGGTGGGAGAGTGGTTTGGTAGAAAGACAAGAGATTTTAGAGTCCTGGGTGCAAATATCACCCTTGATATCTACTACTTAAGTAACTTTGGACAAATAAATCACTTAAATTCCCCAGACCTGAGTTTCTTCAAATGTAACATAAGGGGGTTGGACTAGATGATTTCTAAGGTCCCTTCTCATTCTAGAACTGTGACTTGTCTCTGTTTTTATTCTGGATTCTATACTCTTGACTATAGAAGGGAGGGAGAGAAAGATGGGAGAGAGCTACAAAGTTAGATGACATCTTTTGCAGAAATGGGTCCCCAGTATCTTAGAAGTCGTTCTCTATTCACTATTGTCTACTGGGACCCTCAGCTTCCTTCAAAGAAAAGCTTAGGTGTCACCTCCCTTGTGAGGTCTTTTCTGGTCTCCTTGGCTGTTAACATTCTTTTTCTTGTTTAAAAATAGGCTTTATTAATGTCTTTTGTGGGTTTTTTTTTTAACATTTAAAGTCATTTCTGGATAGACTCTCTTTCCCCCCTTGAAATTACTTTATGTTGTGACAAAATTACTAGTCTCAAAATTAGACAACATCTAATTTTGCATTTCTCTCCCTTCTGAGATAGTGAGTCATTGAATCCTTTGTGAGGCCAGAGGCAAGCTTCCCCATTTGAACTTTCCCCTTAAACTAAATAGGCCTTTGGGGTGGGTTAATGACCACATCCCAGAACTTCCTTCTTAATCTGACATCTTCAAAACCAAGTACTTATTTGTACTTTCCATGCTCCAAATCCACTTATTTATCTAGGTACCATCTTTGTAATCCTATTATGCTATAAACTCTTTGAGGGAAGGGATTATGCCTTCTTTATTTTGATATTCTCTCCCCCCTGTACATTATATGTAGTAAACAGCCAATAGACAATTGTTGAAAGTATATAAGTGACTTACAAACCTACTATGGATTCAAAGTCATTTCTCCAAGGTATTCTACATTCTCTCAACTGATTCTAGTTGAAATCAATAGCTACCCATTTAAGTGAACTTGGTCAGTTTGGGGGAGGAGGGTGGGTTATTCCCATTTGCAGCTCTACTATGATGCCTGGGAATAAAACGTCTACCCTAACCAGAGGGCATCTAGAAGGCACAGTGTAGAGTGTTGGGCCTGGAGTTAGAGAGACCTGGGTTCAAATTTGACCTCTGATACTTACTAGCTGTGTAATCCTGGACAAGTCACATAAGCCTGTTTGCCTCAGTTTTCTCATCTATAAAATGAGTTAGAGAAGGAAATGGCGAAGTACTTCAATTATCTCTGCCAAGAAAACCCCCAAATGGGGTCAAGAAGAGTCAGATTTGACTGAACAAAATTTTCCCAGTCAACATCCTGTAAAAAGCACTATCCTTTCCTAGATTGATCTAACACAATACTTGATCTGGCTCATCTTTTCTATCAATATACTATCTGTGGGAAATAATTATTTAATAATTTTTATATTACTTATTTATTCAAATACTCATAAGTAGCTCAATGACCCTTTGTCATATGAATTTAACCCAAGGAAATTAACAGTGGATCAAAACAAGATAACACCTAAGAAATTTGTGACTGTTGTTTAGGTGATCAAATACTGGCAGGAAATGTAAATGTTTTTATTTTCTTTTTAATTCCCTATGCCTAGCCTAGTATCAGGCATATAGCTAATGTTCAATAAACATTGATTGATTGATTGATTGATTGATTGATTGACTGATATGTGCCTTGCCAGCATGTGTAAGCAAATGCTTAACAACCAACTCTCCAGAAAAAAATAAACTCACAACATATTTTTCAGTTTAATCTGCATTTTCTCCATGAATTTCTTAAGTCTAGACAATCAGCAAAATGATAAATTAAACTCTGATTTGTAGCATTTGCAATTTCTAAGCTGTAAAGATTCATGCCGAAACTGAACTACCAGGCTTATGATCTGAATCAAGACTGCTCCAGTACACACTGATGGGGCTCAATTCATTTCAATTCAAGTCAATTAACATTTAATAAATGTTTACTGTGTTCTAGACACTGTGCTATGTGCTAGGGATACAAAGACAAAAAAAAAAACTTGTGACCTCATTGAGCTTACATTTCATTGGTAGGGTACAATTTAGGTACAGATTTATATACAAGTTATTTCAAGAGAAAAAATAGGAATTAAAATTACTTTAGAAATAAAATAAAAGACAGTATATTTTTTAAGTAGAGGGGAACAAAATTTTTTAAAATGAAATTGTCTTTATAATTTATTTAAATTAAAATATTATTTAAAAATAAAGAGGAAAAACCAGTGCTAATAATTGGAGGGATGAGGAAAGCCTTCCCATGGGATATGGTATCCAATGGATGTTTTGAAGCTAGGGAGTCAGGGAGGAAGAAATGAGGAGGGAGTACATATGGGATGTAATGGGGTGATGTGGGGGACCAACCTGTGCAAAAGCAATGGAACACCAAGTACCTATAGACCAATTTGACTATAGCAGGTGCTAAGTGACAAGGGAAAATTCTAAATAAGACTGTATCATACACAAGAGAAAACTGCTGCCTTTTGTTCAATGTTTTATTTCCTTTTATACAGTGTTCTTTTAAAAAAATGCATGAGGAACGCTGCCTGCCACTGTTGAGAACGATGTGCATTGTTCAATTACTCCCCCAAAAGAGAAGAAGGCAGCATGGTTACTTGTGGTTAACAATCACAACTATAATCATAATATTTGCTGTGCACTAACAACACACAAGCACTTGTTAGCTCCCCAATCAGACTTGGAGCCTGCCCACTTCACTCCAACTAGAAAATAAGAGATGCCCATCACCTTGCAGCATCAGGGAGCCTTTGGTTATGCCTTCCGATTTCTTTGTCTGATTCTCTAGTAATGAGAGAAGTGAAAAGCTAGAAGAGAAGGCAGCACAGCCTCATCTCAGCTCTGGCCATAAGCAGCTTCAACAGATACTCCGGTCCTTGCCTTTCCACCAGCTCCCTGGACAATGGATTGCGGATCACAGACTGCCCTCCCTGCAAATATTAGGCAACTGGAGGTTGGAGGCACAAATAGAACGATTCAGCTGATATCCAAGCTCTATAGAAATAGACAGAAGAATCCCCTTCCCCCACCCCCCCAAGGTGTGGGACTTGGGTGGGAAGAGTGGTTTATTGAACTTGGAAACATTCCCAGTATCCAAGACAGTGCATTGCATGTAAAATGTCACAGCGTCATAGATTTAAAGCTGAAAGGGACCTTAGAGACTATCTAGTCCAGTATTCTTATTTTACAAATGGGAAAACCAAGGTCAAGAGAGATTTACCAAATGTAGTGAATTCTCATTTTTCTTTGTATATGTCACCCACTTGGTAACTTGATTGGAACTAATTCTTGTCCAGACTTATTTGCATCCAGCAGCCAGGGACAGGACAAAACTTGCCCAGGATTTGAAACTTAATAAATGTTTATTGAATGAGTGCCCTAAGGACTGAACAGCATTTAAAAATAATGGATTGCATCAGATCCTAAATTGTATATAATGAAGAAGGGGAGGGGAACATCCTAGTGGTCCAAAAGGTAGAGGAGGTTAGAAGAGTCAGCTAATAATAAGACTTCCTCGCTGGATATTGGTGTCTATATTTTTAAAGGAGCAAGGGCTAAACCTGTGGGTCTAAATAATAGTATTAAGTAGCTGTTACTGACCTTAATGGTTCCAATTCGGACCCCTGGTCTTTCCAAAGCACCCATCAGTATACGCCAAAATGCCATGCTCACCAAGCTGTTTTCTTGATACAACTTCGCCCTGACCTTTCAAGCTCAAAGTCATATCCATTTTGCTGACGTTGAATCACAGCCGTGAAAAACCAGCAACCCCCAATTTCCCCCAGCTTTCCTTCTTCCCTCAAAGCCCAGGTCTCCTATTTCAGTCCATATTTCAGTGAATATTACTTTCAAAGGCAGCAGAGCTAGGCCCGTCTGGCAGCTGCAATATCTAAAAGCAAACACTGTTTTCAATTCAACTAAGCAAGAGACTTGGGGGTAGTGGTGGAGGGAAAACCTAATTTAAAATCAATTTTAATATTTTAATAGGCTATCTCAGGGTCCTTTTGCTTTCTTAGTTTCTCTCTCTTTTTTTTTAAGCCCTTCTTCGACTCCAACCTCTTTTACATATTTAATTTTGCTCCCATAACCATTTGAGTGCAAGACCCAGACTATGTCTACAATACTTATTGGACTGTTGCAAAACCATCCCAAGGGTGAAAGCATCTAAGTGCTGAGCTGAGCCCTGGTGTATTGTAGGTTAGGATATTACAACAGTTCCCTGGACCAAATGTGCTATTTTTTTTCTTCTACACACTCAGATGGGCCATTCCTCATCCTTGAAATACATTCCTTTTTTCTTTTCTACCTTGAAAAATCCTTCTTTTCAAGAAAAGTCAGCTGAGATCCTAACATCTCAACTGCTTTAACCATCTCTCCCTTCTCAGATTTTTCTAGAGCACTCTTCTCTAGACCTCTCCTTTTGCCCCATCATTCTCATCCCTGATTCATCTTTATCTGAATACAACATATACAACTGACCTATAAGTTCTTTAAAGGCAAGAACTATCTGGAATATGGTTTGATTTTTTAGTTTTTGTCTTTCTATCCCCAAGAACCTATTATATTATACATCTAATACTGTTTTTATATAAAGGAGACATTTAATAAATGTTTATTGAATTAAAGCTGTCCTGCACCAGGTACCAAGTATTGTGAATTCTCATTTATCTTTATATATGTTACTCACTTGGTAATTTTTTGGGACTAGTTCTAATCCGTACCTGATTGCAAACAGCAGCCAGAGATAGAATAAAGTTTCTTTTAAAAAATTAATTTTTTTCAGTCTTAGCCTTTTATTTATTCTCTGGGCCTCAATTTTCTCATCTATAAAATGGGAGTCAGTGGCAGGATTGAGAAAAGAGAAGGTTGGACTAAATGACCTCTCAGATTTGTTCTAGTCCTAATAGATTTTAGATTTAATGATCTTGGTATGGATTCTCTTTCCACAGGTATAGACTAAAACCACTTTGTGACTTAGTGGATCATTTTATGAGCTGCTATTGCTATAAATAAACAAACAAATAAATGAACAAATTTAAATCCATCTTCTGATGACCAATCTTCTGCTAATTCTTCATGAACGTTTCTAATCTGAGCTAAGTCAAAAAGTTTTTGCTAGGTCTACATTTGTACACAACCTTCCCAATTTTCTAGGATCACCCAGAGCTTAGATTCTACTGGCACAGTTCTTGAAGACTTGTGTTACAGTGATAAGGTATAGAAAAAAGGTTCTCTGTTATTCAGGGAATTCCAAGAAAGCTGGTGGAAGGAAATAGCTATAGAAGCTAAAAGGAAGTTCATCCTAGTAGAGTTTAAAAGAACCTCAGAGTTCAACTTATCCAGCTTCTACTTGAAGTAATAATTGCCTCTTAAAACCTGCCAGACAAATCACCCTGCCTCTGCTGAGGACCTCTAGCAACTCTAGAAAGTAATGAATTCCCCTGAAGCAGCCCATTCCATTTTTAGACACCTCTAATGGTCAGGAAAGTTTTCCTTTTATTCAGTCAAAAATCTGCCCCTGATAACTTCTGCCTACCTAGTTCTGTACCTTTGAACTGACCAAAATCATGATTTCTTTCCTCTACATGCCATCCCCCCCAGATAATGTGAGAAATTCTTTATTAGGCTAAAATACCCCAATATTTCAACAGTCCTCATATAACAATGTTTTGAGTCTCCTCACCTTTCTTGTCACCTTCACTCTATCTTTCTTCCTTAGGGAAGTACCCAGCTTTGAACAATATTCCATATATTTTATGGCAGCCCTTAACACCACAACCTGTAGCCGACAGTGATAATGAAATTGTTCATCCCCTGCCAACAACACCTGCTGACAGTTTATATGTACTCAGGGAATAAAACCTAATTTTGAGCTCAGGCTAAACAAAACACAATTAGGAGGAAGTGTGTTTTTTAAAATTGAACTAGAAACAAAATTGTAAAATGTAAAGCCAAATAGTTTTTTCTTTTTATTTAGAAGAGGGGAAGCAGAGTTTATTTTTATTAGATGTTTTGAATTATCTGTCCCTTTGTTTTTAGGGTTTTTTTTAATGTTTAATTGATACTTTTAAAAAATCACTTTTACTTCCCAAAGATAATCCACTGATACTCATCACCCAATGGAGGTTCCCCCTAGAACCAATATCCACAAAATCAGAGAATGAACTGGGATGGACCTTATAGGCTACTGAGTACAACTCCCTTGTTTTGTAGATGAGGAAACTGAGGCCCAGAGTCATTAGGCAAGGATCTGAGGTAGGCTTTGAACCCAGGCCTCACTGATTCCAAGTCCAGTGGACTGTTCACTAAGCTAGGTAGCATCTCAAAAATAAGTGCGGTCAGACAAAAGAGATCAATATATCAACAAAGATTTATTAAGTGCTTCCTAGGTGCTAGTGATTAAATGATGAATAGATAGGCCATGTCTGAAAATAGATGTTTCATTCTATACCTGGTAGACCATCACATCACTGCCCTAGCAGCATGCTTAACCCTCAGTTTTGATTTGTCCCCTTCATTCTTCTACATTATTATTGACAATTGTATCTTAACAATAGGACATTAGCAACTGTGTAGTCCAAACTCCTCTTTTTATTGGGATGGAACTGATGCCTAGGAAGGAAAAAAATCCCATCACACAATATGGTAGCTTTACTTCTTCAGAGGAAAAATGAGAGTGCTTTCTTCACAGGTTCCAAATATTGCCTTATATATAATCAAATGGAGTTATGCTGTGTAGTCCAGAATTCTTATCTCAAACCAGAAGTTGGAAACTGGAGAGAAAGTTGCAACCATGCATTCAGGTATGGAAGTCATTGATTTCCATCTATAGGGAATCAATAGATACCCTGCCTTATAACAAGTGTGAATCCTACAAATTGGAAACCTTTTGCATTGAGTTCTATTTTTATTTCATGATCTCACTCAAAAATGTAAATAAATGTAAGCAAATGTAAGCAAAATTCCTGTACTATCACTACCTCTGTCCTTGCTTTCTTTTTAGTTCTTGGGGAAGTCATCTTTTTTTTTTAATAACTAAAGCACAAACTAGATTATTTGAGGAGTCATTTTCTGGTAAAATTAATGCCTCAGCCAAGAACAGGGAGATGGATTAGACAGGTTTTGGAAACAACATCTGGAGGCCACATTGATATTCAGAACAGGCTTCCTGAGAAATGCCTCCATATAAGGTCCAATACCCAGCAAGGATGCTTTCAACCCATGTCCAATTGATATTCCCTGCTTCCTACGTGGTCTCTGTCTCTGCTCTCCTAAGCAGTTTCATAAAAAGAGGCAACAAATTTTGAAGGAAGAAAAAAAATCAGAGTCAGGGAAAAACTACTCAGACTGCTCTATATCATTTTCTTTTTATTTATGCCTTTCTCCACTGAGTCGTCATCAGTCCAGGGTTGATGTGAGTTGTTAAGAAGGAAATAGCTGGTTTATGGTTCACAGAAACAGACAAGTCCTTAGAACTGGAAGAAGAAGAAGAAGAAGAAAAACCCCCTACAAGTCAAAATTATAGAATATGAGAGTTGCATTGGACCCTAAATCTTAGAATATTTGAGAGGGAAAAGAAGGGAAGGAAAAGGAAAGGGAAGAAAAGGCAAAGGAAAGCATAGAAGTACATAGAGAAGATACATGACTTGTCAAAAATCCAGTATAGAAGAATCCAAGTCTTCCAGTCTCTTTCAGATATTCTTTCCATCACATCATTTTGCTTTTCCTTATGGAAAGTTTCCCAAAAAGAATATCAGTTTTTGAGTGATGGGTAGTGATGTCATAGAATAATTTAGAACTTGAAGAGACTTTTGAGGCTTCCAAATCCAATCTCTTAATTTTACAGAGGAGAAAATTAAGACTCAGACAGTTTAAGTCAGTTGCCATAGATCACACAATTAATAAATGTTCAAATCAGAATTTAAATCCAGGTCTTCCAGATTCCCAACTCTAATCCCTATACAGAATTCCAGAGAAAATTCTAGGTTGTTATAGAAATGGCCAGTGAGGGGCAGCTAGGTGGCATAGTGGATAGAGCATTGGCCAGCACACTGGCCCTGGAGTCAGGAGAACCTAAGTTCAAATCCAGCCTCATACACTTGGTTGTCTAACTGCGTGACTTTGGGCAAGTCATTTAACCCCATTACCTTAAATAAATTTTTAAAAAAGAAGAAATGGTCAGTGAATACCTAGCAAAGAAGGTAATGATTACACAGAGCCAGTATGAGTTCATCAGGGACAGTTCATTTAAAACTAACTTTATTTTGGCCTTTGGCTAGGGTTGCTAAACCAATAGATTAGGGAAATGCTGCAGATAAAGTTTAATTAGATCTTGGCAAATTTTATCTCATTCGATAAAACATCTCATACTATTCTCATGTGAAAGACAATTACATATAGATAAGATAATAATACACTGGACTGGATTTAGAACTTCCTGAATGGTCTAACTCAAAGAGTAACTGTGAATGGTTCAAAGATAGTTTGGCAAGTGATCTCTGCCAAAATATCCCTGGGTTCTATGCTTGGCCTTGCCTGTTTTGCTTTTCCATCAATGACTCAGATAATGGCATGGATGATATGTAGGTGATATAAGCTTGAGGGGACTAGTGAATGAACTGAAGAATGAAGTCATGTGCCAACATCTTGTCAGATTATAACCTAACCCAGGCTAAATCTAAAAAGATGAAATTCAATGAGGATAAATGTAAAATTGAGCTCTAAAAACCAACCTCACAAGTATAGAATAGGAGAGGTATGGTTATATGGCAGTTTATCTGCAAAAAAAAACATTTTGGGATTTTAATGGACTTCAAGCTTAACATGAGTCACCAAAATGACATGGTGGCCCCAAAAGATAATGCAATCGTGGACTGCATTAAGAGAGACATAGCATCCAAGAAAAAAAGATGTGTTTGTGTCTGTCTTCTGCCCTGATCAGACTACATCTGGAGTCTTATGATCAGTTCTGGGTATCACAGTCTAAGGAGGATGTTGATAAGCTAGAGAGTATCCAGAGGAAAGCAACCAGGATGATGAAGAGCCTTGAGTCCAAGTCACATGAGAATTTATGGAAGGAAAAGAGAAGACTAAAGGGCATTAAGCATTCAAAGATCTGAAGAACTGTCATGTGGAAGAGGGATTAGCTTTTTTCTGTTTAGTCCCAAAGATCAGATCCAGGTTCAATGAGAGAAAGTTGCAAAGAAGCATTTCTTTAAGAGAAGAAATGATTTGAGAACATTATAGAATTGTTAGAAAGGTTGCAAGGCTACCCTCAAGTGTGGTGCTGCTCAAAAATCTTCTTATCCCAGACCAAGAGGCTATGCTTTGTGATCACAATGAGAAGAAAATTTTTGTGGCTCAATTGTGTCCCACTCTTTGTGACTCCATTTGGGGTTTTCTTGGTAAAGATACTGAAGCGGTTTGCCATTTCTTCTTCAGATCATTTTACAAATGAGTAAACTGAGGCAAACAGGGGTAAGTGACTCGCCAAGGGTCAGACAGCTAATAAGTGTCTTAGGGTGGATTTGAATTCAGAAAAGTCTTCAGGATTCCAAACCCAGTGCTCTGTGCCAACATATTAGCCAGCAATTGCTTTCTTTTGATCCTAGGGTCAACAAAAGGACTCCTCAGATCCAAAGTGACTCTGGTATATGGAGTTTATATCAGATGAAAAAAATTTAATACAATATCAATATCTGAGATATCCCATTAAGAAAATTCTTAACATTCAGACAGGGATATAGTTCTCTCTACCAATTAAAATTTTTGTCTGTCTTTAGCTAAACTTTTCCTTCTACATTTAAAATTACTATAAAGACACAGGAAAAATGCAAATGGAGCACTGGGAGGGGAAGGTGAGTAAGGAGTAGAACTTTACAGGGTATGTCCCTCAGTTCTTAAAGAGGTGAATAGAACCAATGGTTTCAGCTACAGTCCTGTATTGTCAGGTAGAAGTTGGCCATCACCTCAACTGCATCCTCTCAGCTTCTCTGGTGCCCCTGTATCTGATTCTTTACATCTCATTTCATTAAGTTCAGAGTGAATCTGGGATATCATCACATGGTTGCTGTTACTTCTTAGCTCTTGTAGTCCCTGCTCCATTCTCTCAATATGCTCTCTCTCATAAACTATGTCCCTTTAAGGACTCCTGAGAGTGACTCAAGTCTGGCTCAAAGATGACAGCAGTCCTAACTCATCCTAAGGGCAGGGAATAATGTTGTTCTATACTACAAACCCAGAGCAACTATCAGTTCTCAAACTTTCATTAAAAGAGAAGGGTAAAAGGAATGAATATGAAATTAGTCTGGAAAAGTATACTCAAATCAGACTATGAATGGCTTCAAATTTCAACAGTGAGAGCTTTTATTTTTTTCCTAGAAGAAATAGGGAGCTGTTGAATATTCTTGAGTAGAGGAGTGCTATGGTCAGAGTTGGGCATAAAAAAGGAAAATTATTTTGTCAGTTATGTGCAAGATGAACTGGAGAGGAGAGAATGGAAGTGGGAATCATTAGAGGGCTTTTACAATAAATCAGGTAAGAGGATAGGATTTATGAATATATGGAAAGAAAGAAAGAAATTCAAAAGATGTTGAGATGGTAGAATCAGAACAATAGACTATCTATGGAAAAGAAAGAGTGACAACCCAAGGTGGGACTAAAAATCTGAGTGATTGAATGAATGATTGGGTCTTTAACAGAAATGAGAAAGTTTGGGAAAAGATCAAGGCTTTTTGGATTTTTTTTCTTGTGGTGTGTGTGTGTGTGTGTGTGTGTGTGTGTGTGTGTTTTGGGGAAAAGATACTGAATTCTGTTCTGTTCTATGTATGTTGAATTTGAGATGTTTATGGGACATTCAGGTGGAGATGTCAAGTTCAAGGAGAAATTGCCCTCTCCCCAACAACACAGTATAGAGGAGAGAAACTGTCCTCAACTTCAACTGGATGTGGATTCCAAGACTTCTCCAACATGTACTAGCTTTGTGACCATGAGGAAATATTTAACTCTCTTCCATTATTTCTTATTATGAAAATGGAGGTGATAATAACTATATCCAAATTGCAAGGTTCAATGTTTGTAAAACATTCGGCAAACCTTAAAGCTCTGAATGTTAGTTGTTGTTGTTATTATTACTATTATTATTATTATTATTATTATTATTATTATTATTATCATTGTCCTTTTTATCTCTTCGATCATAGTTTAACAAACCTAACATTAATTACTCCAAGTAGTATGCTGGAGCCACCTGGTACTGACTCTCTTTAAGGTTTCAATCTCAGCATTCACTCCTCAGAAATCAGCAAAAACTATAAATCAACACTTGATTGACTATTTTTTTTTAAGGTTTTTGCAAGGCAAATGGGGTTAAGTGGCTTGCCCAAGGCCACACAGCTAGGTAATTATTAAGTGTCTGAGGCTGGATTTGAACTCAAGTACTCCTGATTCCAGGGCCGGTGCTCTGTCCGCTGCACCACCTAGCCGTCCCTTTATCTATTTTATTTTATTGATCAAGTAGACTTAAGAAAGTTATGGAGATGGAAGGACTTGCATGAACTGATGCTGAACAAGATGAGCAAAACTAGAACATTGTACACCCTAACAGCAACATGGGGGTGATGATGAACCTTAATGAACTTGCTCAGGCACAATTTTGGGATATCTGCAATGGAGAATACCATCTGTATCCTGAAAAAGAATTGTGGAGTTTGAACAAAGACCAAAGATTATTTTACCTTTAGTTTTTAGGTTTTTTTTAGGTTGTTTTTGCAAGGCAATGGGGTTAAGTGGCTTGCCCAAGGCCACACAGCTAGGTAATTATTAAGTGTCTGAGACTGAATTTGAACCCAGGTACACCTGACTCCAGGGCCAGTGCTTTATCCACTACGCCACCTAGCCGCCCCTACCTTTAGGTTTAAAAAAAAAATTGTTATCTTATTATGTAATTTTACTAGCTCTTATACTTTGTTTCTTCCTTAAGGATATGATTTCTCTCTCATCACATTCAATTTAGATCAATGTATACCATGGAAACAATGTAAAGACTAACAGACTGCCTTCTGTGGGGGTGGGGGTGGGGGTGGGGGTGGGGGGGAGGGAAGCAAGATTAGGGGAAAAATAGTAAAATTCAAAATAAATAAAATCTTTCTTTTTAAAAAAAGAAAGTGATGGAGAAAATGCCAATAATTCAAATTAAACTTAGAAATGTGTCATACTTAAATTCCCCCTTTCTAGGGTTAGTTGTTGAACATTTGCCAAAATAGTGGGGTTAGTCCCATGACACTCCTTCTTCATTCCAATTCCTGGACTACTGAATTCGACTCAAGAAAGATTGGTTTCCGGGCAGCTAGGTAGTGCAGTAGATGGAACTCCAGCCTTGGAGTCAGGAGGACCTGAGTCAAATCCAGCCTTGGATTTCTTATCTATGTGACCTTGGGAAAGTCACTTAACACCATTGCCTTGCAAAAGAAAGAAAGAAAGAAAGAAAGAAAGAAAGAAAGAAAGAAAGAAAGAAAGAAAGAAAGAAAGAAAGAAAGAAAGAAAGAAAGATTGATTTCACTATGAATTTGTTAAACTCAATTGTGTCCCTACTCTTAAAAGGCAATCCTTTTATTCTTCCAGGGAGAGGATGAATCCCATTGCCCACATAATCTGTTCTAAATATTTTATCTGTCACATTTCCTCCATCATCTCCTCCTAATTCCCTCCTATCAGAAAATTTCCTTTAAAAAGTTTCCTAAAAAATTTAATTTTTAATTAATTTCTTAATTTCCTAAAAAAAAGCCATCAGTCATGAAATCCCTCACCTCTGTTACTTTATAAATGAATACACAAACAAATGGATGAAAAAGTACTTATTAAGCATTTATTGTATATCAGATAATATCTTAAGCACTGGAGACATAAATACAAAAAACAAGGCAGACTGCTTACATTCTAATAGGGGAAGACAGTTCAAATAGGAGAGTGGTAGTCAAGGAGGGTTCTTATCATCATGGATGTCATAGTGATTATGAACAGAGTCTTAGGATAAAATCACTCTATGTTAACCCTCTCCATTTTCTCCTCCATTGATCCACAGTCTAATAAAGAGGTAATTTTCTCTTTGCCAAGGTCAACCATGAGTCCTCAGTCCCCTGCACTCCTATGTCTACTGGGCGTTTGTCCCTTTAATAAATCTCTCTACCTCTGTCTCTGTCTCTGTCTCTGTCTCTGTCTCTGTCTCTGTCTCTGTCTCTCTCTCTCTCTCTCACACACACACACACACACACACATACACACACACATACACACAAACACATAGACACCCTTAAAGCCTCCATTTATCTATTGATTCCTCTGCTGCCTGGAAACATGTTCAGGTCACTCATTTCCACAAAATTATATTCTCAAAACATAAACCTGACCATTTTGTTTCCCTACTTAATAAACACCAGGGGTTCTTCATTACCTCTTGAATCAAATATAAAATATTCTGTCTTTTTTAAATCCCTTGCCAACTTGGCCCCATACTACCTTTCTAGCCTCATCACACCAACATCTTTTCCTGTGAGTGCTTCCCATGAGTTATAGGCATCCATTCTGCTCTTCATATCTAGTTCTCCATTATCCACCTTTAATGCCTTTGTTAACCATCTCTTTTGTCTAGAATACATCTCCTACTCATCTGCATCGTCCAGAATCCCTAGTTTCCTTTAACATTTGGCTCAACCATCACCCTTTTACATGATCCCCAATGCTAGCACCTTTCTCCTCAAATCACCATGTTATCTATTTTGCAAACACACACACACACACACACACACACACACACACATATACAGTATCACTCACTTTTGAGTTTTCAAAGAGCTCTTTTGAGAACAGAAGATGTTTCTATGTTTTCTTTTGTATTCCCAGGCTGATCACAGTTCTTGGAATAGATGGTGATTAATAAATGTTTATGGTAAATAAATGG
Organism: Macrotis lagotis; assembly: GCF_037893015.1. NCBI lineage: Eukaryota > Metazoa > Chordata > Mammalia > Peramelemorphia > Peramelidae > Macrotis > Macrotis lagotis. The sequence goes on from NC_133658.1 coordinate 286,498,575, forward strand.
ATGGATGGATGATTGGAAGAACTCTTTATTCAAAGGGGAAACTGAAAAGTCAGCTGGATCAGCATATATCATAATAAGCTCTAAATGCTTCTGTGAACTAAATGTAAAAATAACAAAATTTAGAGGATAATGAAAGAAGCTACCTTTTATGACTATGGTTAAGGGGAGAAATCTTAACCTACCAAGAGATAGAGGCAATCATAAAAGACAAAATAAGCAATATCAAATACATAAAATTTTAAAGTCTTTTTCATGAACAAGATTAATGAAGGTAGAAGAAAACTGTCTAATGGGAAAAATTTTTATAGATAAAATCTAGTATCTAAGCTCTATAAATGATCAATGGATATAAACAAATTTCAAAAGAATGACTAATTGCCAATGATCAAATGAAAACACTCTCTCTAAATAAATAAAAGAGAAATGCAAATGAAAATAACTTTGATATTTTACCCTCATCCTAAAAAGTAGCAAAGATGCTCCCTGGACTCCCTCCAAACTAGAAACAGTCAACACAGCAGGAACTATGCTAGTCGCTTAAGAAGGGCTCTTAGAGAATTTATTTATCCAACCATTTCCCATCCTATTGACCAGTTAAATTTCTTGATTTTCAAAAATTTATCTTTTTTGCAGGATGAAATCAACTCTGAAATTTGCACCTTCCCAGATCATTTCCACCCTGGTTACAAGACTTCATCATACTCCTCATCATCAGAGTAACCTTCCCCATAATTTTCATTTTCTTTTGTTGTCTTTCCCTTTGAGACTGAGAGATCCATGAGGTCAGGAAATGTCTTATACCTTTGTTTTATCTCCAGTGCATGTCACACAGTGTAGCACTTTATAACTTTATGAATTATTGACTATATGAAAATAAATGCACTAAAATATTGTTGGTGGAATTGGGGAGGGATGCAAACTATCTGGAAAAAGGGGGGGGGAATTATGAGATAAAAGTGATCAAACTGTTCATGCCAATGGATATAGGAATAACCAAACTGTTCATATACTTCAAGGAAGAAAGATCCTATATGTACTAAAATATTTGTAATAGCAACCTTGGTGGTAGCAAAAACTTGTAGCAAAATGGGTACTCAGTGACTACAGAATAAGCTGAATAAACTGTGGTTTGTGAATGTAATAGACTATTGCTATGTAATAAGAAATGATGACTATTAAAATATCAAAGAAACATATGAAAGATTAGTGTGAAACTATAGTGGAAACAAGCAAAGTCAAAAAAACAACATGCACAATAATGCAATGGCTATAACAGTGTATGTGAAAATTTAACTTAAAAAAGTCAAATCCTCATTGAAAAGCCAAGAAAACTCTCTGAGAACAAATTATGGCAGACAGGCAAGAGACAATCTGACCAGAATGTTGATAAAATTGCAAGAACTGATCATTATCAATTGTTTTTCTTAAGTATTTTCTTTTACACCAGAAGAACTAATTTTCAAGTGGAGTTGGAAATGTGTATACATATATATATATATATATATATATATATATATATATGTATATATATGTGTATGTATATGTATTTATCCAGAATGATCATGATGTAAAGAAAAGAAGAACTGATAAAATTGGAATGGAAATGTTTGCTTTTTCTAAACTTATTTCAATGCAAGGGTATCTACTGTCTGAACTGCTGGGAACTGTTCCTTGACCCTGTCAGGGGTCAGTCTTTGAGTACATCTTATAACAAAGATGAAAATTCCCAATGTTTTCTTTTTGACAGAGTCTGATCTCTCAAAGCACCCCATCCTTTTCTAGGTCCTGGTGTCTGAATTCTAACCCTGCACCTATCAGAAAGAGATTTCCCATCAATCCCTTTGCTTCAGTCTCCACCAAACTCAGTGTCCTTCCCTTTTTGTACGTGCTGCCTATGTCTCTTTTTGCAGTTTTAATTCACCTTTTTGTGATGCCTTATCTGACTTAGTCTCTACATAACTTGATCAGCAGTGGACCAAATTGGATCAGGATGTGCAAAGTACAGGCTACCACCTTGCATTGAACTGACGGGATAAATGTCAGAGGCCCTCAGGCACCAAGACCTGCTCATTTCCAAGGCCTCATCTTTAGGGAAGCAGATGGAGAGCTTTGGGGATTATTGGATTTGCTTTTATGTGTGGGACGTATCTGATTGTCACTGGAAGGGGCACTGACTGCTCCAATATTTAATTTACTACATCAACAGGGCTAAACCTGCTTACCTATAAGAAAGTGTTTATTCCATATGGAGAGCTTTACTACTGGATGGTGAACACTCAGTGACTGAACGTCTTCATTTCCCAAGGTCCTTCAGATTAAAGAATTGATTTCAAACAGGCAAATTTACATAAAGCATGGATTTTATCCCAAACACAGATTTTGGGGAATCTCTCAAACTACACTCTCAGTGTAGATTGAATACAGCTAACCCCATGCCTGAAAAGGAAGTAGTCATTTATGTGTTCTAAATTTGGGATGCACTGTACTCATCTGGACTCAATGCCACCCTCCCTTCTTATCAGAAGTTATTATTACTGTAATCATTAATGGACCCTATAAGAGTAAGAGCATTGTCTCCAATAGATCAATCAATCAACAATGCCCAAGTTAAAATATTTTCTATAGGTAATCTGTTAGTTCTCTCCATTTAGTATATTAATGTGATTATTTTTGTCATAAATTCCTAAATAAAATCTTCAAGATCAGTTAATTCAATGCCCCATCCATTTTTATAGGTATCAAAATTGAGATCCTTTAAAGAGAAGTGACTTGCTGAAAGTCACTATTTAAGCCAACAATTCAGAATGAAATGCAAAAAATATAGAAAGCTCTGACCTGAACATTCTCCTTTTTCTCAATACTCTCTCTTAGGTAACTCATCTACTCTCAAAGGATTTAATTTGGAAGTCACAAATATGACTACCATAACTACATATACAGCCATTATCTCTTCCAAGCTCTAATCCTACATCAGCAAAAAAAATCATCCAAGTCCAAATAGACATCCTATGGGACAGCTCCTCTTCCTCCTATCCAGAGAGTCAATTTTTATAATAAGAAATAAAAATGATTTTAAAAAATTTAGTAAAACTAATAAATAATTTGAAGATTTTTGATATTAACTGTAATGTTTCATACCCATAGACCCTCACTTCTACAAAGAAGAAAGATAGGTATATTCTATTATCTCTTCTTTGGGATCAAGTTTAGTTATCAGATTTTCACAATATTAAGTTAAATTTTTTGTTGTTGCTGTTTCTATTTGCATTGTTGTAGTTATTCTGCACATTGTTTTCTTCATTCTGTGTACTTTACTATGCCTCATCTCATAAACACCTTCCCATGCTTCTCTATATTTATCATATTCTAAGGTTTTGGTGGTACAGCAATATTTCATTTTATTCATATATTCAATTTGTTTAGCCATTCCCTAAAAGATTGTCATCTATTTTTCTCTTTTGCTACTATAAAGTGTTACTATAAATATTATGGTGTATATAGTACCTTTATTTTTTTTTATTGACCTCTTTGGTTAATGAAAGGCCTCACATTAGATCCTCTGGGTCAAAAGGAATGGATATTTTAATCATTTTCATCACATAATTCCAAATTTCTTTCCAAAATTTTGGATCAATTCACAGGTCCACTAATAATAGCTACTAATACACTGAGTAGATTATTAGTATACCTGTCCTAATCTTTACAACTCTTGACTATTTTGTCAACTTTTTTGATCAGAGCAAATGGTTCGGATGATTACCCCTTTTAATATAATATGAGTTCTGGAAGTGCTATTCTCCCTTAATTCCTACATGCCTACCATCACCCTTTCCCCCCTTTGATAGTTAAGCTTTATTGTTCCTTTGAATTTTATTATTTTGCCTAGTTATATAAAAATTTTCTTTGGTATGCTTTCCTATTTTTGATGAGTGGGCTAAAATTCTTTTAGTCATCCAGTTTCTAAATCTAAGAGTTATTCTAGGATTCTTCTAAATCTAATAATTCTTGCCTCTTCATTTTCCTTCCTTCCCCCCTCCCTCCAACCACACTTTCAATCAGCTGTTAAGTTTTATTGATTCTTTATCCACATCTCATATATTCATTTTCTTCTTTACATTCACACAGACACAATCCTAGATCAGGCCCTGTTAACCACCTTAGCTGGAATATTGAAGTAGTCTCTCTCTCCTGTCTCCAGTCTTTCCCATCTATTCTTCACCCAGTTGACAAATACTTCTAAAGGACAGATCTGAACATGTCACTCTCCTCCTCAAAATCCTTCAGTGACTCCCTATTACTGTAGGATCAAATACAAATTCCTCTGTTTAGCATTTAAAGACCTTTGACATCTGGCACCAAATCACCTTTTCATATTTATCTAATATTTCTTCAAATTCTCTATAATCAAATTAACCTACTTGCCATCCTTCACACATGACCATCCATCTCTCACCTAAGACTGTGCAGTTCTCTTTTGCCTCTTAGAATACCTTAGTCTCCTTCAAACCTCACTATAAGATCCATTTTCTATGAGGTCTTTCCTGCTGCTCCCAGGAAGTTCCCTAGAACTCTCCCTGCCAAAAAAAAATTATCTTATATTTATTTTATTTACATTTTGAATCTTTTATGTTTATATGCTGTTTCTCTGGCTAGAATATAAAATCCTTGAGGGACCATTTTGTTTTTCCCACTGTGTCCCCAGATCTAGCATAGAATCGGCAGTGCTCAATCAATGTTAGATATCTGTGTTTCTGTGTCATAAAATGTTCAAGCAAGATGGTATATTAGAAGATAGATTGTTAGAATGTTGGGATTTTTAGGATTTTTATCTAAGTTTTCTTTTTTTTAAATTCATAAACTAAAACAAGCATTTCTATGACAGAAATTAATAATTGAAAAAATTAAATAAATAAATAATGGAAGGTGCACGTGAAACTGCAAGCCTATTATATACAATTTGCTATTCCTTTTAAATGTATAATAAATCTTGTAATTTTCTTGTAAATTTCCTATAAATTTGTTTTTTTCTTCCCTCTTTGACCTCCCTAGAGATGGCTACCATTAGACACAAACCACACACACACACACACACACACACACACACACACGTAAAGTTATTCTATATATACTTCTATTTAGCTGTTCTTTTTCTGGATGCAGATAATGTCTTTCTTCATATGTCCTTTACTTAATCTGGGCATTAGGATGTTAAAGATCATCAAGTTTAAACCCCAGATTGTAATGGCAATTATCGTCTCTAGTATTTGCAATAGCATTCTTTTTTCCTAGTAAAAGAATTTCTTTTTTCTTTTAATATTATATTAACTTTCTTACCAGTCAACATTTATTAAGTGCTGATTTTGTGCCTGCTTAGCACTGCAGATACCAAGAAACATAAAAGACGATCCGTTGATGTAAGAGACTACAGTAAACAATTATGTACAAACTAAAGATGGATAAATTAGAAATAACCTACAGAGAGAAGGCACTAGGCTTAAGAGGGATCAGAAAAGGCTTCCAATAGAAGACTGGATTTAAGCTGGGACTTGAAGGAATTCAGGAAAGCCAGATGGAGAGTATACCAGACATGATGGACAAAGAAAATCCTAAGGTTGGGAGATGGAAAGTCTTGTTGAAGGAACAGCAGGGAGATTAAAGACAGTAGATCAAGATATAAGGGTAGATATAAAGTTTAAGAAGACTGGAAAAGTAGGGTAAGAGCAAGCTATGAAAGACTTTGTACACTAAGTAGAGGATTTTACATTTTCATTTATTTAAAAAAAAAGAAAAGAAAAAAGACCCCAGTAACAAGCATACATAGGAAAGGAAAAGAAATTCCCCCATTGTTATAATAGCATCATAACTTAGTCTTTGTAAGGTATAATCTTGGTGAAGAAGATAGAGTTATTGTGAAGGAAGAAAAACTGCAAAAGGATAGATGCTACTGCAATATTTTACTGTTGTGTGGCATCTTCTTTGTTCAGAACACTTTGCTGCAATGAGATCAATATTTTGAACAAAGATCCTGTCCTGAGGGAGGATTGAAAGAAACCTGCCTTAGAACTCTTCAGAACAAGAGTCAGTCATCCCATCAATAAGCATTTATTAAATGCCTACTATGTTACTGGACCTGACCAAATCACAAATATTAGAACTAAAAATGATTTTACCCAATCCCTTCATTTCACCTAAAGGAAAGAGAGGCCCAGAGAAGGGAAGTAACTTATCCACAGTCACATAGCAAGTTAATGGGAGAGTTTTGAGTAGAACTCAAGGCTTCTGATGCTTAACAAAGCACTTTCTCCAATCTATATTTTTCTAGCAGACTTCTCCACTGATATCTAGTCCATGTCTGTTGTTGTTGTTGCTGTTGTGTTATTTTAATGGTGTCTGACTTGGAAAGAATCCTGGAATGGTTTGCCATGTCCTTCTTCAGCTCATTTTACAGATGAGGGTTAAGTGACTTACCCAGAGTTACACAACTAGTAAGTGTCTGAAGTCAGATATGAATGCATAAAGATGAGTATTTCCAATCAAGTACTAATTAAGGGCTGTCTATTGTCTTTTACCCAGGCACACCCAATGTGACACTTGTGACATTCAAACCTTTTTTTTTTGTTGTCTATATCTAATGTTGTAATTAGCTTTAAACATGATCTGGAACCTAAGATTTCTGCAGAGATATACATAAAATGAAGGAATATGAAGAAAGGTACTCACACTGCCACAGATTTACTATTCTGCCAGAGAAGTTTCACTAGACCCCCCTTAGTTTCTTTCCTTCAAGGACAACCACAGATTTAAGTAGTTATATAAGATACCAACCAAGAAGTCTCTTCCCCACCATCCTTGTTGGAACCTTTGGTTGCAAGCAATTTTCCAGCATAGGGAAAAGATAGGTGCCCTCAATGGGCTTTTTGTCAACAGCTGCTGTCTTCTTGTGAGTAACTAGGGGATGATGCAGATAGGGTGCTGTACCTGAGGTCAAGAAGGCAAATTTTCCTGAGTTCAAATCTGGCCTCAGACACTTTTCAGCTGGGTGACCCAAGGCAAGTCACTTAACCCTTTTTGCTTCAGTTTCCTCATCTGTAAAATGAGTTGAAGAAGAAAAAGGCAAACCACTCCATACCTTTGCCAAGAAAGTCCCAAATACAGTCACACAGAGTCAGACAAGACTGAAACTGAATAAGAGCAAAATGGTCTTCTTACCTACTTCATAGCCTCACTGCCTCTGCTTCCTTGATTATTGTGACAATAATGTCTAAATTTCATTTTAAAGTTTATCTTTAATATCCCTTCAAAAAGACCTGTCAGGCCTCCCTATCTCAATGTAAAGGGAAAAATTAGGTTCAAAGTTCAATAACTCATTTAAATGCAAATAGATGGATAGATAGATAGATAGATAGATAGATAGACAGATAGATATAGATATAGCAACTCTCAACTCTAAATTAATTAATGGAGAGCAGAAACCAGAGATTTCTGGAAATCAATGTGTAATCCAAGTCAGTCATGCTTAGTTTGTAGAAGTTGTCAGATATAGCTGAACTCTTTTCCTCTTCCTTCACTTCCCCCTCCTTCCCCTCTCCCTCTCTTTTTCTTTTTCTTTCCCTTCCCTCTTTCCTTCCTTCTTCCTTCCCTTCTCTCTCCCTCTCCCTTCTTCTTCTTCTTCTTCTTGTTCTTCTTCTTGTTCTTCTTCTTCTTCTTCTTGTTCTTCTTCTTCTTCTTCTTCTTCTTCTCTCTCTCTCTCTCTCTCTCTCTCTCTCTCTCTCTCTCACACACACACACACACACACACACACACACACACACACACACACACACACAAAGACTCCAACCTGCCTCAGTTCTGGGATCTCTATGGAGATGACAATAAGATCTGATTAACTTACAAAACAGATAAACCATTTGCAAATAATGAAGAAGTGATCCTTTCTGGATATCTGTATACTGGGGGATGGGGGCCGGGGAGATAGGAGCAGGGGGAGAAAAACTGTGCACAGTAAGTTCTAAAGAGTCAGCTCAAGTTTCATAGTAATATTTGCCTTTCCACAGGAAGCATAAAGATGCATGTCTGTTTATGAATAAGGTCTCTCTTCCTCTCTTTGGG